>NW_025335909.1:848254-1031887 GCF_004798865.1 Varanus komodoensis
CCCATTTAATGATTAAAAAAAAATCTGGAAAGGCCAACTTCTCTTTGTTCACATTGTTTCTGCATAGTTTTTTCCTAAACCGGAGCCAAGTATTACCCATGCCAAAAGATGCAGATTGCATCCTGTAGAAAATTCTGGAAGGAAGAAGGAAGCCATTGTTAACCATCACAGTTCCAAAGAGAAGGATGGCTGCTTTGGAAAAGAGTGAATAACAGGAAATGCCTAGAATTAGCTAAGAACGGAAAATAACCCTATTGCTATATGTACAAAAGAGGCAAAGTCCTTCAAGTACAATTTGCATTGGATATGTGTGAACACTAAAACAAAATATTTTCTGTTACATGTGCAGAGTAAGTTGTCATAAACTGTAGTACTTTGATATGAATGTGTTTTAGGGTTAACCCACATTTTTATCAACACAGCCAATATGTGTCAAATGTCAAAATATTATTTCCAAACAAACTATAGCTTGCCTAGTATAAATTATTACAACTTTAAATTATTGTTTGTAACAAATGGAAGGAGCGTTATGTCTAGGACAAAGAGAATGTGTGAAACCAAGAGCACTCACAAAATGCCAAAAGATGATGTGACATTGTATCTGAACTGATAGATAACTATTCGATATCTCAACTCTCCCCCCCACCCCAAATTTACTATAGGGAACACCAGAACACTGGAAATCCTAGAACTTAAGTATATGTTATTTTAGACTTTAATTGTTCAGAGATTACCTTTCTCCTCCCCGCTGCCCTTCTCGTCATCTTTTTCTTTCTTTAACAGGAATGCGCCCCCTCTTCTTGCAGCATCTTTGATTCATGCTGCAATCAGTGATATGCTACAGACAGATCTAAGTGATTTTAAAAACCAGAATGTGGAAGGTGAAGAAGGCGGAGACAGCGGGACATTCCCCTGTAAGTACATTTCCCTTCCATAGTCTCCTGAGCTAACATTCATTGCCATTTGTTGAGTCTGACTCCATTCATTTAAAATGATGAAATATTATACTTTATTCTTCTTAAGCTGTAGATTTTAAAAGTCTCTCTAACCAATTCATCCATGCTTTGTTTCAGGGTAGTGTGGAATAATTAAAAACAAAATGCCTTGGTAAAGTTACATTATTGGCAAGCAGTAGATGAAAGGGAAAACAAACAATACTTAAAATGCCCGTGTGCACCAAAAATGCTTAGCCTGGCACCTAAAAGGTCACGAGTGTTGTGCCATGAGGTTGTTCGGGCTTCGCAATCAAAACCTCCCTGTCTCTGGGTGACATCAATCCTACTTCAGCTAGAAGCAGCACCAAGAAAAGGGCATCAGGAAACGATGAGTGCAGCTGATGAGGTGGTATAGACACGTCTTCAGGACTTTGGGTCTCAAAACTATTGAAAGCTTTCAAGGCAAGCACCAGCCCTTTCAATGGGAGTTGGAGTTCAGCTGGCAGCGAGCGAAACTTTTTCTCAAACTGCCGGTATGCAGTTGGAAAGGGCTGTCGTAATTAAAATGGACGTAGCTGCAGGCTGCATTAACTGAGCTGTCTTCAGTGACAGCCCCGTGTATAATGCATTAATCTCCAAATGAGAGAGAAAGCAAGCAGAGACACAGGCCGGGGGCTGGTCTTGCAAAGTGCAGAATCAGAAGTGCTTTTTCATCAGTGCTTCTGCATCGCCTGGGAATTTCGTCATGCAGGGTGCGGTACAACCGTGCGACAAAAATCGTTTTTGCAGCCGCTTGTTGCAACAGACCGGAGGGAAGCAGAAGCAAACGGTGATCAGTGATACAGGCACGTTCCTTGGGAGGACCCAATTTCTCAGTTTCGCTTTTCTGCCTGCTAAAATGGAGTTCTGTGTAATACAGGACTGGAGTCAAACCTGGGCGGACAAGGAAAAGCCACCAGTGCTGTTCTGCAGGAGCTCAAGAGCTCATGCCATGCTTTTAAGCAAGTTCTTTTGCACAAGCAGAGCAAATGCTCTGGGTTCGATTTCACTGTTTTCAGACAGTGCTCTGGTAGGAGGTGTGAAAGCCCAGAGCCAGAACAGAGGAAGTTGTGTTCCACCACACCAGGGCATTGATTCATCTAGCTCAGTACTGGCTGACAAAACTGTTTCCAGGGCTTCAGGCAAGAATTTATCCCAGATTTATATGGAGAAGTCACCAATTGACACTTGGGGCCTTTTGTGTGCCCTGCATATGCGCTGCTTCGGAGCTGCACATCTTCTGTGAACAGAAGATGTGTCTATGAGCAGAAGGGCACCTTTGGACCCCATCCAGCGCAGCTTGGGGTTTCTGTGTTAAAGATCCATTGTAAACCGCCGAGCAAATTAAAATGCTGGACAAGTTTGTCTTCATGGTATCTCTCCTGTAGTTGGGTCTAAAATCTTCCCGGTTGGCTTTGATATCAACTTTGTGTGGGGTTTGCAGAATGCTGCTTCCTGTGAGGAAGGATGTGGCTTCAAGCCAGCCATGTCCTTCCTCCTCTTCGCTAGAAGGGGGGTGTGGTCGGCCGATCTTGCAAGGGTGGGTAGGAACGTCTTGCGACTGGGCAAGTCCGCTTGTGCCAGACGGTGTTGCGGCTTTCCCTGCCTCCTCTTTATTTTACACACAGTAATAGTGCTCCTCCTTCCATTGATCTTCGTCTCTGATGCCAGAACCACCAGCTGTTCTGAGAAGCCGAAACAAAGCCTCAGCTAGGCTTTTGGTCCCTCCTTTTCTGTACACCCCCCCCCCCCCCCCCCCCGTTCAGCCTGTTGCCAAGGCATGTCAGTTCTTCCTCGAGAGCAACCATTCAGTCATCCTTTTATTACATGTATCGCCCCCTTGGTCTTTTCCTTCAAGGAGCTCGAGGCAGCACGCGGGATTTCTGTCCTACACACACGTTTTATCTTCACGCTCACCCAGGGAGGTGGGTTTGCCTGGGAGAAACTGACTGGCCCAAAGGCATCCCCTGAGCTGAGAGGGGGCTCTGGGACAGGGTCATCCGCACCACGACACCATGCCGGGTGGGCGTTTTTGCACTGTGAGAATGCTGCCGTGGCACAGTTTTCGCGGCCCTTCTGTGACTTGCCTCCCACCAGAATGCGGAGAAGTTGGCTGGGCTGCTCAGCTGTGGGAGGTGGCGTTGCTTAGCTGAAGCAAGGCTGAGGGGCGAGGCAGCTCTGGATCGCCTTGCCCTGGTGGAAGGACTGGACCCGGACCCTGCAGAAGCAGGTAGCCCCGGGGCAAAGTGGCCTAGGAAGGCTCCCAGGTCATGAGTCACATGGTAAGAAGAAGGACCACGATCATTAGCCCTTGTGGGGTCACAAGGGGGTTCGGCTTTAGGTATAGGAGGGGTGATCTAGGAGCAGCCTCCTCCTCTGGCAGAGGCAGATCACAGTGAGTGTCCCGTTCATTAACCTAACAGCACAAAGCATCACATCTGGATTATGAGCAGTATCCTTTGATGGAGATGCCCAGGCTGTTGGCTGTGGCACTGCTCCCTGCAATCCACATAGCACCTTCCTTGGCTAAAAACTCTGGTTTCCACCTTGTTTTCCATGACTTTCTTCTCTTTGACCTGTTGCTGTCATTCCTCAGACCTTTTATGTCTATCCTAAACTCTTCGATAGTTTTCAGCTTGATTTAAAGTGTCATACAGGCTTTATAAGGGACTTTATAAGGGACTGTAGGTGGCGCAGTGGTTTAAACTGCTGTGCTGGGCTTGATCGAAAGGTCGCCGGTTCGAATCTGCACAGCGGGGTGAGTTCCCGTTGCTCCGTCCCAGCTCCTGCCAACCTTGCAGTTCGAAAGCATGCAAACGCAAGTAGATAGAAAGGTACCACTTTGGTGGGCAGGTAACAGCGTTCCGTGCACTTGGGTGTTTAGTCATGCCAGCCACATGACCACGGGGACCGTCTGCGGACAAGCACTGGCTCCCTCTGCTAGGAAACGGAGATGAGCACCACCCCTGAGAGTCAGGCCTGGCTGGGCTTCACGTCAAGGGGAAACCTTTACCTTTTACCTTTACAGGCTTCATAGTTTTACTGTTATGTGTCTAGAGCCTTTGGTGATGCAGCAGTTGGAGCATTAGACTAGGGTCGTTGTGCTAAAGGTTGAAATATCCACTCATCACGACGTTTGTCAGCTCCTATTTCTCGGACCAGCTTACCTCACAGAGTTCTTGTGAGGATAAATTATGGCATGGAGAACCGGGTATGCTGTTGGGAACGTCTTGGATGATGAGTGTGGAATATAAATGTAATTTAAAATGCCAGGATTTTGCCAAACACTGAATATCCTTTAGCTCTTCTGATGAAACCATCTGTTAGTTTTCCCTTCTGAATCAAGCTGAAGTGGCAAGTTGGCTCCATCTAGCGGGAGTCATTAAAACTGCATGTCCTTTATTAAATATTAAATTTACTCCAATTTTCAGGAGCTCTCCAATGAAAGGATGGAGAAGCCGTTATAAAGATAAAGGAGGGTCATTGTTTCATCTGACAAATAGCACTGCCAGATCCTCAAACAAATGATAATCCAAGAATAAAGGAAAGTTTTCACATCCCTGTCCCATAAGAATGTTTCCAAATAAAAATCTATTTACTAAACAAAGGTGGCTGGATACATGAGGTCAGCCAGCTCTTATGAATGTCAAGTAGTTTGAATGGATTTATGGATTTTGGCATATCGAGGCAAAATTGGGCTTTTCTGGGCACGCTTTCTGACCCTGCCTGTGTACTGACTCCATTGTATATGGGTAGATACTTGTGAACTCCAGGAAAAACCAAGAGCTTATTGTGATAAATAAGCTTTTTATGTGTCGGTAGAGCCAAGATGATTGTGGAGACCTCCACGACCCAGAAACAAATTCCTGGGCTGAGCATGTGGTCAGAGGCACTCTGTTCCCTCTGTTCTCTGTCCCTCAAGCCACTATTTTGCTTCTGGTTTGGTTGGTGGACCTCAGTGTTCCAGTAAAAAACACACACAATACGATCCATAAATGTGTAGCCTGCCTGCCTCTGTTCTAAGAGAAAGAAGCCAGACTTGGGGCAGTTATTGTACAGTTGCAGCTTAATTTCTTCATGATTGGTATGGCCCCATGCAGCAAAAACAACCATAGTCAGTGCCTAGAGAGAAATGTGGAACTTTGCCTTGAACATAAAGATGATTAATACAATACTACACCATCTTAGGTAAGTAAACGGATGAGAAAAAATCTTAAGCAGTAGGAAGAATGGTGTGCAAACAATACACAGGGAGCCATACAATCTGACCTTCTCTCCCTCCCTCTCTCCCTCCCTTTCTCTGTTCTTTTACTGGCAGTGCTGGATGGAGAGCCTTTACAGCGCTGCTTCTTTAACAAACTTTGGGATCGGTGCTGCAAATGGCAGAAGCAGCTACCCCCTCTGAAACCACTGGAACGCTACCTCCAGATTTCCACCCATGCAACTCGTAACACCCGCCGGAAAATGGAGGACAGGCACGTCTCTCTCCCAGAATTTAATCAACTTTTTGGCCTGACGGTAAGTTTCTCGGACACAGATGGGGAGACACAGGTACTCAGAGAATTCCCCATTCCTTTTCAACATAACTTTAGCAGCTGAAAAGCAATGAAAGGAAATCGGCCAGTTGTGATTCTTCCGATCGGCCATGCCACAATTTCTCACTGGCCGGCTGGACATAGTCCAGGCACCTTTGGCAGTGATCCCAGGTCCTAGTCACACAGTGTCCCGCAGGGGTGTGGTGTAACAGCCAAGTTGCAGAGCTGAAAGAAGGAAGCTATTTGGCTACTTGATTTGTAGGAAGGGTGTCTGGGTACTGTATGTACACTGGAGCCAGGCATTTTCTGCAGTAAGTTGAATACAGATCATGGCAGTGCATTACCATTAAGGTATATACAAGTTCTACAAAGAAACTGCTGTAGAATAGGTAGAACCAGGTCTGGCCAAGCGCATTTTCCTACCTGAGGTGGGCCAGCAAATACCACCCTCATGCACATTTCAAGGGGCACAGGAACCAAAGCTGGCCAAGTTACTTCGGCAGAGGCAGAACTTCCTGCAAGCACCTCCCCTTTTCTCCCTGTGGCATTGCAAAATATGACGGCTCCAGACTTAATCACACTTTGACTCAATCAAGTCAGTGGGGGTAAGTCTGAGGTTACTAATAACTGATTAAAAATAAAAAATTTGCTGGCTTTTCTGGACACTAAAAGCCCAAGGCAGCTGTCTCACTTTGCCTAAGGGCAGGCCCAGGCCAGACAATTCTCAAAACTATTTGCTAAGATCTACCAACATTAAGTCAGTAAACAGGAGAGTTGCTTAATCATACGATGGTAACCCAGAGTAAAAGGAATTAAGGGCTGTTGGGTGATGGGTGGGTCTTAGGGCCTTTCTCAAAGCCAGTAGGGTGATTTTGATACAAGCACGGACACATTTTACATGTAAATTTCCTTCTATTTCGGGTATCTTTTCTCATATATTTTCATGTCCTTGCTACTAAAAGGATGGTGTTGACCGAGCGTACTTTGCTGTGTTTGATGGTCATGGTGGAATCGATGCTGCTAACTTTGCAGCTACCCATTTACACGTAAATCTGGCACATCACGAGGAACTTCTGAAAAATCCAGCGGAGGCCTTGAGAGACTCTGTCCAGAAAACAGACGAAATGTTCCTTTCTAAAGCCAGGAGGGAGGTGAGTGAGAAGTAGGCACCGTATACTGGCATATTGTTGACCTACCGGAGGAGGTGCCGCTGTTGCAGGCCGTTGACCTTTCTGTAACATGTAAGGTCTATTCGTTTGCAGAGCATCCCAAATGAATAATGTATTGGTACCTTTAATAGACTAGCTGGAGAATCGTGGTCCATAAATTTGAGGCACTGAACGTTTTAATTAGGCCAGCATCAATCAATATCTTGATTTTCTCAGAGCTATAGCCATGTGTTTTAAACACCAGTAAGTTTATCTAGTTGACTTCTTTTTCTTCTCTTCACCTCCACTGGCCGGCTGCGATGAGCTACAGTGTGCAGGCCAAGAATTAGGAAAAACTGTTTCTGGGGTCAGCCCACTACAACTGATCCCTTCTTTCTTATTTGGGTGGGCTATAAACCTGAGAGACCAGTGGACGATTGTCCCACTGATGGAATACTAAAAGTACATGCTAGGATGGTGAGTAAGGTAAGCAGCGGTGTGATAAGACAGACAAGGAGGTGATGTGAGTGGGTTAGCAATTTCAAAGCAACCTGGGACGATAGGCCGGTTTAAATCAACACCATTTTAATCACCAGAAACACCCCACCCTATTTGCTTACAGAGGAGAACAGTTGTGAAACTAATGGATTGCTATTTGGCACTCTCTACACATATGCAGAATAATCCTTAAGCATAATAATGTCACAAATAGCCAGAGCTTTTCAAAAGCAGGCACAGATAGTTGCTGAACAAAACTTCCCATTATATCCCTGCCTGTGACCTTCACTCCTTTAACACTGCCCCTCTGATGCACAGGAAATCTGTACTCATAAATTACTGCACTCGATTCTCTCTCCATGCTTAGAATTCCCCCTCACATCATCGGTGTGTGTCATTGCTCTCTGGATGCTTCTAGATGAGGTTTCAGTTCCTCGGTCACCCTGCTTCACTCACTGAATTTTATGGAAGGTCCAGCTAACGATTGGCTCCATGTATGACCCTCCCTTGATTTCTTACGGCTTTCTCTAACTTTTTTCTAATCAAAGAAAATCTAATCCAGAGTTAAAAATGGAAAGACTCCAGAATGTCTTTGGATTGGTATCTCTAGCACCCTCTCTCTTTGAATCCTACCAATGCTGTTTATTGAGAGAAAGGACCTTCAGCTGAAATGACCCTTAGAAAAGATATCTCCAATTTATCCCCACATAGTTTCATCCTTTTAAAGAATCTTTAGAACATTCCCCTTTTTTTTCTGATTTCACAGAAGCTGCGCAGTGGCAGCACAGCCGTATCTGCCTTCATTGTCGGGAACAAGTTACATATCGCCTGGCTTGGGGACTCCCAAGTCATGCTGGTGCAGCAAGGGAAAGCTGTAACCCTGATGGAACCTCATAAACCAGAAAGAGAGGTAACTGCATCTCCTTGGAGCTATTCCCCCAAAGCTCTTGGGATCTGGTCCATGTTTTGTATTCCCTGGTATTTCTCTCTCCCCAAACAAGAAAATGATTTATTTGTGTGGAGGATTCTGTAGGTTATGCAGAAGGGTGTTTGTTTCCAAACTGAATGGAAGAGAACGGCTCAGGGCCCAATCCTATGTATGCTTAGACAGAAAAAAATTCTACAATGCCCAGGATTCCCCAGCCAGGAGTATCAGATGGACTATGCTCTGTGTAAGCACAGTAGAATTGCATCTTTAAAGGCCCTTAATGGCCACAGAAAAGCCTGTGAGATTCTGGACTCGCAGAATGTTGAAGACAGCAGAATTATGGAGTGTCATGGACATCAGCTGAAGGAAGGGGAAGATGAAAATGGAGCCTGTTGAAGCTCTTTATAGCACAGATCTTTGGATTGGGAAGTAGCATTCAGGAAAGAGTCAAAGTTCACTTTCTACAAATAGTGTTGCCATTAGAAAGATGACTAGGGAACCACCAACCAATGATCTGGACAGCTATTGAGTTTTTTAAAATTCATTTATTACTGTATTTATATTCCTCATCCCACTTGTTTCTCCTGTTGCAAAGAATCCAGTATACCACATCAGCTCTCTTACTCGATCCAAGTGGAAGTGTTACAAAATGCATTTGGCTGGGTGCGACCAGCTTTCATTGTGGGTTGGGGCTCCCCCACCTGTGGCTGACACGCATACAACAACAGGCACAGAGAAAGAGGAGGAGGACGCACAATTGTTTCATTCACGTGCGGTCCTCAGCCACATGATATCAGCTTACAGGCAGCCGGATCCCACATGGCTGGGAATACATGTGTGGACACAAGGGAGGAGGTGGGTGGGTCTTATGGGATTTTTTTCCCCGCTAAGCTTCATGCACATATGCACGGAGGAGGAGAGAACAAGTTCTGAAGCAACGGCTGTAGTGCTTTTCTCATATCCTTCACATAGCAGAGAAACCAATGCCTCATTGTAGGAGTAAGAAGCACACTGTGAAGCAAAAACGCACCCTTATTTCCCTTGGAAGGAGAAGAGGAGGAATGACAGTGGCTTGCCCTTCCCACTTTCCGGAGACTGCACCTGTTTTTGGCACTCTGCAAAACAAACTCTTAGTTTTTCTTCAATTTCTTTCTTTGCGTAGGATGAGAGGCAGCGCATAGAGGCCCTGGGAGGTTGCGTAACCTTCATGGACTGTTGGCGCGTCAATGGAACCCTGGCTGTTTCCAGAGCTATCGGTAAGCACAATTCTTGGAGCTAGTCAGCCTACAATAGAAAGTTCATTGAACATGCTTCATGCTAATAAAATATTACCAGCACATAAATGGTATGGGAGGATGTTGCATTCTTTCTCCTGCAGTTTGTAGCTTCATATTTCTCATTAAATAGGGAGTTATTTCACAGCACCAAGTCTTAATCATTAGAAACTGCATCATAAAACTGTACACACACACACACACGCACACACACACACACAGAATGCCTCTTTTGGAAGCCTGTAATGAAGGAGACCAGAAACAAAATACAGCCAAATCTTAATTGTACTAAGCAGTTCTCTCTCTGTCTCTCTCTCTCTCTCTAATTGCATCATTTGCTAACCTTGAACTTGGTTGCTGCCATTGCTGCACCTACATTTATAATTGCTCTGCACAGTACATTGCCATAGTAACACATACCTGACAGTGTTGGCTAAAGCATGAAGCTCTTTCCGTTCCTTCCCTGAAGCATCTGTAACGGTATTTTAATATTGTGCTGTGAGAGATGATCCGAGCATATCTGTTGGAATCAGAAGCTGATCAGAATCGGCCTCTTCCCTTTTTCACAGAGAGCCAATATGCAGGATTAAGCGTTCCTTAATCCAGGTGTGCTGTCTGAAAACGCCCCGTCCCATGCCCTTGAAAGTGAGGGTGGCTGTGATGCGAGGCAAGGAGCTTTGTCAGGCAGTGCGAGCCTTGTGGCATTTGGCTAACGCACTTGCTTCTCTAAGGCAACATTCCTCAACCTGTTGCCCTCCAAACATTTTGGATTATAACTCCCACTATCCCTTACCGCTGCTTGTGCGGGCGGACGGGCCGATTGATTGGTTGTAGTTCAAAATGTCTGGAAGGCACCAGAGAGGGGAAAGAAAGCCGCGATAAGGCTTGGGCAGTATTGTTGCTGAATTCCATTGCCTCCCTTTAATTTTAGGATCTGTTTCCACGTTGGGGGAATTGTCTTTATAAGTGGTTGGTATTGTATTTTATGGGAGGGTTTTTCTTTTACCTATTCCAAGGGTGGAAAGGCAAGATAATCCGTTTTTTAAATTTGACATCAATAAATCTGCATGCGTGTGGGCGTATTGATTCCATCAATGAGCTCAGTGGCATGAAGCTATTTCCTTGCCAGTATTCCAGCTATTACTCAAGATTCTGCATTCAGCCCAGCAAGTCATGGAGTTTTCATACTCCCAACTGTTTTGAATAGGAAGAACCTTTAGCTGCATCCCTCACAGCACTGTAATGAAAAGTACTTCAGAAAACTCAAACAGCTGGAACATTGCAGCCAGACGTCTTAGGCCCAGTGCAGGCATCATGCTAAACCATGGCTAAGAAAACTTGGGATGATTTCTGGACTGGCAACCCATGGTTTGCAAGTGCCCAGCAAACCAGGCTGGAGCCCATAGTTGGATATGGGTCTGCAAACCATGGTTCATGGCAATGATGATGGTTTGGTGCTGCTGTGGCCCTGCCTCCAGAAGTTGCTGCACTATGGAGACAGAGAACCTGAGCTTGCAGAGTGTAAGGAGGAGAAGGAACAATGGAGCCAATGCCTGGAAGCTTAAGCAATGGCTCGGATTCTAAACTGTTGTTAGTATCAACCATGGTCCTCTTTGGAGGCAGGGGGACATTCACGGGCGGAAAGGCAAGGTCTGGCACTTACAAAAGGAATGGAGTAGCCGGAAGTTCTTACCATGTGTGAATATTGACCTCATTCGCTCCTGCTTCCTTGTTTTAGGTGACCTGCTGCAGAAGCCTTATATCTCTGGAGATGCAGATAGTGCATCCTTTGAGCTGACAGGTTCTGAAGATTATGTGCTTCTAGCTTGTGATGGATTTTTTGATGCCATCCAGCCTTTTGAGGTGGTGGACCATGTTCTGGAGCACTTAATGAAAAGCAAAGGAGATGGCCTCAAGACCGCAGAGAGGCTGGTGGCTGCGGCAAAAGAGAGTGGATCCACTGACAACATCACTGTCCTTGTGGTGTTTCTCAGGGAGCCCAAAGATGTCATGACCGACTGTCTCAGAGACCCCAAAAGCTGCTGTGCTGAGGATGGTTCAGCCAGTTCACCCTTTAACTTTTTCAGCTCTGACGCGAACAATTGAACTGGTAGCAGTCAAAGGGTGACTGCCAAATCCATTTAAAGCACAACATTCAAATATAAAGCAAGCTTTAAAAACAAAACACCCACCTCCCAACTCTGGAAACCAAGGTTGTTGTGCAGTGGACAAAATGCCAGAACGTAAGTGACCAGCACTTCTAAAACCTAGATTCTTCCATAACACAGGCCTGGGCCTGAGCTGTACAGCTGCAGGTTGAGGGATCACAAGACTAAATGATCTTTACAAAAATGGAATTCCTATATCTATGCAGGGGGGAAACCCTATTATATCTGTGAGAAGGTAGGGTTCTATCTCACCTTTTCTTTGCTTGCCATTTTTCTGTATGGAGGGATACTGTTTTATGGAGAAGCATTCAATTAGTCCAAAGTATTTGCCATACCAGAAAGAACTGGGTCTAAGGGAGCTTTGCAGCATGTAGAAGTAATTTTTAGGCTGCTCATTCACATCCCTGTATCTTAGGAGATGGTGAAAGTTATAAGACCAATACTTGGGACTCTCTGGAATACATTTAAATAACATCTGATTTTTAAACCGCTGCATTTAGATATTATTTAATTAAAATATATGTGAATAAGCTACCACCACCACCAAAGACAAATTAACTGCTGTGGACAGATTCAGTATTAAATGAAATAGTCGAGACTGGAACATGAACCATCTTGTTTTGCCATAAGGGCTGTGGCCCCTTCTCTCCCTTGCAGACCAAGGAAAATATTAGTAAGTAACATCAGTAATGTGTTATTGAAGGTTGAGAGGAAAGGAGGATTTGATACCAAAAGGAAAACGATCTGCCAAAAAAAAAAAAAAAAAAAATCCTCTAACGTACCAAACTAGCTGCATAGAAAACTCCCCTGTGGACTTGCCATTTTAAATTTCATTAGTTTAGCTGAGGCCATGTAAACATGAACGGCTGCAGCCAATTCACCAAACACCATTTTGTGCATGAGCCGCTTCCATTCAACTAACTATGCAAGGGAGCAGCGTTCAGTGGATTTTGGGGTGGGGGGTTTGCCAGGGGTCTGTTCAGTGCTATGTATAAACATGTTGTCATCCAGTCTGGAAAAAAATATTGCCATTATGTACATCTTATGGTAAACCATATGTAGAAGTAAGTATTTTATTATTTTTATATTAACCTGTGGCTGGGAACTTTTAAAATAGTATTATATTATTTTGAGGATTTTATTTAACTTAAGTTTTCAATGTATATAGGGCTTATTTTGCCAGTATATTGAAATTGGCTACTTTCAAGTGTCATATGCCTCCTGGCCAAGATAAAAAGGAGCGTATTTTAATAACATACTGTATGGACCTTTTGTCTTAATTTTATATGCTTTTTAATAGGTGATTTATTTCATTCATTTAAAGCCATCATGAAGCACTTAACAAGTTTTTCTTTCTGTATGCAGAAACAGGGGTGGTTCAGAAACCTTTCCATTGTAAAAACACGTTTGGGAAACATACTATTTACAATCTTTCACGAGGAGGTGTGTCTTTGATCTATGTAATATGAGCAGCTTACGTTTAGGCAGATACCACCCGCTAGCACAGTTTTCCCGGTTCAACCCACCCATGATGCTGCCAACTCGTGCGCTTCCTTTGAGCTTGGCTCCGCTCATTGCCCAGTTCCTGAATTTCTTTCTCTCCAAAGTGAGCCCCAATATCCCATCTGGAAGAAAAGCATCAGTGTGGGGGGAATAATGTTCAGGAGGGAAAGTTCCATCACCCCTTCTCTGTACACCCCTTTTGCTTTCAAAATAGGATCCTCCACCAGCAGCTGTCTCCTCACCTCACCGAGACTGACCTAGGCCATAAACCAGCAGGTCTGCCCGTATCATATGTGATTTACACCTGAGTTCTGAAAGTTGGCCCGCATCTTAGTAATTTTAGTTTCATCTGTAAATTTAGACAATTGCTTGGTGGGTGGTAAAACTGGTTGGACCATGCTTGATCCTAGTTTGTTCCAGTGTGTGCTATGATTTTTGAATAAATTGTATGAACTGCTGTTCTGAAAAGCAGAAAGGATGGCATGTGTTGGAAGGAGAAGTGTCTCAAACTGAGGGGTTAGTTTTTCCGAGAGTTAAGAGTGCCAATTTATCATAAAAATAGCAAGTTAGCTTTTAAGACTTTTTGAAGAGAGGAAGAATAGCTACTTGTTCTGGAAGTCTTTGTATCCAAAGACACTATCGTGTCTCAGATTGCATCCTAAGCAGACAGTAACCTCTTCATAAACGTGGTAAATAATTCAGCATAAATTAATAATGTGTACAGCAGTTCCAGATGGCAGTACCGTCTATTTGTACTCTTCCCATGTTTTCCTACTGCATCTTTTGTCTTTCTCCTTACCAGAAAAAAGGCTGTTTTGGAGGCAGAAATGAAATAGATGCACATCGGCTTTTGACTTGCGGCACTAGGGGCTTCCAGCCTGTTTCTGCTGGGATATCGTTGCACATGTTCCATTGCAGGGAGATAGATTGTTACTGGGTATGAATGCCCGGTGTAGTATCGCTGTCAGCTTGGGATTATTTTTGGTTGAGAATGTGTAGCTTTTCAAGAAGCAGCTGGATTGACCTCTACACCAAAACGAAAAGCAGAGCCATCTAAGTCTGTTTTTTGTAGAGAAGTGGCACATTGGAAGATAGTTCAGAGGGGCTGCCAGAGAATGTAAGGTGTGCCTTAAAGCCTTTTACAGTCCTTACATCTGTAAATACTGTGGCATTTGTGAGCCGTCCCGAGGCTTCGGCGAATGGGGCGGCATAGAAGTTCCCCAAATAAACAAATAAATTTACAAAACAGAAAATGCAGGGAAACAAGCCAAACCAAAAAGTACCATTTCTGTACAGACAGGTAATGCCACGCATAAACCTGCTACTGCAAGTTAGCTTCCCAACTCTGCTAATGGCTTGATACTGCGGGTTTGTTCTGCTAGGATGACTATTTGGTGGCTGGATTGTGTTTTTCACAGCAGTGACATGAATAGTTGCCACTTAGTGGAATTCAGGGGCGGGGTTAGACCTTTTCTTCTCCTCTGTGTTCCCAAAGCAATTAGAATCTTTCCTGTTCAAGCCCTACAACCTGCAGAAAGCAGGCAGCAACCCTGTTTGAATTGGGCTTTCTCTTTGTATCCCTGGCAATTAGTTCATCAGAGCATGCCGTTTGCTTAGCAAGTTGGCCAAAGGGACGGTATTTCTGCAGGGAAGGCATTGCTGTATGTTCGCTGAGACCTGAGTGGGTGGCAGGGGCTGGCTCGCTCTGTCATCGTGCCAATTCACGTCCAGCTCTTTGAGGATGGCTCCTACTCTGACAGGGTAATTACATTTGAATATGATTAATTTAACAGAGAATCTGAGGCTCCTTAGTTCAACTTTATCACAGCGACACAGGCTTGTGGCATGCCGATCCCCTCTACGGAACCACGGTGCCTGTGAAGCGCAAGGAACTGCAGTGCTTGCCCTCTACAATCTTGAAGGATGCAGCCAGGCTTAAAGGCTTGGCTTCTTTGGGCGGCTGCCAACAAGCATGGTCCAACCAGGGCAGGGGGGGGGGGGCATCCCTGAAGTCCCTCGGCCCTTCTTGTCCCTCCTTATTCCCGCCCACCTGCCAGTTCTCCCCCTCTTGGAGGCAGGTCATGGGCAAATGGCAGCAGGAACGAGAAGGGAAAGTCATCTCTGCCCCCTTCTGCTCATTTCCCTCCCCATCCTTCTAGAAGGCAGTGAGGCAGCTGGGATTCGATCTGTGTGTGGGAGGGGAGCATACCCCTCATTGTGATAGCCAGATGGGGCAAGGAGTATTTCACAGGATATGCGGTGCCTGCCTGTGTCCACGTGGCACCTTCCCATGTGGTCCTTCCAGTATCCCTTTCTTCTGTAGAATCAAATGATTGCTATTCTTTCCTGTGAACAGCAGCAAAGCATCATGCTTGTGTGACTGCTGGAGTGATGCACCAGCATCCCAAGTATCTGGATCAGGTCAGCATTCCAGGTTTTGTCTCCGCCCCAGCACTCTTGCCACTTTGAGCCCATTTGCTGCCTTAAACTAAACAACAGCTTATCGGCTGGGGTGCAGTCGCGGAGGAAGCAAAAGTTGTTTCGGACATTAGTATTTCTGGCAGTGCATCAAGACTCCATTTTCTCTGGACTGTGAAAGCTAATAAATTTGTTAGCTGTTAAGGTGCCACAAGCTTGTTTTTGCTGCACAAGATTAATATGAACATCCCTCTGGAGTTACGCTGATCCAGGGATCTTCAGTTGTCTGCTGATAGACTTGTTTGGAAACATCCATTGTCATTTTCTCAAAGAAATACTTGATGATCCCATTAAGTGCCCAGTTTTACAAACAGTTCTTTAAAAGGCAGCGTTCATCACTTGTTCTGCATGTATGCCTGAAGAAGAGGATAACTTAAAACATATTTGTCTTAATTAAGGCAATTAATTGTGTTGTATTTTCAAATGGGGATTTCCTGGTACCATACCTTTTGTGCCTTTCTGTAAAGGTGCAGCTTTCTCAATGTATGGCTCCCATTACACTGTTTTTAAGAACTACTGACTCATGTTTTGTCAAACAGCTTAGAGAATTCTAAGAAGTTTGCAGGATGTAGCATTACTGATTAAACTGAAGCTGACCCGCTCAGCATGTTGGCACTGTCTGAATCTTAGTTGCTCTTATGTACCGTCAAGTTGTCTTTGACCTATGGCGACCCCATGATTGAAAGCCCTCCAGAAAGTCCAGTCCATGACAGCCCTGAGTCCAAGGCCGTGGCTGGCTTCCTTTATGGGTTCATTCCATCTCATATCTGGTTGAATCGAGTACAAGAAAACATTTGAAAACAGAGTTTTCTGCTTCTTTTGCAGCTGTTACCTATTCGATTTGCCTATTACACGTTTTTAATGGTGACGCTTTTCCATTTTTAATTCTTGTTCAGTCATGCCTGGAATTGGCTGGCTAGGAAAAAGTTGGGGAATCCTTTTTATGTGGTTTTCAAGAACAGAATTGTTTGTTAAATTGCTCCATGTATTAAGACATGCAGCTCTGAGTGAAGGCTTGGCATAAATGACCTAATGAATCCTTCCAAAGCGTATGCTCCTGTGAAGTTGCAAAGGCGCTTGCATGACTTATAGGAGCCTTGCGCACTGAGGATGACCCGTGGCTCAGTGGTAAAGCCCCTGTATCATACACAGAAGGTCTTACATTCGGTCTGTGGCACTTCCACTTTGGACCCATTTCATCAATAGCAATGCAAGAGGCAGGCATAAGAATAGTTCCATATATCCAGGGTCTCATCTAGTGGTCCAGTATTATTTCTTAATAGGAGAACCATCTAATGCTTCTGTTTTGCTCTAATCCATTGTGTCAAACATGCATTATCTTAAACACTGGAAGTTTTATTTGGGGATGTATATTTATACTACTACAAACAATGCATCTAGTGGAACTGCTACTATTTAATATTAGGTGTTAATATCAGGAATTCATCTTTTCACTTTTCTCTGTTTCTTCGCCAGTTGCCTAACAGAAAAGATGGCATGTTACCCACGCACAAGAACTGCCCTCAGACTGTATTACTGATCTCTGCTGGGGTATCAGTTAGACTAGGGGTACACAACCTTTTGTGCCCCAAGGTCTGCAGCCAGCATTTCTTCCTTTCTCAAAACACCCTTTCTCTGCTAAACCTTTGGAATAGGCCCTTCATCCACTTAGTAGCTGAAAGATGTGAAAGTGAAATAAAGGCATTTTCTTTCTTTCCATCTTCCACCCTTTCTTCACAGTTTTAGTCTGTGAGCTCCCCAGGGCTAGAGGCCTGTTCCCTTCAAGTCTTAAATCAGCATGAACATGGATGACAATATAGTGATAAGAATGTTTGGCAAGTTTGTGCTCTTAAAACGTCCTACTTTAGAACACCGCGGATAGGATAGCAGGTTACAGAATCTTAAGGATAGCCAAGTGTACCAGTAATCTGCACTCATCTTTGTGCCATCAAATTCTGCAGCTCATATTCAGTAACAAGCACTTGCATTGCTTAAATTGCAACATGCAGGCCGGTAGGTGAGGGACAAGACACAGGGGGGAGATAAGGAATAAATCCAGGCACAGAAGGAATAGAGCGGAACCTGTGGAAGCATTAAGCAAGAACAGCCCCTTTGGGGTGCAAGTGTCTTTCATGGTCTGTTTTAAGATTAGGAACTTTTTGGGAAAAAGAGCATATTCTCAGGAAAGGATTCTTCATTTTGCAGCGTGTGGATTGTAGAAAATGCAAGGAACCTTGCCTGTGGGTAGTCAGTAGGTCATCCATGCTTCAGCGTAACTGAAGACGATCAAATAGCCATGGTTACTAATGCGACCATCTTTCCAGCAAACAATTTCTCCAGCATTTGGCATATTATATAACTACCGAAGTACAGGCAGTAATGTTCTACTTCTGTAACCACATCTTTTTCTTTTTTTACAAGTTGTCAGTATTAATGATGTTGCAAGGACTTAACTGTTGCTTTATCGTGGCATCATTCCTTCATTCTAGCTTATTGCCTAATCAACCTTACAAGAAACCCCACAGGCAATTATGTTTAGAAGGAAACTCTTATCTGTGTCATTTTAAATATTATCCTATTTATTTTGAAAGTCAGTCTCCACATAAAAAGACTGAAATAGGGAGGGCTTTCATAAGCTATTACTCCGGCCATTTAGCCAGTATTTTTTTTTTTTTTTGAGGGGGGGTGCGTGTGTGCGCACATGCCAATTTATGCTATACATGTGAACTGTAACCTTATTGTTAATCATGATTACATACTTATGCAGATTGTACCTTCCTTGTGTACATGGGGTTTTTTCTAATGGTGGTTGTGTACATTATGCAATATCTCATATTTATATTGCACGAGGTTGATTGGATTTTGTGTGTTGAGATTATTTTTTCCAGTATTTGCGCAGTGTGCCTCATGTACCTGTTTGCATACTGTAAGGAAGGCTGTGTGGAGAAACCACTAACTTATAGGATGTGATGTTTTGGAGTGTTAATAAAATACTAAAGGATTCATTTTCAGTTTTCTGTGCTTTGTTTATAAATGGCTGAAACAAGAGGACTAATTTTAAAGACAACAACTGGAGTTCCAAAGTCATGGGCACCAGATGTATGTTCACTTAGCTTTCTTCCCCCTCCAGTTGTCAGTTCAAGCAGCCCTTCCTCCTTGCCAGCTGTCAAAACACTATTTTAAAAAGGGGGGGGGGTTTAGCTTGCACACAGCTGGATTTCCCCGTTAGCTGAATTGCAGCTACATGTTTTCTAGCTGCCACAATAGGATTTTTCTTGCTGCTGCTGCTGCTGCTGTTGTTGAAGAGAAAAGGGTGGAAGAAAACAAAGTAGCACACTCTAGTTCGATGGTAATTCTGAAAACGATGGAACAGCACTGTCTCACACTTTGCGACTCGGCGTACCTGTATGCAGGTGGCATCGAAGGTGTGTGTTTCTAACCATGCTTAGAACAAGACACGCAAGAAGCAATTCTCTGAATGAAGGGACCTGGTTATCTTGGGGTAGGGGGCCCACAGAATTCCATTCTTGTCCATTCCTCCTTCCTGGAAACAGATGTGACCAAAGGCAGTATTGGCCCAGCTCTTCTTTGGCAGCCTCCATCAACATCTGTTCCACCTGGCAGTATCAGTGGGAAAGGTGAGGCAGTGAGCGCCTCTCCAGCATCTTCGTGCTTGCCTGCAGTGTCACATTTGACCTCGTGAAGTTGTTTGGGTTTCATCTTTCTTAAAACATAGCCAAGGGAGCTGTCCAATGTTTATACATGATTTTATAAAACAAAAGGATACAATCTAGAAGCAAAAGCCTCAAAACAAAAGCCTCCCCATTTCCTCCTTTGTTTCTTATCTCCTAGATAGGGCAGACCCTGTGAAACTTCTGCAAGCCTTCCAGTAGATCCAGCCTCCCTTCTGCCTGCCCTCCCTGCCTCCTTAGGCATGACTACACTCATGAAGTATTCTCCGTCCCTCAGTTATGAAACATCTTCCCTCTGTGGATTAATCCAAGTCTAAATCAGAACCTTTCAGTATTCTCTTAGGCCTTTGGGATTCATGGTTAAGATTGGAAATGTTAATGAATTCAGTGCAATGTTTTCTTGGAGGCAGGGCTGCCTCTGTTGCCCAGGGCCTTCCAGATGAGGTGGTCTTTAATGTAAATAAACAACAGGAAGATCTGAGCTGCGATCCTGCATACAGTTAGCTGTGCTTAAATCTAGTTAAGTTTTCTCGGCTTACAAGAGCTTAACAATATACAGGGCTGCAACTTTAACCATCTGGTCCTCCCCCTCATGAAAGCCGCTTGGATTATGTAATAAGATGAGAAATATTTTTGTACCAAGTAACATTATCATCTGTGGTCTCCCCCGGCCCCCATCCTTCTCTTGTTCCTGACCACATTTTAAAAAAAGAAAACACGGACAAGAAAAACAATGCTGTCCTACAGTATTGCATTGGAACCTCTTGTCGCAAACAGGTGTCTGGGATGGATGGATGGATGGATGGATGGATACTTGTTGATACATCATTTGTTTGAACCTTGGACTGCACAACTCACATTGAACACCACTGTGTGACAGATAGACACCTGTACTCCCAACCCTTGTGAGGTAGGACAGGCTGTTTGTTGTCCATGTAGGGCATTCACTGCTATATTGAACTTAAAGAAAAGCAAGAAAGTTTTAAAAGTTCAACAGGTAGCATAGCATGCTTTCCCAGAGTCCGAAAGCCAGGAAGCTTTTTGGAGCTATGCTAATACCTCAGGGCCTTCAGCTTGTTAGGAGTACCAGAGATAATTGCCTTGAAGCTGCCTTCCCCCATTATATTTCTTAGATAAAAGCTGCTTTTCCTAAGAGAATTGAAACTGTTTGCCTTATTGAAGCAGCTCTGCCCCTCCCCTGCCTTCCAGAGTGTACTGGCAGTTTCTGAAACAGAAGGAGCGAAGAAATGTACAAAAAGCTATGGCAAAAAATGCTTTTGTTCTCAGCTTTGGGAGAGGAATTGATGAATTGCTCACACAGGCAACTTTCAAAGCCCATGAAGCATCCCATAGGCTATCTATGTGTGGCAAATATGATCACACATAAGGGAGTCTAAGCTTTCATTTGCCTGTTTATATTCTGTATCCACGTTTCAGCATTTTATTAAATAAACATAAGATCATCCTTTACACAAGTGGTTTGGTTTTATCCAGGGTATCTTCAAATACGAAGTGAGATGCCTTGGCTAGAAGTGGCCCTTAGGAATTAAAACATTTGTTGCCACACACAATTAAGTCTAAGTTTAAACACATAGAAACTTTAGACTTTTACACTTTTGGAGAATTTCCAGAGTTTTCTTTTATCTTTCTGCAAACCATGTTAACGTGTATGCCAAGCAGCCCAGTGCAGGAGTAACCAGAGGTAAGTTCAGAAATGATGGGTTGCTTTTAAAATAAAATGAAACAAAGGAAGATTGCGCAAACGAAACCATTTTTGTGTGGAGAAAGGCAGTCCCAGGAAAAAGTGTGAATTTAAGTTGAACACACAATTGCCTGATTAACTTGCTCCAGTACCCTCCAGATAATTCATGCACCTAAGGCTGAGACAGGGAGAGAACTAGAGAAGAGGTAAGCTCAGAGCAATTCAAAGTCCTTACTGCTGGCTTTTGTTCCATCAGGGAATGAGGAAAGGCTGTGTCCATCACAGAAGTGCAACCCTCCCATTCAGGGATGCCGGAAGGAGGGAAAAGATATAAGTGCCCTCACTGATTTTTGCCAGAGAAGCTAAGCAGCCAGATCATCAGACCGAAAAGACTAATTACAGGCAAAGCTGATTAACAGCAAAGATTGTTGTCTCTAATGCCAGTGCAGCAGTGTATGCACTCTGGCTTTTAGTCCGAACTTTTAAAATCTACCCCCTGAATAGGTTCAGCACCATCCAGCTCGCCTTTACCCTTCAGACTGACCAGACGCACTGAGATGGACTGGTTCTAGCAGTTTTCATCTCCTGCAGCGGATCTTCTGTAAAGCCAATGTGTCTTAATGACCCATTGAACACCAGACTTGGCCAAACCACTTTGAATTGTTTCTGGGAAAACCAGTCCCTCCCAGCCACTGTACTACTGCAGCTAAACTCAGAGGGATCAGGGAGGTTGCCGGGAGAGGTATGTTTGTGTCCCTGCCAGGCCTGGGCACACGACACTGCTGGGAAGAAGCTGAGCTAATGTGTAGAAAAATTAGGATGGAGACAGAGTTATCATTGAGCTTGAAGCAACCAAGCACTGAACAGTGAGCTATTAGTTCAACTCTTCTAATTTTACTTTTTAATGGTGAACTGCCTTGGTTTTCCACCCACCTTCTCTTAAGAAACACCTCTGGAGCTTTGCTTTCACTGTATAAATCTTACCTGTCACAGGGACAGCTATAGGATCAACAGCCAGCAAATCTTGGTGGTTTTTAGAAGCTGTGTTTGCATTTTTTGCATGTGTAATCTGAATGAAAAACTGCACTGGGGAGAAAATGCATTCCAGTTTGAAATGGCTCTTTTACACTACTGATGACTGCTGGCTGGAGCTAATGGAATTCCCATGGCTCAAATAATTATCAGATGTATTCTTGACAACAGACAATCGATGCTGCTAGTTTGCTCTGAACATTTTCACTGGAAACATCTAGATGGACAGTTTTCTAAAAATACAGGACTACTTTGAGTTTCCAAATAGGGGATGGATGGACTCCAACAATGGATGCCACAACCCTGGAGTTTACAAGAGCTAAGCAGGGTTGTGAAGGACTGGGTGTTCCGAGGGGAATTCATTCACAGAGTTGCCATAACTTGGAGAGAACAGCACAAAACAAACTTGCAAATTTTGTCATATCCTGTAAAATAGGTCTTTGTATCCCATGCACAAGAGATACATTCCTCTTCAGAAGGAAAGTTTGACATTTTTGTTACAATTCTTTTACAAGCATAGATGCAAACTATGATTTAAACTGCTTTTGGAAGGCTCTCAAAAAGCATGAAGATTGCCGGATTTGCGTTTTTTAAAAATACAGCTCGTGTGACAAGATCGTGATTTAGAAAATGGATGGGTACGGATAGGAAGGTTTCTCTTTTATAAGCAAGATCTTGAGGCATCAAGATTCCAAATAAATCTATTTGTGAGTTTCCCCCACTTGGGGACAAAACCCAAGTCCAAACAGCAGCACCACCTGGAAGTACAAATGAAAACTTCAGCTGCCTCTGTTATTTTTATGCAACCCCAACTTTCACTTAAAACAAAACAGTGAGTAAATGCACCCACTTTCTGTCAGCCTTCTTTCGCCCTCCTCTCCACACTCCAACCTGCCCTGTGTAACAGCTTGGAGAGACCTGGCACGCCTGCGTTACTGTGCTGCTGATGGTTTATGTTGCAATTTAGGCGGCTCTTTCTCCAATCGCATCAACCTTTAAGTTCCCAAGGATGCGCAGACGTTGTTGAGACTTTTTGTGGTGGAAAGCTTGGCATAAATTAAATCCCTTTTAACCTCGATGCGGACATTTTCCTTACGGATAGTACGATTCCCTTAGCTCTGTGGGCACAATGTGATTTACCTTCTCCGGCGCATGACCCTATATCTGGGACGACCGCTGCTACGAGGTGGGGGCCGCACCTGGAAAGCAGGACACGCCCGTACCTGGGCCTTCTTCAAAGGGCGCGGGGGCGGCCACGTGGCTCACAGCCCCCCCCCCCGCCTTTCCCCGTCCGCGCAGCGGCTCCGCAGATCGCGCCGTCCCCGCGGAAGCCCCGCCCGCGCGCCAGGCCACCTGCCGCGCCTTCCCGCGGAGCGAGCCCGGCTCCGCCCTCCCGGCCCCGCCCCGGCAGGGCGCCGCCCAATCCCGGCCGGCCCGCGAAGGCCCCGCCCCGCCCGCGCTCTCTCGAGCCACCTTCCAGCGCCAAGGTAGGGGGCGGGCCCGCCTCCCCGCCCCGCCCCATCCCGCCTAACGGCGCGGGCGCGCGCGCGGGAGCGAGCGAGCGAGCGGGCGGGCGGCGCGGCCCCTTTCTCCTCGGCCGGCGGGTGGCGGTGGGAGCGGGGACGGCCGCTCGTCTGGCTGCTCGCCGCCGCCGCCGCCGCCGCCGCCGCGCTTTCCCTGCCTGCCGGCCTGCGTGCCGCGTTGCCCTGCGGGGGGCGCTCCTCCCCGCCGCGCCGCCCGCCCGCCCGCTCGCTCGCTCGCTCGCTCGCTCCCTCCCCGCCGTGCCTGCCTCCCTCCCGGCTGCAACATGGCGGCGGCGCCGGGGGCAGCGGCGGGCGGCGGCGCCGGCTCGTTCGGCGGCGCCGAGATGGTGCGCGGGCAGCTCTTCGACGTGGGGCCGCGCTACGTCAACCTCTCCTACATCGGGGAGGGGGCCTACGGCATGGTCTGGTAAGCGGCGCGGCGCGGCGCGGCGGGTCTCGCCCCTCGGCTGCGGGGCTGGGGCTGGGGCTGGAGCCGGCTCTCCCGCGCGGGGCCGCCGGGCTGGGTGGCGCGGGCGGCTGTCCGCGGCTGCGGTCCTGATGCTCCGCGCGCCTCCGGGGCGGGGGGGCGCGCATCTCTGCGCGGGCCGGGCGGACCCGGGCGGCGGGCTCCGGCACCCCTGCCTGCCCTGCCCGGGGGCTGCCCGGGGGCAGCGGCTTGGCCCCCGCGTGAACCCGACGCCTGGCCCCTGATGCACGGCCCGGAGCGCCGGCTGCCCGCTCCGCCGGGGGCGTCCGCGTCCTTGGAGGAGCCCGTGCAGGCGCACCTGCCTTGCGCGGCTTGCGCGGCGCTTCCCTTGGCGACGGCCCCCCGGAGCCGCTCGCAGCAGCCTTGCTGGGGGAGGCGGGGGCCCCGCGCGGCGCTTGCGGCTGCCGCGGCGGCAGAGCCTTTCCTTGCAACGCGCCGAGGACCGGAGGAGACGGTGCGCGTCCGGCGTGCGGTGACTCTGACGCCAGCCTGCGGGTGCTGGACGGGGTTTTGCTGCTGTTGCATGCAGCCAGGTCACCTCTGACTTGTGGGGACGCGATGCGATGCGCTGCAACAGTGGGGTTCGCTTCCCAGGTAAACGCACGTGTAGGATCGCGGATATGTGCTTTAAAGCAGTGTGGCTTTGCTGTTCTCGACTGTCAGTGAGGCACTCCGGGGACTCGCTGCCCGATTCAAAACAACCGGGAAACATGCTCCTTGGTTCGTTTTAGTGGTACCATTTTGCTTCTGTCTTCCTTTCCTTTTCCCCATTTTCCCGGTGGCTTGTACTGTTAGCAAAGATGTCCTGTTAACGGACCATCCACAGTGTTCGAAATCCCCATCTAAATTAATGTGGCAGCGGGTTAACTGCATTGGTATTTTGCATTCTAATGGTGGTGAACTGTTTTCTGAGATGTCTCACGCCATAGGTAAGTGCATTTACCTATTTGCAGCCTGGTGGCATGCATGCTTGCTTTGAAGTAAATTCCAGTGAGGTTGATGGGATTTTACTCCAGTGAGGTGTAGAACCTTAATATGCAGCCTTCTCGATCACAGGCTAGTAAAAGAGCTGTGCAA
Source organism: Varanus komodoensis (assembly GCF_004798865.1). NCBI lineage: Eukaryota > Metazoa > Chordata > Lepidosauria > Squamata > Varanidae > Varanus > Varanus komodoensis. The sequence continues at coordinate 873,274 of NW_025335909.1, forward strand.
TTCTGTCTTCTGTTTACAAAGAAGTAAGCACCATTGCCTTCAGAGGGACTTAGTCACAGGTGGGTCCGTATAGGCCTGTTGCCTAATTACATTTTTCTTATCTTCATTTCCCCACCAGACTATTTAATCGATGCTTTCTGAGTGTAGCAGAAGTTCTTCTTGAAATTTATTAATATTTCAAAAATTAACCACACACCTATTGATCCAAAAGTACTCTTAACAGAAATAAAGATGTTAAGTCAGAAGTTCAATAACTGTGTTGCTCATGGTCTACATGGAACGGCGTCTCTTGTTCATCGGTTATATTCATCTTGTTTAGTGTGTCTGGTACAGCAGTTCTGGAGTTGGGATTTGCAGCCTTTCAACCTGGCTGTGTGAATGGGAGTAAATTCCATTGGATCCCATAGGTTTCCATCCCAAGTAACTGTGAATAACCTTAGTATGCATCATAACAGTGCTGTAACATGCAGTGCAGGTGGTTCACAGAGTCACTGTTCTGTTGCTACTCCTTGTTATTGTCTGTTTTTATTATCTGCTTTTTAGCTGTTTTAAACTTTTTATTTTTTCCCCTGATTTTATGAGGTTTTATTGTGCTTTTATTAGCTGTTTTATGGACTGCTTTAAACTGCCCATAGGGTTTTGGTTGTGGGGTGGTATAGAAATGAAATGAATTAAAAATGCATTCTTATTTGCAGAAAAGGGCCAAGGGTAAAAGCAAGCAGTGTGAGGTTGGGAATTATCTGCTCCTCGTTTTCTGTGCTTTGCTCGCCAGGCACCCAGTTTTTCTGTTCACTATCTGATGGTGCCTCTTCCCATTTCCTTTGCGGCTTTTTGCCACTGACCTATTGCAAGAAGTAAGAAAGCAATGTGCAGTTCAAAGATTCTCAGTTGGGCTTAATTAAAATTAATAATGGTGCATTGCTGCTAACTCTGTGCTGTCATTCATACTGCACTAGAAGCAAGGGAAGGATTAGCAAGGAAATGGTAGATCAAATAATCAGGTATCTTATACCTAGTTAGCAGTATGTTATAGGATACCTGCTTTCTGAAGAAAATGCTTTTTGCAAGTCTAGTAGTGGGTAGCTTAGTACATCCGTGTGTGTGTGTGTGTGTGTGTGTGTGTGTAGTAACAGGGTATTTGGCTCAGCCTTGGAGCCAACTGGGTGGCTTAGGGCCGGTCATAGACTCTCAGCCCAACCTACCTTACAGGGTTGTTGTGGGGATAGATTGAGAGCCGCAGGAGGAGAATGGTGGAAGCTGCTTTGAGTTCTTTAGAAGAAGAAAAAGCAGGCTATAAATGAAATAAATGAGGTATTATGGCAGAAAAAATATAAAATAATGGCATCTAAGCTATCTTGCCGCTTGACTAACACTTGCTTTCTGTCCTCGACATTTTCATTCTTGCTGTGTCAAAGTGTTGCAAGATGTGCAATAGATGTGGTCCAGAAAAATAGAAGACAGTGTGTTCAAATATCCATATGTTGTGATGGAGGGCCTAAGGCGGGCATGGAATAAGGAAGGATCAGAAATAGTGGTGCTGGACAGACAAAAGCTCATTGTCCCATCACACCCCCCCCCCCGCTGCAAAAAAAGGAAAAAAATCAGAACCAAGTGCCAGTGCTTTTGGACGTGTAACCTGCACGGGTGAACTGCTGCTGAAATGAGCAGGATGCCGCGGAGTTCAGTGCAAGGGAAACGTGGTTTGTGTACAGTCACTTGCACTTTGCAGAGACTTGGCTGGTCCAGTACTGTAATCTGCAGGAGCATTTCTCTAGCTCCCTTAGGACCAGGCAGCCAGGGCTCTGCAGTTGGTAGCCAGCCAGAACCAGGCATGCATTCGGTGGCTGCATTTGTACGCAAGAACACATGTATGCCAAGTGCGGGCCATGCTTCTGCATATAGCTGGCACTGTTGTACAGATGAATTCCACAAATCGGTGTGCGTCTGTTTTGGTATCATAGATATTGTGCAGACAGCCTAGTCCAGAGTCAGTCTTTCCTCCCAGCCAAATCTCCCCAAGCTGCTTTTCAGACAATATTCAGTTTGGTTACTAGTTTTTGGATCCTTCTTTGCCCAAAGTTTGAAAGAGAGCTCAATCAGTAAACTGAATTTATATGTGTCTTAACCCCAAAACATGCTTTGGACTACTAAGTATATTTCTCCATGTTTGGGAACTTCCTTTTTCAATTATTACTTTCAATCGAAATATGTTAAATATGTGTTTTAAATGTTAAATGTTAAATATGTGTTTTAAAAAACCCAAACCAGATGACAATTACAGAGAAGGAATATGACCCCCACAGTAACCTGTAGGCCAGTCCAAATCACACATCAGCTTTTCTAGGATACAGAATTTTATCTGTTTCTTCTAAGTTTTGGAAGTGAAATTGTATGAAAATCAAATGGGTTATCTTGGTAAACATTGTGTATGTCCCTTATTGCTGCGAAATTTGTTTGAAAAAGTCAAAGATAGGTGTAAGCCCCACAGTAGCTGAATCTAGAATGGACATTTAATCCACTCTCTGCACATGTCTTAGTGCAATGGGATTGGATTTAAACTGGAAATGTCACACAGAGTCATGTAAAGGCATCGTAAGCACCTTTGAGAACGAGTGTGATATGGTGATTGGAGTGCTGAACTGGAGATCTGGCGATCCAGATCCGAGCCCCCACGAAGCCACGGGGCTCACTGGGGGCCTTTGGGCCAGTCCTGGACCCTCCACTGTTGTGAGGACAAAATGGAGTAGAGGTGGGCTACGCAAGCCACCTTGGGATCCCGCGAGAGGAAAAAGGGTGCGATATAAATTCCCACTTTCTGTGAATAAAGTTTCTACTCATGGATGGTCCTTTTTTGCCAAATTAGTATCTCACTCCATAGATGATTTCAGTTCCCATTGATCAATGTAACTTCAGCAACATTTTCAGGGGAGTGGGGAAGGGCCTCATTTTGCATGTATAACTATGGATTCAACTCTGCTTTGTATGACATTTCTCTCACTGTTTAAAGTTTTGTTTATTTATATTGCTGTTAATGAAGAGAGGAACTGGGTATAGGTAAATACCTAAGAGGATTTATGATGTTGTGAAACTCTTGTAACATCAGTACAAAGGGAAGTCTCTCTGTACTGAAACCTGACCAATAGTTTGTCAAATAATAAACTGATTGCCATGGGAATGTTAAAAAGCAGCTTCATCTCTCAATTTCTGGATCTTTTTCAGTGAATAATAGGCTTTTAAGTTCTGCTTTAACATTGACAATTCTCATTCCAGTTCTGCCTATGACAATGTCAAGAAAGTTCGGGTAGCTATAAAGAAAATCAGCCCATTTGAACACCAGACGTATTGCCAGAGAACTCTGAGAGAGATCAAAATCCTATTGCGTTTCAGGCATGAAAATATTATTGGGATTGATAACATTATCAGAGCTCCAACAATTGAACAAATGAAAGATGTGTATCCTTTAAAGATACATACCCCTGTGTTCTTTGCTTCCGTTTCTGCTGTTTGTTGAACTATTGATTATTTTTTATCTTGGCATTATTCTAAGCACTATATTCAAAACTTGACTTCCTTTGGTGTGAGTGAGGCTGGCTGTTATTAGCCCAAATCACTCCCATATTTAACATGGGAAAACATGCCAGTGTTTTAATTTTTTTTAAAGCAGCCCTAAGAATTTTTCCAGGGGTTTGACTGCTTAGCCAACAATAACAGGGTATTCAGTCATACCATGTCCTGATTCTGGATGGTCTCTGCACCTTGAAAATAATATATTCTAGTGTTCCTTGATTCTCAGTTGGATGCCAGGGCTTTTTCTGTGAATCATGTGCAGCTTCATTTATTAAGGATATTGCATTTTCCCCGGTTTTCCTTAAAATGTAGAATGGTAAAGAACGGAGGACTCAAACTTCAGTGTTTGGAGCAAAATGTTGGTTTGCCTTAATTTGATTTACAGATACATTGTGCAAAATCTCATGGAGACGGACCTTTACAAGCTCTTAAAGACTCAGCATCTCAGCAATGACCACATCTGTTATTTCCTTTATCAGATCCTGAGAGGATTGAAATACATTCATTCAGCCAATGTGCTGCATCGTGACCTCAAGCCTTCCAACCTGCTACTAAACACTACTTGTGATCTCAGGGTTAGTGAAATAAATGCCTCTCAATCACAGAATCATGAAAAACCATGGAGTATTTATTTATTTATAAAATTTGTATGCCGCCCATTACTTTTGCCTCTGGACACCTTACAACATTAATCAGAATAAAATAAATTAACTATTCCACGCTGGCTGAAAAATCCAATAAGATACAAACAATAAAATCCAATTAATACCTATTAAAATATTGATCGAATAAAAAGGACTTGACCTGGCGCTGAAAACCATATAATGAGTGCGCCTGTCTAGGGAGCGCATTCCATGTTCGGGGCACCACCACCGAGAAGGCCCTCCTCCGGGTACTCTGTCTCCTAACATCTTTCACAGAGGGTTCCTGCAGGAGGGCTTCTGTTGATGATCTCAGGGTGGGAGGGCATATAGGGAAAAAAGGAGTTCCTTTAGCTATCCTGGTCCCAAGCCGTTTAGGGCTTTATAGGTAATAACCAGCACCTTGAATTTAGCCCGGACTTCGATGGGAAGCCAATGGAGCTGATAGAGGACTGGGGTTATATGAGAATAACGCTGAGTAGAAATAGTTTACATTATTTATGTCCAATGCAACTTATGTATTGTGTACTTTTAAAAATATGCCAGGAAAGACTCAAATAGATCATGCAAATGTGATGAGATTATGATGTTTTACAGACTCGGAGAAGATTACTAGGAAAGCAAATGCTCGCTATACCTCTTTTAAGGATTTCATTGTATTTCCTTAATACGCAAAATGCGATCTTTAAATGCGACTGCTCATTGTCAGGGAGCAGCCAATCCACAGATTGTAACACGAGCACAGTTTATATTATGGTTTGTGAATCCGAGGGAACTGTGACTGGCAGTACTGACGTGATTGAATGTGACAGCAAGGTGTCTCCCTTGTAATAGCTTTATTCTGTTTCGTGTTAGATCTGTGACTTTGGATTGGCTCGTGTTGCAGATCCCGATCATGATCACACTGGGTTCCTAACAGAATATGTAGCGACGCGTTGGTACCGAGCTCCTGAAATCATGTTGAATTCAAAGGTGAGAGCTGGGTGGTGGCTGAAATATTTGGGTGCAGCAGAATACCGTTTTGATCAAATGCAGACTCTGTTGTACTAAACAACTCTTTTGACTGGCGCACAAGAGGGAAGAGGGTGGGATAGAAATGCAGTATATGACAGTGACCACGACACTTGGCTCTCCCATTTCTCCCTTCCTCTACTCGTACACCTAGAAAATATCTCTCGACCCTAAATCTTGCAATGCAGAAATTGCTCCCTTTAGTCTAATACACAGTGTATTAAACCGAAGCAGCTTGAAGTTTTGCATTGGTGTGGAACCTAATTTGGCACAAGCACGAGTAGCTTTGAATTTGAGGAGAAATCTTTGACTGTCTCTTACTCAAAGTGATGTTGTCTAAGAAGCAGTTGCTTGCAGCTGACTTCCACCCGCTGAAGCCAGAATATGTAGCGCTGTTTCTGTTTAGCTTTGGAATGAAAAGGCAAACATGGTGGGAAATTAAAACTGTTGCACTTTTGTTATTGAAACCCTCAATGGAAAGTCCACCTAAAAGGGTGTCAGAATCAATGGCAAGAGCAGGCAGAGCCACCAGAGAGCCCTGTAACATTTTACATCATGTTCTTTCAAATGTATGCTCACTTCCTAATGCATTTTGGGAGGAATGCAAAACACATTGCAAATCCTAAAAGGTGGAGACTTTAACCACAGACGGCACTGGAATCTGTGTTTGCTCTGGAAGGTGCAAAGTAGGTAAATCCTGACCAGCAATGAACATCTTCACCTCACATATGCCCCCAAAGTTAGTCCATTTACGTAAAGCACTCGCATTTGCTCCCCAGTCTTACGCCAGCATATCACAGATCGTGAGTTCAGGTCAACTGTATGGAGCTAAATCATTTAGAGCACATCTATTTAGCAGCGCTGTATTTTTGCCTGCAATACATAAATAAGCTCTAGTGCGCTGAAGGACAGTCACGTCATATTTTTAATTATTTTAGTAACACTCCTTTAAGTATTATGTATGCAGTTTACCTGGACTGCAGCTGGTGAGCCCCGCTTTGCAGGTGTGGGTGTCAGTCGGAGTGCACCTTGCCTCCCTGTGCTCTATTTGAAGTTGGCGTCTCGTGTCTGTGTCCAAACCTTGGTCTGTTAGAATATCATGCTGGGTTTGGGGGCTTGCATATTTTTAAAAAGTCATTTGTGTGGGTGCAACATGGCAGTTGAATAGATGGTATATTAAATGTTTCTAAAGCTGAAATCCCATGCATGCTTACTTTGGAGTAGGTCCCATTAAATACAGTGGGATTGCGCAGTAGGAGTCTTTTGTAATGTTTTTGCTTCCTCTTCATTTTTCTAATGCACAATGCTTGCCTCATTGTTCAATAACAGTTATGTAAAGTTCTGATTCATCTTAAGTGCTTGAACAGGAGGGCTATGTTACTACAATTTAAGACTGTATTTTAAGATAAAGTATTTTTTATGTATAACAGTACCACAAATGTCATCAGCAACTGATTTTTCCCCACTTTCTACATCTAGGGTTATACCAAATCTATTGATATCTGGTCTGTAGGTTGCATTTTGGCAGAGATGCTATCAAACAGACCCATATTTCCAGGAAAACACTACCTTGATCAGCTGAACCATATCCTTGGTAAGGTTTTCTTAAAGGTATAGATCAACTGCTTTTGTCTACCGATTGCCCTTTCGGTCCATCCTCTCCAGTTCAGTGTATCAATGTTGGCCATCTATTTCTTTTATTTTAAATGTATGTCTGTCTTCTCCTGCTCTGTTTGAAATATTCATAGAACTCTTTCTGGCAAGCTCTGTTAAAACAGGTAGGAAATGAATTTGGACCTCATTTGATATAAACATGCTTTTTGAATCAGCTTGAGATAGATGTATCAATACCACATTCCTTCATGAGAAGTAGTAATGTCTCTAAATTGCCATCTGTAGGCATAGAAAGTCTTGAGTGTGTAATTCAGCTGAAGATGTGGTTTACAAGTTAGTGATTTCTGTGGGTGTGAGTTATGCCATAGTTTAATTTTCCCACTGAAATTAAAGAGAATCAAAACAACAGGCAAAGTCTTTATCAGCAATCCAATTATTTCACATGGTGTATATTTATCCGAATACTCCTATTCCTTTACCTTGTACCTGTTTACATAAATGTGACTTCCACTGCTAAATGGAACTTTTTGAATAAGATTTGTATGCATGTATGTCTTTATAGTTAAAGAGAGTACTCCTCATTCCAGGATACAACAGATTCAGGATAGGACAGATGCACAGAAAACAGCTATCTGTAATTTCAGGGGTAAAAATCAATATTTAAGTCCCTACCTTTGTTTCCAGAATGCTCTTCTCTTGGGGTATTTGTAATCTGATGAATCTTTCTGCTTCCATCAAATTTAGAATGTGTTTTTACTTCAGATGGTCTTTCACTAGTACTCCTGGGTTTAAATGATTGTATAAAGTAAGAGAAAAGAGTCAAATAATATAGATGATAGGAGATTTATGCTAACTCTGTGAAGGCCAAAATGCAATCTATGTGTTTATTAGATTATCCCTTCTCCCAAATCTAGTTAAGAAACAAAAACATAAGTCATATTTTCCATTTCAAAGAAAATAGAGGCAGATAGCTAGAAACACATTCATTTTGTTAAATAACTAAGATCTTGTATTAATTTTAGAGCAGGACTCTCTGACTTCCAAAAACCTTTAATCTCATCTCTGTTGCCCAAAGGGTTTGTGAAGAACATTTTGCCCTGAGGACAAGCAACTGGTTAGACTTAAAAGAAGTGAAACCCCAAAAGAGGAGAGGAAAGAGGTACAGGCCAGCCCAAATGAGCTCCCAACGCAGTGCATATCTGAGTTCAATTGATCTATTCCCATCCATCTGAACAAATGACTCAAGTATTGCCATATGTTCCCCACAGCATCCCTTTGCTTATGCCTCACATCTTTTCAGTCTGTGAGCCTGGATTGTGCGCTGGCATTTGTAGCCCTCTCTGGGAGTCCTTTGAATGAACACAGAGAGATAAATGCTCTTAATAAATGAATTAAACAAAACAGTGCCAACTTGCACAAGTCCTGCTTTAAAGTTAAAAATTTCTGTGATCTCCAAGAGCAAACATTCAACCAATGTTCAGTTGCACCCCTCTAATGACACTGCAAATGAAAAATGTCTTACTTTCCTGCAGTTTATTTTTTTTCCCCAACTTTGAAAATCTAGTTAGTAAGTTAGGGCCTAAGGGGCTGATATTAATTGCCAGAGCTCAAGGGAAAGTAGAACAGATAATAAAGAGATAAGTCCCCCTAGTCATTTTGATTGAATTTGTGGCTGCGGTGTTGTTTATTATTATTTTAATTTTCTTTGGGAACATTCACATGAATTTTCATTTTACTTTATTCATGATAAATTTTATTTTTTTTCTGAAACATCAAGGAAGAATCTGGATCAGGTTATGATACTATATTTCTGAAATTTTTCCTTCTGCTTTCAGTAGTGGCCTAAATTGTGCATAACGCTAACCCATGGTTCATTTAACTCCTGGTTTGTTACCCTACCCAGGGTTTGTCTGACAGATTATCAAGGAAACCGTGGTTCATTTCTTAATCCTTGAGTTGCTTGTTTCCATTCCCATATCCCAAATACAATTTTAGAGCTGTAGTACCAGCATGTAAAGCAGCTGGAATTCTGAGTTTGCATTTAACAACCACCAGTGGCAGAAATAATCTAGAATTCGCAAACCACGGGTTCTTTTTCTGGGTTGTTTCTGCAATGAACCATGGTTCATTTGTGCAACCATGTTCACTTGTCGTAACTACCCAGAATTCAGCGATCCATCTCTTACCATGGGTGAGCATTCTGTGTGAACCAGGCGAGTATCACTACTTCCGGGGCAGTTAACAAGCCTGTAAAAGCTGACAAGAACAATAGACACTCACATCCAGAGCTTCGGAGTTTTAAAAGGCAGTGTGTGTGTGTGGGGGGGGGGGAGTCTTTAGATACCTCCTGTGAGCATAGCCTCCCAAAGCAGAGTGACACACCTGAAAAGCCCCCCCTCCCAGAAATCCCAGCAGATGGCCCAACCACAGGGAATTGAAGAAAAGCCTCTGAAAGTTGCCTTTGTGTGTCAGCAGGTCTGTTTGGGAAAACTTCAGATAGATCTAGATTCCAAACCATAAAGGGTTTTAAAGAATCAGTCCCCGCAGTTTGAATGATACCTGGGAATGGACCGGCAGTACTGAAGTTGTTCTCGGACCTGTGAAATGTGTTTTTGCAGCCACTCTGTTAGTAACCCAGCAGCTATATCTTCAACTAACAGCAGTCTCTGATTAATTTTCAAACGAGCCACAGTGTAGAACACATTCCAGCAGCCTGTAAAGCTACCAAAGCGTGGATACTTGGCCAGGCTGGCGGTCTTAATGTTCATATATATCCAATGCATTCAGTAGTTCTTGCCTCTCCATTCTTCACTTTCCAGGGATACTTGGATCGCCTTCTCAAGAAGACTTGAACTGTATAATCAATTTGAAAGCTAGAAACTACCTGCTTTCTCTCCCCTACAAAAATAAGGTGCCTTGGAATCGGCTGTTTCCAAATGCAGATCCCAAAGGTAACGTAAAAGATTAGGTACGAATGTGATCACATGTAATGACATAAAATACGATTTTATAGCATTAATTTTATGAAATAAAATTAGTGGCCATAACATGTTCCAAGAGCTGGAATCCTGTGAATCTGGAAGCGCTCTCTCCTTTAAACCACATGATACAGAATGGAGCTTTGTGAACTAGTCCAGCATTTATGTTTCTCCTCAAATTCATGGTTGTGGGGGGGAAATAACGTAAGCAGCCTTTGTGATATGCAGCGGACACAATCCAGTGGTCCCTGAGAAGTGTCCTGGGGTTGTTCGGGATTCCCCTTCCAAGGCCATAGACGTTGACCTGGCAAGGCGGGACGGGCAGGGGCAGCTCTAAGGTGCTCGCTTACGCCTGGCTGCTTCCCCAGGTGGCTGCAGGATGAAGGGAAAGGGGGCATTTCAGGGCAAGTGCGGAGACCGAGATGGGAGAACTCTATGGCTGCTTCAGCTCCCCGCAGTGTTCCGTCTCTCGAGAACAGTTTATCCAGAGGCCACCTAAAGAAAAAATGCAAAAGGAGGACAGAGTGGGAAAAAGCCCCTTGGGGGGGGGGGAGGGGGGGGGGGGGGGGGGGCGTGATATCTGGAAGCCTGTGAAATCAGAGGGTGGATTCTACAAGGAATGTAACACATGGCATTAGCCTCTCAGTATAACTAAAAATCCAGATGCTTTAACTGTGCAGATAATCCTTTGTCATTCCTTTTTCTTGGGCTGGTAAGGTAGATTTAGCCACAATAACAGAGCATTTACTTGACGGTTCCTTTATTTATTTATTTATTTATTTATTTATTTATTTATTTAGCACACTTATATGCCGCCCCCCATTCGCCGGAGCCTCGGGGTGGCTTACAACATAAAAAGTACATATCATAGTACAATTATATAAAATCGGAGACATCCTGGCCAAAATCGTTAAAATCAATAAATAAAGTCAGCAATTAAAATGACATTTAAATAAAAAGGTCTTGGCCTGGCGCCGAAAAGCAAATAACGATGGTGCCAGGCGGACCTCTCTGGGGAGCGCATTCCATAGGTTGGGCGCCACTGCAGAGAAAGCCCTCCTCCGGTACATTATGGGGCTAATGTCTGTCTTAGTATAGGGGAAAGAAAGAATTGGAATTCTTTTGGTTTTTATCCCTTTTCCAGAATCTAAATATTTTGAGGGACACAAATATAAAGCAAAACAAAACTTTTTGTGTAATTAGCTATGGGTAATAATTTATGTTAGCAGCTTGTATTGATGTTTCTTCATTATTTTGGTCCCTGTAGCAGCTTAAGCAAGTATTATCCTTCACTAGCAAATCTGACTTTTTCTCAGCATTTGTACAAAAACCAGAGATGGACCCCTTGGTCCATGTTATAAAAGCTGGCATGCAGACGATGGTCCATGGTTGATTGTGTCTTAGTTCTTCAAGACATAATTGAAAACTTTTAAGCCAGTTAACAGATGTGATAAGGAAAACACTGTTCGATGCTTTTAAGTGTGCTTTGAAAATTGTGGTGTGATTTATTGTTATAGATGGAAAATTAAAGAACAGCCTGTATTTTATTTGAATTCATTTACGAAATGACTGCATCAGGGATTTGTAATGATTTGTGAGGCAGTGGAAAGCACCGTGATGGATTGAAAACCTCCCATTTACTGCATGCAAATTCACCTCCTCACTTATACACACTCCCCCTCCTTCACATAAAGACACAAATTCAGTTGTAGCTGCTTTTTGCAACTTCAGGCTGTGAGAAGCAGTGGCACTGTGAAGGGCGGAGCCACGGGAGCCCTTCTTGGGTGCCTTGCATGCCAAATACGGAACATGCTTCTCCCAGCCGGCCTTTAATTTGTGGGGGATGGAAGGCTAAGGGGAAACACCAGTCTGATTTCAGCATGGAAGTACGGTCTAGGCATTCCACGTGTGTGCATGTTTGACAGAGGCAGAGCAGGGATAGAGTACTTTTGCCCTTCTGCTTAACACTTATACATGGACATATACAGAAAATATAGGTGCGCACACAAATACTGTAGAGGCTGGGGCACAGGGAGGGAGGGACACCGTAAATATATGGACGAGTGCAGAGAGAGAGACTGAGGAAACGTCAGGAAAGGTCAAAAGAGAAAGGCTGGTAAGCTTTGCAAGCTAAACAGCATTGTATGATTTCCTGGCAATTGGCCGAGTCCTAAAGCCAACCCAAAGTCTCAAAACGTTCAACCAGTGATGCCTAGTCACCAATTCAGGAGGTTAGAAAGCATTTCCTCCAGCACACAATGTTTTATATCGGCACAGATCTCTGCTATAGGTGATAACCTGTCATCCACTCTATAAACTCTTCTGAATTAGGGTGCAAATGACGTATCGCTCGGATAAGCTTTATTCAGGACCACTTGCTAGACCAAGCACAGAAGAGGAGCATGACTGCAGTAAAATGGTGGCCAGGCAAGGCGAACTAATTCTAGAATCTTCTTTGTAGCTCTTGATCTGTTGGACAAAATGTTGACCTTCAACCCGCACAAGAGAATCGAAGTGGAAGAAGCACTGGCCCATCCCTATCTAGAGCAGTATTACGATCCGAGTGATGAGGTAAGGAGGACTATGCACTGGATCATTTTGAGCTCCGGGGAGGCTAACGAGTAATTAATTACTGGTCCAGAGAGCAAAGTTGTGGGTCGTGTGACTGCCAGGTCGGCTTTCAAATTAGGTGCATTTGAGGGCAGCACCACCTTTGATGTGGGAAACCATTGGTGCATTGCCTAGGCCAGTGTTACACGATTGTTTCCTCTCTAGCCCAATCGGGTCTCCCAGATATATGGACACAGTTGTTTAAAGATGTGCATAGGTTTGTTCTCATTTAGGCTGCCATCTTAAGCACTCTTACATGGCAATATCGAACAGTAGAGTTGGGAGGGGGCCAGAGGATCCAACCCCACCATGCGCTGAACTCATTGGGACTTATTTTTAAGGAGACATGTATAGGATTGTGCTCTTAACACAATCTGTTAAACTTTTCACTTATACTCCAGCTTATAGAATTGGCTGTTTTCAGTTATAATCAGATACAGTTCAGACCTTCCCAGGGCAGGCTATTGAATGAGATGCTTGGGGTGGCAAAAACGTTAATGGGAACAAAACAGTGGTTTTTAGAGTTTAACCCAGTTATATTTCACTCTATAAAAAATCATGGCATGTAGCCATGTGTTTATAAATTATGCTAAATTATGCTTTTTAATCATGCTGAATTATTCTAATATGCTAATGTTGACATTCCGCTCCTGCACAGCATTATATATATACACACAGAGGGTTCCAAAAATGTATACACATTTTAAGAAAGGAAAAAATGTATTAAAAACTTTTGCATGCTGGTGCTAGTATCCCTGTGATTAACGCCATCTTTTAAGCAAATGTCATACTACACATTGCCACCGTAATTCAGTGCAATGTCGGAAAGAAATACATAGATAACGTCTCATAAAACGTGTAAACAATTTTTGCCCCCCCCCACCACCCAGCTACCTAATCTGTGTCCTTTCACTCAGGAGTCCCCCCAAACCAGGATGGCTGTCTGGGCCCACAATTCTGCGAGCAAACACCCAAACATGTTTCCACAAGGGCAAGACATACCCAGCTTTGCTTGCTGGCTGGGGCATGCTTCTTTCTGAACTCAACTAAGATTGAGATCGAAGTGTATTTTTAGAGAACTTGAGTGGCCATTTCTGCAGTGTTCAGAAGTACGTTCTATAGTAAATTATTTTTGTAACCGTGATCAATTGCATCTTTGCAACATAATATAGTCCTACTGTACAAAGAAAACCATAGCTGATTTGTTTCACTTGATTGATCTTTGATGGCCCACCCCTTCCATTCATGGGTTGAAAGAACGCATGGAGCAGACTTGTAAAGAGGGCTACGTAGTCTTAATGCAAATGATTTAATCCTTCATTTTTCTCTTTTTAAGCCGGTTGCAGAAGCACCATTCAAATTCGACATGGAACTGGATGACTTGCCAAAGGAAACACTGAAAGAGCTGATTTTTGATGAAACTGCCAGGTTTCAGCCAGGATACAGATTCTAAATGGCACACGGGTACATTAAATCTCACAATCCAAGTATTTATAATGCAGGAAAGAGAATAATAGATACAGCATGCTTACCATTCCTTTAAATTAATACATTGTTAAGTATTGGAATGCTGGATTTTTCTCAATAATTGTGGTTTTCAAGTTACCAAACCCTTTCTGAAGGCAGCTGCTGCATGAAGTTTTGTTGCATGGTTTTGCAACAAACCTTGAACAAGTGCAATAGTTCCACCTGACTAAAGATTATTCAGGACATGGCTTAATGAGTAGCATAAAAGGTTTGTGTTTAAGCAAATGTGTTCGTATTTTCAGATAGGGAAAAATAAACTGGATATATAATAGCTTCTGTTAGTTTTCCTAAAATGCCTCTTACCTGATTAAAACTACAAAAGTGAATGTGCACAAATAAAATTTGTGGTTGGTTAGAGAGTAAAGTACTTAAAAACTTAGACACAAGTAAAATCCCTGTTCATCCAGCAGCAAAATACTGCACCCGTAATTTATCTCTGATTAAGCGGCTGCAGTCTAGTTTTAATGACCTCAGCTAGAAATTTGGATATAGCCAGTGTGACCACAGGATTAACATCTCAGACTAGAAATGTAAAGCTTATCAGTATTCCTCAGTGTAGGGTAAAGTAATTTAAGATAAAAACGGGCTCCCAGTACGGTATGGCAAAACATGGGTTGCTGCTTCACCTTGGCCGCTTTCACAAGGGCAAAATCTTCGTTGTTCAGAAAGACGCCAAGTATGCTTTTCCATCACGGATGGTAAGATGTTTAATTTACCCAGTGTAAATGTTCTCCTATATTTGGAAATCATTAAAGAGGTGAAGTAGTCGGCAGATTGGTAGACTTTGCCTGGATATAAGCCAAGAGGCACATTTGAACAGCCCACCCCCTTTCACTGTTATCTGTCGGTTTTGCAGATTTAGATGCAGCACCATCTGTTGATACTTCCAATTCCTTTATCCAATTCAAATGTAAAAGATAAAGCGAGAAGTACCTGATGGATTTTACTTGGATATTAACAGACCTTAACCACATCCCACCATAATCATCAGTCTAGATAAATGTATATGGAACCAAAGGTTGACAGCTGTCAAAACTCTGGCTTCCTTTGAAAACAGTTTGACAAGGCTAATCAGGATTTTTTGACAGACATATGTAGCCATGAGATCTGCATATGTCCCTGTCAGGGTGACCTGATGCCCACAAACAAGCCACCCTGTGGGAAGCACTACAGGGTCTCGCTGCTTGGTAACCGCCGTAGCTAGTGACCTACAGAGGGTTACCCTGTCATGCAAATCCAGTCAGTATTCTAAGTTATGCCAATAAGCCTCTCCATTATTTTTAGAGCTTAGGGAGGGGAATATGCGTGTTCGTTAAAATCTGTTAATTGTGAGTAAGCCACCTAGTGGAAGAAGTATTCCCTTGGTCATTTAAAGTTGAGAAAATGAAGCAGGCCGAGTCCTGCACTGAATCTGCCTTTCTTTCCCATTTCTGCAGTTCGTGAAATCATGCTTTGATAATCACCTGATTCAATATTGTCCTTTGCATGTGTTTCTTGGAATAGTAGACTAAAATATGGCTTAATATATTTTTAAAAAATCATTATCCCCTCTTTAGTTGGCTCATCCATCAGTATTTCATAAGAGAATTTTGAGTGCAGATTCTTTCCAAGGTGTTGCTTGTTCATTCGGAATCTTGAAAGCATCTAGTTTTCCTGTTGTGTCTTCCTAGACTCAGCCGTTTCCTTGTGCTTCATGCTCTGATCAATAAACTTTATTAATTCTTTGTCTCTGGGGTTTTCCCACCTCAGATGATTCCCACATATGCCTTTTTCACCATGCCTGAAGAGACATTGGTACTGTATTAGTTGAGGCATAAATACAGTCCTTCTGAGGTGAGTTAGGATGGATCTCAGTTCTGGGGTAGTATTGTTTAATTTTGTGGGCTGGCCAGGTGGTACATTGGATCCTGTCTTTCCCACAAAGTCAGTCCTGTCAGGCCCTGTAATATTCTTTTACTCCCTGAAGGTTTCCCAGTCTTGGTACCATACCTCTTTGTTCAAAAGTGGCTTGGATTCCATACAGGAAAAAAAAAACCTGGGATAATATAAGTTAAAAAGAGGGCGGGAATCATGTAAAGCTCTCAGACAAATTCTATATTTAGCTTCAGTATTACTTCCGAATTTCCTTCGTAATAAGGGTCTACCATTAATTCTGCATAGGAAGGTTAGTAATCACTTGATCTTTGGGTCAGTCAAGAAACTAAAGACTTTTTAGCAGGAGCAAGCAAACCGTTGCACTTAAGCACAGCGGTGTAGCCCCCACAATGGACAGGCCTGGCTGCGGTCCTTTGTGTGTGTACGTGGGAGTCCGTGCAGTGTAACTGCCCTCTGAGCAGACATGCATGGGCTCTGATGCTCTGCGTGGTTTACCTTAGTGAGGCACGGAGGAAGCGACGTGGGCCTGAACCAAAGTGGCGATCATTAGTGCCGGATGGTTTGAGGTCCCTGGGGGAGCTGTCCTTTCCCAAGGCATAACCATGCAACATCTCGGAGTTCTGGCAATCTCTAATGTGGGGTGATCTCTTGGTAGAAATATTTTTCCCGTGTGGCGGAATTCCCTCTAGATTTAAGGAACACTGAACAACGTTCAACCAAAACAGTAGCATATTCTGAGGACAGCAGAGCAAGAAATAAGCATCCTCAGCCTTCACCCAGATGTTTGTAAATGGAACCCTTCATCTTTAATCTGCATTTTCCATTTTAAGAACCTTTCTTAATGGTCTGCACCAAGAGTGAGCAGAAAATAGATTAGGATGTACTGATAGCTCTTCTAGTGATTTTCAGCAGGATAGCGAACCTCATTGAAAATAATGACGACAAAACCCCTTTGTGTGAAATTGGGCAAAAAAGGCTCGTAGGGGCATCAGAAACATTGCCACTGTGTAAAAGCATTTGTATGTAAGCTCCAGCTCTGATACTGGAAACACATTCCTGAGCTAAACTTGTGCTTAGATAAAGAAATCCAGGCCCACCTTCCGGAACCACTGCCTTGCAGCAGGCCCTCGTTTTGCATCCGGTGGACCTCAGGGTTCTAACGAAGAAGAAAGCAGTCCTGCAAGTGTCAGGACTGTCCAGCCCGGCGTATCTTGCACCCATGTTAGTCCAGTGTTTCTCTGGTTCCATCTGCCCATAGACCATAACCCAGTCTCTGTGGTAACTGTTTGATGCCACTTGGGATGGTCAAAGCATGCTGCTCTTTGATGAGTTACTTGCCTTTCTCCTTCTACAGATATCGAAGTCCTTTCAGTTTGTTGAAGCAAATGCACAAATTATACCAGTCTATAAAGAAGTTTGTACTGCTGCCATTTTAGTACTGTAATTTGTGTCCTGTCATTTCCAACCTCAAGTACACACACACTTGTTTTTTGTTAATGAATTTTCACTCAGTCCTCATTAACATTCATTTTCTCTTCCTCCCACCCTCCCTCCCTCCCTCTCCCTCTCCCTCTCCCTCTCCCTCTCTCTCTCTCTCTAGGAGAAAGGAGCTAAAGGGCTGGGCATTCGCCACACAGATGCTCTCTTCCTGATTCCTGATGTATTGCCATGCCTCTGGCCTTTTTCAGCCTCTCCACTCACCACTTCAAGCCATTCAGGAAGGCCATTTCTGGTAGTCCTGGCTTTATGCTCTCAACAGAATTTTTCTTTATGCCTGAAAAAAAAAAGCTGATATTTCTGTGTGTAATATTCATTACTGGTCCTCTTGCGGTATTCTATTTCCATACACCTCCTGCTGATAATATGTTTAAACTGCTTCCTTTTCTGATTGGAAAGATACAGTGCTTTGTTGCTGATTTTAATCAAGGCAATGGCAAACAAAGATGTTTGCACCACGAACCATTTTATTTTCTAGGTTTTGTTCCTGACTTTTTTTTTTAAAGGAAAAGCTACAATTTAGGGCACTTTAAGTCAGTGGCATTCTCCGTACTTTTGCACTTCTTTAAGCATGCAACGGTTTGCTAACATGCACAATGCAAATTGACAGTATAAATCGTGTTTCTGTACTTGTTCTAATTTCCTGTTCTATACATATAAATTAATACAGAGCATTCACTAACATATCTAGAAGTCTTGCTTTTAACCAGACTAAAAAAACACACATTCTCTCACTCTGTCAAGAGGTTATAGGTACTTGTGCAATTTTGAATCTTCATGGTACTCTTAACGCTTCTATCGTCATTGTTGCAAGATATGTAATACAATCCTAAGCATGTTTACTAAGCATGTGAATCCCATTAAGTTCAATGGGGTTTGCTAAGGGGGTGTATTCAGGATTAGCCTTATACAAAGCAGTGGCTCAGTAACTTCCAGGGTAGTGAGAGAATAATTTAGAACAAAATCCTATTTTATTGTCCTGCATGATCTGCATTAGTAAACGTACTCATGTGAATATTGCAAATGATCTCTCCCTATTGAATATGAAGGAAACAGCTCTGCTAAGTTTCCAGCCTTTGGATTTCACACTGGGGGCCATGCCGCAGGAATACTGAGCGACTTAAAAGAGAAACTTGGAAATACTTCGGCTCCTGTAGCATGTCAGGATCTTCAGTTGGTCTCTTGTACTTGCCTTGTGACAATGCACTCTCAAATCAAATGATCAGCATTACCGATAATGCTACCTTTGGGCCGCCAAACACTACATCGTTTTCCACCGGTTCCTGCTTTTTTTACGATAGCTCTTCAAGTATTTGTTTCTGAAATCGTATAATGTGGAGTTTACTAGGTGTTCTGTTCAGTGCAGTGCCTCCTATACTTTTTCCCACTGCTCCGTGGTGAGAAATTTGCCTTGTTCGAGATAATTACTGTGCCCTCGCATGACTGTTAAAAGCTTTCTGTGCAAAGATGATTGTCTAAGTGCCACATGCCTACGATTGAAAACGTTACCTCTGAATTGTGTTAAAAGAAATTCTATCCAACTAATGACTTTTTGAAAGAAAAAATAGCTTTGTTTTAGCTGTTCGTTTTTCTGCCGTGTTGTATTTTGGCAGCAGCGAAGAATAGATTGTATAAAGACTGCTTACTAATACGAACCAAAACGCACTTGTAATTAATCAGAATAAATTTTAATCTTGTTTTATTACATTCAACTTCCAAATAACTTTATTTGCTATTTGAAGCATGTAGATGGGGATCTGGCTTCTTAGTAATAAGGATGCTTGCTGGTGGATAGCTCTGATTCTATTTTCAATATAATTTAGGAAGTCATTGGCCTAGACTCTTGGTAACTCTGCTATTATGCGTATTTACTAAGCTCAGTAGGACTTCACACCTTGTTAGTCATAGCTAGTGTCCTTTTGGCTTTGATCCAACACAATCCTAAATGTTTTTACTTATAAGTCCCATTAAATTTGGCGAGACTTATTACTTATTAAAATTAAGACTGCAGCGTAGTCACTTTACCTGGATTGAGAGCCCATTACAGGGGTACGTAATAGTCACAAAATGGTTAGATTCCTTAACAAGTGTTTTATGAACTAGCTGGTAAAAGCTAACTTCTGATACCCAGATATTTGTCTCCAAAGGGCATTTTCTATTAACTCTTGTGGTCCATAGTACTACTTGTGTGTAAAGCACATGTTGTGAACATTGTTGGGGACTCTCCAAAGCTGACTCTTGGCAGGTGTCAACTCTAATTCTTCTCTTGACTGTTTGTAGTTGTGTGGAAACGTTCCTCTGCCTTTCTACCTATAACTTACCAAAATGCCTACTCCTAGCTGATCTGAACTATAGCCCAAGGCTCCGCCTTTGTGATTATGACTAGCTTTGAGTTAGGACTGTTATTAAAAAAAAATAGCAAAATAACACCACAGGTTTGAGTAAGAACTTCTGACAGCCTTTCATTTTGACTTCTTGCATTTATTTCGGAGAGCTAATTGTTTGCTAATTGTATAAACTTTACCTTTGATTTGCAATCCTACAAAAAGAAGTAATGGGCACACTTTACTAATATCTAGTGCTTTGAAGCATAATTTCTGTCTATTTCAAAACAGATTGGTGTAAAACCACTAAGTGTCGTTAGTCACCAAACGTTGGGACTGTATTTCCACTTACCGCAGGATTTCTGACAGAATGGAAAACCTTCCAAAAATTGATTTTAACCCTGTGTACAATCCTATGTAAGTTTGTTGGACTTTTTTCTTTCTAAACATATATAGGGTTGCATCCTTCACGGTTTTCCCCCTCACCCTCTCGGTCTAATTCTGCATAGCTATTTTTGAAATTCCTATACAGTGATGTAGAATCTGGGCTCAGTGTGCCATGTACCAGTGGTACATAATTATATTGACGCTTTTGCAGAGATACTTGGTACAAGGGGTTAATATGGGACTCATGTGAGCTGGAGGGAACATGTGCACAGTCGCTGGTTACTGTAGAAAACCCTTTTGGGTGACTTCATATTCAGTTTTGAGTCTATGCATATTGATCAGGCAATATACAAAATCCCTGACTCCTTTGTGCCCATTCTCCACAATCGCTTTAGCCTCAAGCTGTCAGACATTCCAGACTTTAAGCAACAAGACCCTGCGGTTCATACTCTGTTTCCTGGCTAGGCTTGACTGAGTTTTGTTTCCGAGGGCTGATCAGTTGTGTTTTTTCTTACTGTAGCCATATATGTGTGCCCTATACAGAAAGCCTTCTAAAGCAGGCTTCCAAGAGATAATTAAACTAGCGCACAGGTTAGAGTTGACAGCTGGGAAAGGACTTTGGTAACTGAAGGCCAACTTCTTTGTTTCCACTGCAAAATGCTCAACTGCAAAACTGCCTTATGCAGTCGGGCTCATCGGTCTCATTGCAGGCCCCTGACTGCTAGTTGAGAGCCTTCAAAACTGGAGGTGCTAGTACTGAACCAAGACCCTGTTTAGCATGCGAAGCGTATGCCCCACCCATGAGTTGCCAGTGTCTTCCCGTGCCTTGAAGATGGCACGCTTATCATGCTTTGGCCAAGAAACCATAGCGGGAATTTAAAACTCCTACTAATACATTGGTTCCTGTAAGTCGACTGTATAATCCATTGAGTAATAAATCAAGTTTAAAATAGCTCAGATAAGGCGCACATAGACATTTTTAGTCCTTTACATAATACTTCTATATTTATAAAGCAATCTATTGAAGCAATCCCGAGTTTAAGGGAGAGTATTTTTCTAAGTGTAGCAGTGTGAGTCCAAGAAAATCCCTTTAAAGTTTGAGTTTGAGATCCATTTGTGCTCTGACCAGATGACTTGTCTGAAGTACGACACGAAAGCCATGCCAAGTGCAGCCCACCCTTGCAGCGTGATTAAGCCTGTGCTGCGATCAGAACTGCAGTGGAGGCCGCTCACCAAGAGGCTAACCGTGTGCTCTCGGCACAAAAGCAGCAGCAGGTTTCCTTGCTAGAGTTGCCTTCCCTGCGGTGTTTCGGTGTAGAGCACTCCTGCAGAAAGATGTCTGCTTTTGTATTTGCTTTGTCCTGTTGGTGCCTTAGTCATGTCCCCCAAACATCCTGCAAAGCTCCTTTTAGTTCATGGTAAGTCTAAGACCTGAAACAGAGTTTTATAAAGGTTTTCTCTCTGTTAGATTATAGCAACTAAACATGTATATTGTGTGACAGACTGGTGATTTGGTTATTATGTATAGAATGATTGTAAAGTAGAAAAAAGTATATTTCGTCTGAATTCTGTGGATGTAAACGTACATATTTTTTTAAAGAAGTTGATGTCTTGTTAGTACGTGCCATCTGATTCTGGTAAAAACAAATGTGAAGAAATCATTAAATTGTGATCTTGGATTACCAAAAAACCAAGTATTCTTGTGAACATAGAATGCCAGGGAAAAATTTGTTTTATGCACGCATTTTGGGATATCCATGTGGGGATTCAATGCACCAGTTAAAATGTAGTATTGGATTTTTCTCTAAACCATGGAAGTGCAGTATTTTACTAGATGTAATACTGAGACAAAATCATTTGTTGTTTTTGCTTTGAAAGATACAGATGATGTGAATGTATTTCTCCTTTGTGTCATTCTTGTCCACAACTCCACTCCATTTTAGCCCTTCTGCCAGCACAGCAGGTGCACCCATGAAGAGTTCCACTGGTGTCACACTCGTGGTGGTGTACTTGTGTGGAAGAGACAACATTTCTCCCAACTCCTGTAGCCACACAGTTACAATTCATAGGATTGTTGTGCTGGTGGATTTATGATTCACTGCTTGGTTCAGAGGTTATGGATAAACTAGTCCTAGACTCTGCCCCGGGCTCATTCAAATCATTTGCTAAGCTCATACTAAAAATGGAAGCTTTCAGCCTCTTCTACTTGTGCACAGAAAAACACGAGAGCTTCAGGACTCTTTTAGCTTTTAAAAAGATAATTGCCTGCATTGGTACCAGAGGAACCGGCAGAAATGAAGCAGGCAGGAGAAATAATCATCGCTGTGCAGATCTATTTTTAAGCTGCTCGTGTTGCTTCTTCGGTTGGTTGTCACCAGCATGAAAATCGTGCAGATGGAGAGAGGGGAGGGTGCACCCGCAAAGCCCTGTGCACTTGCAAGGGTACAGTTGCTGCTCCCTCCCTCTTAATGGCCTTTAAGGCAGCCAGCTGTGTGTCTTGCCATACTTCTCTCAGCTGGTGGAGGTCCCACAGGGTGTCGTTGGGGTGGCCTGGGGAGCTGCATCTATCCCCCGAACAGCTTGGCCACGGTCCTCTGAAGAGAGGGGAACATGGAGGGGCTTGGAGGAGCGGTGTAGGAAAATGTAGAACGCCAGGGATGAATGGAGGGAGGCGGCAGCAGGAATGGATTTGGGGGGCTGCCAGGGTTGGGGTGCCGAGGGTGGGGCAGAGAGCGGAACGGAGAGAGCGCCACCTGCAACATTTTTTTGTGCAGTCTACTTGTGGAGCAGCCTAAAAGGGCAAGCGCCAGTGAAATACAGCAGCGGCATCTCAGCCGGTGTCTTGAAAGTGTTGCTTTGCAACCCTTCCCCAGAGCCTGTGGCAGCATGTTAAGACAAGCCCCTTAAGATAAACCGCTCAGCTGCCCTTTAGGGTCTGTGCAAGGCCCAAGTGGATGGGAGAGGAAGCGATCGGGCAGCAGGTCTCGGAGGAAGTTGCCCGGCACTGTGTCCAACCTTGGTCCCACTGGACGAGGCTTGCCCACACCGGCAGCTGTTCCCCAGGATTTCAGGCAAGACCTCGCAGCCATCCTTGGAGATGCCAGGTGCTGAACCTGGCATGGTCTACCCCTGAGCCATCGCCCTTCACTCCTAACACGTCTATCTTCTCGCTTTCAGGCAAGGACAGGCAAGTTCTCGCCCCAAGGGTGCTATCTGGCAGTGAGTAGAAGGTTTGCAGACACATATTTCCTCTTCCTCCTGTGAGTTCACCCACAACTGCCTCCCCACACCCCAAAAGATCTCAGTGCACCGGGAGGGGTGGTTGAAGCCTTTCAGCGTGAGATAACTCCTTTCGAATGCCAGTCAACTGGGCACTGCACCAGGATAGAGGCAAAGGGTGTAATTTCAATTGATGAGATGTGAGGGAGGGGCTGCAGTGCAGTGAAGGAGAATGGTAGTTTTAGATCTAGGATTTCTTGAACTCTAGCAGGTGGGAGGGGATTTTAGGCTCCCCAGAGAAGGCACACCACGAACATTTCTCCCCTCCTTGCTATTCCAGGCACCGCAACTGGTTCCACATGCCTGATGTTAAAGCAAAATTCCAGTTGAATAAGGAAAATGCTGTGAACACTTGCAATTTTAAATTTTGAATTCAAATCATAGCACTAACCAGAACACTGGAGGAAAAAGGAGTCGTCATCTGCTGCCTTCAGGATATAGAGATTTACATGGAAGTAAGGAATTTATTATAGAGGGATAATGTGTGTTCAGTGGTAAAATACTATCAGAGGAGCATCTGAAACCATGTACCTGCTCAAATTGGCTGCCTGCTAATCCAAGAAGTTAATCCATCAGATGAACACAAATAACCTCAAAGAGACCAAAAGTGAGTTCTTCCTAAATTTTATTCAGGATAAAAAAAATTCTCTATCCTCGTGGTACCCTGGATAGTAATCACTTAAGCAGAACAATCCCAGAGTTTCAGTAGAGCTTTTAGCCTAGTAAAAAACATGTTTAATGGTGGGAAGGTGAATCTTGGATGGGCTCATTCTGCAAACTGGCCCATAGACTGATTCCTCAAGGCCAAGGGCATGAACTGAAGTGGATCTTGGCTTTGCCAAGCCCTTAGACTCCTGGGAAAATCCCTTCCGTCCATGTAAGCTTTTAATAGGATTTTGTCCCACTGAGGGCAAGATAGCTGACCATAGTGTGTGCAGATACCCACGCCAGGCCTCTGGACTAGACTAGCTCATCTTTTCTCACTACATACTTTAGCCTCTCTCTGCTCTGGGGGAGCAGAAGTTCCACACTCCTCCTCGCATGGAGGAAGGCTTTAGCTGGCGTTGGGGGGAGAAACCCTTCCTCCCCATGCCAACCAAGTGCTCAGTCTCTTTGCAGACACCTCCACTGCAGGGATTCCTCTAAGAAGACCAGCCACTGAAGGATTGAGAGGAGATCGCAGAATACAGTGGCGAGCGCGGTGGGCCAGACTCAGGGTTTGCTTTCCCCTAGACTCACAGAAATCAGCATTGACCGTATTTTTATCTGCGCTTGTGAAGAGTTTGAGGCAGACTGTTTTTGGTGGTTCAGTTAACATCATTGTGTCTCTCTTGCCTTCCTTCTTACACAGCACCCCATGGCAGCTTACAAGATTCTCCTCTTTGTCTTATCCTCACAACAATCCTGAGAGTTAAAGGAGGGTGAGGCTCAGCGGCTGGCCCCAGGTCACCCAGGGAGCAAGGAGGAGAACCCAAATCTTCCCCCAGTCCCTCTTCGATCGCTGCAGTGTGCTGGATCTTGGTTTAACACTTTGGTTGTTAACCCCCTTTAAAAAAGGCAGGATACGAATTAGGAATACCTGCTTCCCCTGTGCCGTTCACCCGCCTACATTGCAACTCGCCTTCCCTCAAAGCTGTTGTTGGACCCGAAGCAGAAATCAGACCAGCCCCGTGTCTGAATCTCCCTGCCCAGAGAATGATTTAGATCTGGAAAACTGCATAAAAGGAGGGAGGGGAGCAAACGAAAGACCTCCCGAGCTGCTTTTAAATGAGGAAGATTCCAGCTGTGTGGATTGCATGCATACCAATTACTTTTTAGAAAATCTGCGGATTTTTTTTCCCAAAGGGAGAGCAAAAAAGGAGGTCAGGGCCAGAAAAGGAACCGTAGCAGAGTGATGTCAGTGGCTTCTGCTTACAGGTGCTATATTTCGCTATTTAGACTGCCCCTAACACCAGATTCTCGTTTCCCTCCCTGCTGTAAATGAGACGCTTTCTTTTTGCTGTAGCAGCTTTGGGAATAGGCGAAGCTGTGACATCTAAATAAGGAGACTGTGTGTTCTCCTGTCCTTTTCAGAAACGGGTTCCAGTTGTGTGAAAGCCCGCTTCAGTAAACAAGGAGCTATAATTACAGCATCTCCTCAGAAGAACCCACATGCTGTGCGCTAGCACAGGGGGGAAAGGACGATTTGGGAGGCTCGTGTCATCTCTGTGTCTCTGAGCATTTCAGCTGCTGCAAGTCAATGTGGTGCCGAGGATCTCCGACCTTTTGTTACATGTAGAACAGCCGAGGCAACGTGACCTGCACTTCCCCCTTCTGAAAAGCAGCCCTCTCTTCGCAAGGCTGGCTGAGCAAACCTTTCAGTTAGAGATGGGTGGGCAGTCACGAGCAGCAGATCACAGCTGGCCCAGGACACCACACCTGAGGGAAGCGGACTAGGTTATGTGTCCTCAGGAAGACCATGCTGTACGAGGCACACACCTCTCTCCTATACGCAACACCTGCTGCTGCTTCTCAGCATCTGCCCCTGAGGCACTTTGACTAATCGTAGGAACAGCCTTGTATAGGAGCTGTGGAGGGAGAGGTACCGAGAAGACATCCAGGGTGCTAAAGCTGCACCAATAACCACCAGGAAAATTGGTCGAGTTCTCCCAGCTTATGAGTCTTTTCCAGACTTTATTTAGAATCTTTGCTCCCGAATCACGAGGCCAGAAGCTTCATTTCCCAGGAGCGAGCGTGGAGGGTTAGAGGCCTCCCATAAAAGTGAAAGGATTCCTTTGCATATTTTATTCTGAGGAAAGTTAAGGGGCTGCAAATGGGGCATTGAGAGGGGGTCAAAACCTGTCCTGGGGGTCACTGGGGTGCCTTGCTTTCTCTGTACTGGTTGCACCGACACGGACAATGAGGATCAGGGAACCCATTGCCTTTTGGAGCCACAGGTTCAAAATCTCATCAGCACTGGCCAGCATGGCCCACAGGGAATAACGCCTTATGGCGGAAGTGCCAAAACCTTTGGCCCAGGGACTGCATCTGGCCCTCGGGGGGTCTCAGTCTGGCCTCTGCATTTCCCCAGAAAATTATGCCCCTTTCCCCACAACCAGCTCCCCTTTGGTGGTTCCCAGCTGCCGTGAAGGTTTTGTTTCCGCCACTCTAAAGGTTGAAATGCATCTCCTAAGCCTGCAGTTTGGCATAGGCTGATATTTGGGGTAATCTTAGCTTTGCCTCCACAGAATTGGGCACTCCACCCACAAGGGGTTCTTCATTCCATTCGGAGAAAGAGAAGGGCTCCTGGCCGTGTTCCATATGGCCGCGTTTGAGCCAGGTTGCCTGTGACGGCTGCGTCGGCAGTAACATTTCGGGCCATGCATCTGAGTGGGCGTTTCTTTTTCTATTTTTGGCAAACAATAGTGCTGTTGCGGTTGTTACAGAGTATTTTGTGTCACTGCCTAATGCAGGCAGCCAAAGCACACTAACCCTTAGTAGGGACACATTTCTATTATTAGAACACAAGCAGCTTAAAAAAAAAAGCTCTGTCGTGAGGGGTCTCTCCAGAGAGAATGATATAGAAAATTTGTCCCTGTGGCGGCATGTTACCTTTCCAGTCTGTCATCTGCAGCAGGGAGTGATTTGGCCTCGGAAAAAGTGACAAGAAGGGAGGTGGTGATCTGTGCAGGAATAAGAAAAGTGCCGTTTTCCAGTGTCAGCCAGGGATAGGCACTCTTTTGGGGCCGTGGACATGCTTGGCGAGGTGAGAAAGCCATTGCAAGCACCACCACACAGTGGCTGCCAGGGGAGGTGTGGCTCGTCACAAAGGCCAAGTAACCAACGCAAAAGAGCAGAGTATAGGGCAGAAGTCAAGTAACAACTCCTCGGAAGCCCAGCAGAAACCTATTTTACAGAAACCTTTTCTTCCTGCTCCACCAGCCAATCTTTCCCTCCTCCCTGCACCCAGAGAGCAGAGTTTTTCAACCAACGAATCGTATAAAGATTGGCAAATCAATTCTGGTATTACTATTCCATTGCCTCTTGCTATGGGGCTAACATGGGCCAGGGGAGAGGAGGAAAGCCCCAAAAGGGGTCCGTTGATTTGACATATGGGGTTATCCTCCTTTCACAAAGTGTGTGGAGAATGAAGGGTTGGCCTAATTAGTCTCCCTTTCCTTAACACACGCTAGTCCATTGGAAACTATCTTGGATTCAAGATAGTTCTTATCTTGAATCAATGCTTTCTTGCCTTCGATTGAAGTTAATAACACCATTATTCTTCTCAAACGCCTCTCGGCCACAAGATGGCGCCATTGGAATAAAAATTCACGCAGGACAGCTTCTTGTTCCATGGCTCAGCCTCCATTCAGGCAGGTGCCCTCCAGATGCACCGGAGTACAACTTCCGCCATCCCACCGCTGGGGATGCTAGGACTTGTAGTATAACACATCTGGGGAGTGCTTGGTTGGGGTAGGCTCCTCGTGTGAATCCCACATGCAAAATGCAGTGTGATACAGACCGCATTTCTCGGTTTTGCTATGCCGGGCGACGCATCCTTTGTGTGTTGATTGTACATGTTCGTTATTTTTACAAACAGGAATGGAGCAGTCGCTGTCACATCTATCCTTCTAGCCCAGTTGTGTCCACACTGACTGGCAGCAAGGGTTCTGCAAGCTTCCTAATCCTACCTGGAGATACAGGGGATCGAACCTGGGGCCTTCGGCGGGCAACACAGGGGCTGTCCCACTGAGTCACTGAGTGGTTTAGAAGACTTAAAGGAGAATGAGGCAAAGGCCTGAGGTTTACTGCCAAGGTTTGCTAATCCTGCAACCTCCGTATCAGTCTTCCCAGGCTTGTGGCCTGCTAGAAATTGCTGGACAATAAGACCCATCTGCTCTGACCAGTGACCATGGTGGCTGGGACTGCTGGGCTTTGTGGTCCCATCACATCCGAGGAGATGTTTGCTCCTTTGCCTTAGAAACCCATTAAAACTAAGTCTGGGCATGACCTAGTTTACAGACCAACAAGCGGCGCAATTTGGTTTGCTGGCGATTTGAAGGAAAAGGAAAACACGCCCGTTTGGACGATCAGGCTGGGCCCTTACTTTGTAAAGGAATCGGACCTGCTCTGCCAGTACTGGGTTTCTGATGAGCCAGTGTTAAACAGAACCATAGAGTTGTAGAACAGTAGAGTTGGAAGGGGCCAGAGGGTCACTGGGATTAGGAGTGTAGCAAGGGGAAATCTTGAAGAAAAAGCAAACGGCCAGGATTCCTGGCCGTGCTGCATGGCTGCGCCTGGAGGTTCTCTTTGTGTGTTGTCAGAGTGACGTCATAAGTGGAGCTTCGGAGTCCTGTTCAGGAACAGAGCCTTCCAGCATGTCTGGGCTTGCCAGACGTGATCTCCAGGGTTCCTTACGGTTTTGCAGTGCTGTATGTAGCTTATCAAACACTGTTGATGGGGTGATCCCTGAAAAGGAAGGAAAGGTGAGCTGTGTTTACTACCTTTTACTGTGTTTACCTTTAGGTAGGTAAGAGGCTTGAAAAACTGATAGAAAAGCAGCCAATTCTGCATTACATATGCAGGTGTGTCGCAAATAAAAGCCATTTTGTTATTATTTCTTTAGTCATGTCAGATGCTAAGTTAAACATATTTTGCATTCCAAAAATATGTTGATCAGCTCCAGGGATCTGGAGTCATCTCAGCCAGGCACAGAACTTCAGGACCAGGGGCTAGACTGTCACTTCTGGAGTTCCTCAGAAGGCCAGGCCCTTCCTCTGGCTTTTCTCTGATCAATCAGAGGTACGGGACTACAAGACCATGCTGGCTGGGGATGCTAGGAGTTGTATCACAACATATCTGAAGGGTTTGAGGAAGGCTGAGAAGTGTCATAGTGCCCACCTTTAGCTCCCGGCTCTGTCCTTGCTCTAACTTTGGTAAAAACCGGAGCATCCTGTGCCAGTAGCCTCTCTGATGCTTTGCCCTGGGCTCATCTTTCCAGTCAGGGGATGGCCTATGGACAGACATAAGCATTCATCAGCAGCACCCTCTCTTTGGCTAGAAGACATCTAGCATCGCTGCAAGATTTCCCAGTCTGCTACAGCTGTCTAAATTCTCCCTCCAGAATTCCAGCAAGAACTGGGAACGATCAGAGGAGGAGGAATCATCTATCTTTGAAGAAACGTTCTTCAGGGCTTGCTCTTCTTAGCTTGTTCATAGAATGGAGCCCCCAGAAATTTCTCTGTATTTTCAGAGAAGTCAGAAATTGTATAGATCAAGAGATTTGGATTTCCCATTTCCTTCACCCTGCTTCTGCTTAAAACAAAACTGCAAGGTCACAGACTTCTAGTACTGCTTCCCCCAACCTGGTGCCCTCCGGTTTTGGACTATAACTTCCATAATCTCCAGCTTCAAGGCACACTGGTGCGGACTGATCAGAGTTGGCCCAAACTATCGGGGGGGGGGGGGGGGACCAGGTGGCCTGGTTTTAAGGATGGTGCAGGTTCTGAAGAGTTCCTAATTTTTTTCTGCCCCCAGAACTGTACAGGGGCATTTTTCTCCCACAAATGTAGGTAGATACAGGGAGAGAGAGATATTAAAAATGCATCTAATAACCAAGTATGGGTTACATCAATCATCTCCCAGTCAAATCTCAACTTATTAAATCATACAAAGTTCCCCAGTCATTTTGATACACTACAAGTGGAAGGTGCACTGTGTACTTTAAAATGGATATAATCACTGAGGAAACAAAGCTTTGACAAAACATATCTAGGAAGCCGCCCAACTACTGCAACTCGGAGAGGGGCAGGGAAGGACAGCAGAGGCAGGAAGCCTCTTATTCCTATCATTGTGACAGTGCTATGCATTAAGAGAGTGTCAAACGCAACCCTGCGCATGGTCAGATGACGATGATTGATCAGGGCTGGCTAGAAGTTTTCTTCTTGTAGCTTTTTCTCTTTCCTCATATGCTACATGTTTCTACCTGAAATGATGCCGTTCAATCCCTGCAGAAAGCCCCGTAGGATCCAATGTCCAATACTGCCTAAGTGATTACTGACAGTCGTCCTCGTCATCACTGGGCTCCTTTGCTTTGGTTGTGGGGACTTCAGCCACAGCCATCGATGGATGGGGATACTTTCCTCCCTACTCCTCATAAAACCGCCCCTCTGCAACACAGACAGGCTTAGCATCTGAATATAAACAAGGGCACTTCCTTCTTTGACTCATCGTCTGTAAAGCCCTCATACGCAGCGGGTACCGGTCGCTCCGGTGTCCTACGGGGCACGACCCCCAGTTCGGGCAGCGATCGGAACCTGCGGGGCGCTCGCTATCCATGGTGCTGAAGCCGCGGCCCGGAGGAGGTTCAGCACCACGGACAGCTCCGCGGAGGCGCGCCTCCGTCCCCGCACGGACGCGGGAAGCGCGGCCCGCCGCTCCAGCGCCTGCTTCCCACCGGAAAGCTCCGGCGCATGTGCAGGCTGGTCCAAGCGGAGCAATGCCTGCCCTCGGCGCAGGGAGCGCAGCGCGGCCGCCCGGCAAAACGGCCGTTGCCGGAGCTCTTCCACTGGGGGCTCGGGCGCCCCGGGTTCCAGCGCCCGGCCACTGGCCCTCGGCTCATCTCCCGGGCAGGGCTGTTGCGCGACGCAGGTGGCGAGGCCCGCCCGGGGCCCCTTGCAGGAGGAAGGCAGGCGGGCCATCGGGGCAATCCCGGTACTCCTGCAGCGCCCAGCGCGGCCCCCATCTCCGAAGGAAGCCCCCCTGGTTCCGCGGCAACCCCTCCGGTGCGGGGGCGGCGCTTTCCTCGGATCGGCTTCCTCCAACTCGCTGCGCTCGGTTTGGGCTGCGTGCGCCATGCGGGCTGGGGCTGGTGGGAGGGGGCGCCAGGTTGGAGGAAAGCGGAGCCACGCCGGCAGCGTCTCGGGAAGGCCCGCAAGGGCGCTTTCCCGGCGGGCCCGCGAGCGCGAGGAGAAACAATGCCGACGGCGCGCCCGCTGATTGGCCGGCCGGGCGCCTCGGATCTGCACGCGCCTCGTCCCCCTCCTACCTGGGGAGCGACCGAGTCCGGCGCCGCCCCCAAAGGCGAGGCCGCCCCACCCACCGGGTAACCGCTGAGCGCCCATTGGCTGGCTCCGTTCGCCGCGAACACACGCCGCATTGTTTCTTTCCAGCCTCCGAGGCGGCCCTGCGTGGCCTCGTTCCCTTCGGGGGCGTGGCCGGCAGAAGGAGAGCAAGGAGCCCGCCCGCCTCGATCCCGGCCACTTGGGTGCCCCTCATTCCCAAGTAGATCCATCAAGAGAATTGCGCTCCTCATCCAGGCATGAGTGGAGGGTTAAATATTTATTGCAGTTTTGTCGTGCACGGAATAGAATGGCTTTAGTTTTATGTCTTTGCAAGTTTTCTTGTTTTCTACTTGTGGTTTATATCCCGTTTCGGAAAAGCATCTGGAAAGGTTTGCGCCACCCCCTTTGCAGGTGGGATGCAAGTATCCTTCGCCTTCCCCAGCCTGGTGACCTCCAGATGCTTTGGACTATGCCTCCCGGCGCTCATGAACATGGCCATGGCTGGGGCTGATGCGGATCGATGTCAAAACCATCTGGAGAGCACTGATGCTGGGAAGTGCTCTGCAAATAGTGCTGGTCCGCAGCTCCCATCAGCCCTGGCTGCCTAGCCAATGGTGAAGGCTGATGGGAGTTGCAGAACAACTTCTGGAAGGCCAGATTCCCTAGCTTTGTTCCGTGTCATTCTTCCCCCCCCCCCCCAACACATTGTGATAGATTCAATGCTTCCCCAACCCTCGAAAAGTCTGTCCCGCAAATGTGTATTATAGTTACAGCCCACCTGTTTCCCCCACCACAAAGAACCCGCGTCGCCTTACATAAGCCGCCTCCTCCTCCTCCTGACAACAACCTTGTGAGATAGACGATTTATAGCATGTAGTTGGACTACAACTCCCATCAGCCCTGGCCAGCAAGACCAATGGCCAGCAACCACCATAGCACCACTATAAGGCAAAAACGCGTTTCCCGTCCCTAGCTGCAGCCCAAGCACTCCCATCAGCCCCAACTAGCACTAATGGATAGGAACGATGGGAGTTGCAATCCAGATTATCTCCCGGTTGCCGGTGTGCGGCGAGCTTGCGGGGGGGGGGGAATGAGCCGCACTGTGGCCCGCGGTGATTGGTCGGGAGAGGCGGCAGCTGTAACGGCCAGCAACGGCTTCTACGCTCTCGCGCCCCCGCTTCCCCCAACGGCGGCCAACGAACAGCGCGGCCCAGTGCGCGTGCGCGCCGGCTCTGAGCGCGCGCGAGCGAGCCCGAGGGGCGGGGAAAGGCAATCAAGGGGCGGAGGGAAAGCCGCGCGTCCGAGCAAAACAAAGCCCCGCCGGGAGAATCGGGCGCCGGCAGTGCGCGTGCGCGAGCGTCTCCGGCGTGGGGAGGAAGGGGAGGGGGCGCGGGCGGCGGCGGCACCGCGGCGGCGACTGAGGCGGCAGGATGACTCGGTGGCTTCTCGGCCCTGAGGAGGAGGGGAGCAAGCGGCTCGGGGCTGGCGGCGGCAGGCGCAGCGGCGGCGGCGGCGGGCGGCGGGCTCTATGACCCCTCCCCCAGAAGGCTGTAGCCCCGCTCCCCGCCCGCGCCTGGGTCGCCGCCGCCGCCGCCGCCGCCGCCCGGAGCAGCGAGGGCACGACGACGGCCCGCGCCTTTCCCCGAGCGGGAGCGAGTGTGTGGGAAGGAGGACGCCCCCGGCACCGCCACCCGAGTAGGTAGTTTTCGTGCCTCCTCTCATGAAGCGCCTCGTCCTTGCTCCCTTGCGCCCCTCCCCCCGCGCCGCTGGCCAGGTGCGGAGAAAGGAGCTCCTGGGCGTGCGCGTGTTTGCGCGTGCGCGCGGCGCCCCCCCCCCCCACTTGCACGGCGGAAGGAGCCCCCGTCCGCCGCACAACCGGGGTGGGCGACTTCGGCGCCTGGACGGGTGGGGTCGTCCCGCGAGGGAGGGGCCAGTTTGAATTTTCGCCGAGCGGGGGGAGTCCCTCTCTTCCAAGCACGTGACCTGCTTTTGAGGAGGGGGATTAAGTTGCCTGGGGCTATTAATCTCCTAGCACCAGGTAAGTATAGGCTGTGGCACAGTATCGTTTGCTCCTCCACCCCCCAAAGGATTGTTTAATATCCCCCGTGTAGGCGGTTCTGGGCAGTCTCTTCAATTCATAGCTATGTTCGTTTGTTGAAGTATTAAATATTTGTATTCTGCCAAGGCAGCTAAGGACTTCTCTTAACAATGGGTTGCAAGCAGGTTTAGCTGCACGTAAAGCGGACCCAGTAAAAATAACAGGGCTAAGTTTGTTCTAGATTATTATTTTTAGGCTAGAGCCTGCCTTTTTGCAATGCAAAATCCTATGTGTGATTCTTACAAATTCATTTGAGTTCATGGAGACTTACCCTCAGGTAAATGTGCATAAAGTGCAACCTAAAGTAATAGCGGCAGTAATAGAAATGCAGGTGCATGGCAGGTAAAGTTTGGGTAACAAGCTGTTTATGAGCAAAGTTGCCTCAAATAATAGAGAAATGCAGAGCTGCTTTATTAATAAAAATGTTACTG
Source organism: Varanus komodoensis (assembly GCF_004798865.1). Classification (NCBI taxonomy): domain Eukaryota; kingdom Metazoa; phylum Chordata; class Lepidosauria; order Squamata; family Varanidae; genus Varanus; species Varanus komodoensis. Next base: position 907,155 of record NW_025335909.1, read on the forward strand.
GCACTGGAGGGGCAATAATTGTTCCCACCAATAATGATTAATCATTCATCACTGGTATCTGCCCTCTTGAGCCCCTTGGGATGAGGGATGATTTTTTTATTTGCTCTTAGGAGGAGAAAGATTCAGGATGGCTAAAATAAAGGTTATTTATTTAATTTATGGGTCCTGCTTGCTTTAGAAGGGCTTGCAATTGAAGCGTAAATGCATCCTGAACTCTACAAAAGAAGCTTCCCACATATGTGGGAAAAGAATAGTTAATTTGATGATGATGATGATGATGATTTGGGGTTTGTAGTATTACCGAAGGGTTTTCAGAGTATTTAGAGAGTCAGTCTGCCTAAATTGACTCCAGTCTGGTAGTGGTGGTGGCTACATGTAGGTCCAGATGGAAAACCACTCCGCAGCCTGCTTATTGCTTTGTATGTTCCAGAGCTTCAAATTTAAGTCAGAGTTTGCATGCACATTCTACATGTTGTTCTGACCTCTTGCTTATCCCTTGTTTGATCACTCTGAGAAGGTAGTTGGAGGACATTACTTTTGCATTGTATGGAGGTAATCATTGCTTTCATGAAGGGGTAGTGTTTGTGAGGTTTAGAAAATAATTTTGTTGCAAGATGCTGTATTTTTATTATGGAAGAGTGCTACTGGGAGGGGAATGAGAGCTTGACCCTATCTGATCAATCCTTTTATATATGTGTTAGTGCTGTATAAAGAGTAATTTTATTCAACCCCCTGTCATCCCCCATACGTTAGGGCTGTGCAGCACGAAGAAGGTATGTTTACTTCAGATCCTTGCATCCTTGAAAGATGCAGGCAGGTTTTGAATCTGTTATCTGAGGCAGTAGAACAGTAAACATCCTCAGGTCAGTTTAGTGAGGCTTCCCTTGCAAGGTCTTTGGTGGTTTGGAACTGGAGTGTAGGGTGGGTGGCATTTTGCCTGTTTCTCAGCTTTGCATATTTTTCTGTGACGATCATGCTGAGGCGAGGTTTGTCTGTACGTGCTGTCTGTTGTCCAGATTCTGGCTGTGCTTGAGTCTGCCAGGCTGCTGTTCAGTGGTTCAAACCAACTGGCCCCAGAGGTAAAGAAATTTTGTTTCGCTTCAGCTACAGGAGTAGATCTGCTTTTATTTGTTTTGCTTTGTTTAATGGCATGCTTACTTGCTCTTTTTCTGTCGGCCTTCACGGCTTTTGCTACATGAAGTCTCTCATTTTGTTCAATGTCTTGTTCCTGGTGCTGACCCGAGTACTGGTGGTGCTAGTGGGGAGGCTTTGCACAATATTTTCTAGCTGAAGTCCCAAGCCGGAGTGGGGAAGATGGAAAAGCACCCTTTCCCTCTCTCCATGATCCCCTCACTTTTCATCACAACTAGAAGACAGGCTGAGGCAAATGTGGTTTCCTGCAAGCTAGATCAGACCCTGTTGCGGTTGTTTAGGCACTGTTTACAAACAGATCTGATTTGCAGCCACCGTTGGCTTTCTTTTATAATCTGAATGCTGCTGACAGGCTGTGGTAGAAGCTGGCTGCTGCTGATTTTGTGAGTGGGGAGGCTGTCTGGGGCTGTGCCAGTACACATTCATCTTCCCTTCCCCAGGTGCTGTATTGTCCAAAGTGGCTGAAGGTGTCTATTTTTAGAGGACTGTCTCTTATAATGTGCTTCTTTCTTTCTCTTGCTATGAAAACTTACTTTATCTACAAGCACTTCAATATCACTTTTTTCAGATAAAAACTGGTAAACAACCCCCCCCCCCCAAAAAAAAAGAGAGAGAGAGAGAGAGAAGAGATGCTTTGGTGAAAATCAAATCAGGCAGTTGAGTATTGTTTTGTGGTCTGGATGTTTGGTGAGAGGTTGATCAGGACAATGTAATGGTTCAGAGTCTGCATGAAACCTCTTTTTGTTTTGGTTTTTTAAATTTAGCAAGTATATGATCCAGTGAATGTTCAGTATGTTTTGTGGAAATGTGTTTTCACAGAAAGGACTTCATACTATCTGGAATAAATCAGTGTCGTCTTATACCTTAAACTAACTGGAATGTATAGATGTGATATAGTCTAGAATGTTATTGGTTCTTTAAGGTTCTTTACAGTTAACTGACCTCATGGGAAGGCTCAAGATAAGAGATTACAGTGAAAATAAGACTTGTAATAGTAGGAGACATTTGTAAAAGTAATATTTAAGATAGAAATGGAAAATACTATACAGTAATTTTAAATGATCTCTTGCTTTCATTTTTGAAATATGCTGTCTAACTGTTGGTTGGTGGCCAGCATAGTATTTTGTAGGTCTAGTGCATGCAGATCTTGTTCACTTGCAGCTAACATGCTTAATTATTTGATTATACATTCGGGTACAGAGTAAGGACAACCTACTATGCTTTAGATTGGCAGTGGGTGCTTGACCACCAAGATTATGCCCTACATTCAGTGATGTTAGTAGGCAGAAGAGCTATCATTGCATAAATTCTGTGTATGAATCGTAAGATCATATTAAAAATGCTCTTATTTGTACATCTGATAAAAATGGTGGTCTCTTTGGCCTTTTGAAGACCGGGAGGATGGCCAGTAGCCATTGGCAGGTTGTAGTTTTCATTTCCATCATGTTATTTACAGCTTCAACTTCAAGAATGTTGTTTTTTTTAAAGAACAGTCCCTTCTGACTTTTGAATCATGTTGCCACTTAGGGTTTGGAATATAATACCAGAGTTGTGCAGCACTATAGTTAAAATGATTGAAATTCACTTTATTTTTTAAGGTATTGTCAGAAGGAACAGGAAGAGGACTTTGCTTTTTTAAACAAGCAGCATAATGTTGCTAAGGAGCTCGGACATGATGCGTTTTTGTACAAATGTAGTTAGTATTTTGTTGGCATCCCTTTGTCTAATACCTTCTTTGTTCAGTGAAAAGATGTATGGGCAGGAGAACGTTGAGTTTGTTATGAACAAGAGGATATTATGAACAAGAGGAGGTATATACTAGGCTCTGTACCTTTATTGAAACTCATAGGTTCATTGATCTATGAGTTGTCTACTGTAGATACATTAAAGGATATGCTCTGTAATCTGGAAAGCTTGGGAATTCCGGATTAATTCAAATGCCTTCTTGACCACCCTAGTCAGGGAACCTATGAAGCTACTCTCAATAGGCCAATCTGCAGCCTTGACAGGAAATATGTTGCAGTGTTGAAACTGCCTCAGAGTAGAACAGCAGGGTACCGTATTTCTTGTGATACTGTTTAATTCTGTGTATTTCTACTTGGCTGTTGAAGCAGGGCCTTTGTAAGCCTTAGTCAGTTCACTTTATTAGAGCCCTGAAATTCACCAACTGGATCCTGGTGCAAAAGAGGTACACGTAAAAGTAAATCTGAACTGAGTGCCAGAACTTCCCTCCCACAAAAATCCACTTCTGTTTACCTCAGGCTTTCTTTGTTTCAGCAGCATAAGTTGAAATGAAACAGAGAAAGTTTTTCTGTAGGTATTGTTAAACTTTTAGGAGTCAAAAGCCTTGCTTGAGCTACTAATCATTCAGAGATCTTCCAGTATATCCAGAGGTACCTTCTGCCAATGCCTAATATAATGCTAAAGCACTGAGGTTTGGCATTGCTATACCATGTTTTATTGCAATATAGTGACGTGTTGGTTCTGGAGAGGAGGCAAGAACATAGTCTCTCCTTCCTCCTGCCACAGTAGTGGGTTCCAAATTTTTGCCCAGTTCTTTTCACCTTGTCTTTCTGCTGTAGAATGCAGGCATGATTTCTTAGAGATGCATTCACACACAAAAACTATATATGGTGTTCTGGCCAAACTTTATTGTGCCCCCTAGTGTGAGTGTGTTGCAGTGCAAATACACTTGAGAACATGCAGAAATTCCCCTGCAGTTATGCCCTCCAGAGAATGATCAGCAGTGGAAAGCAAGCTGTCTTTTTAAGGTGTGTTATTTACCATTGCTAATATTTTAAAGGACAGGTTGCCTTGATAAATTGTGCTTTTGGTTTAGGCAGTGTGGTGTAGTTGTTAAGAGTGTGGTCCTAGCCATGGAGCCAGCTGGGTGACTTTGGGCCAGTCATGGACTTTCAGCCCTGCCTACCTTACAGAGCTGTTGTTGTGGGGATAAGATTGAGAACAGCAGGAGGAGAATGATGGAAGCTGTTTTGAGTTCCTTAAAAAGGAAAAAAAATCCCTCTTTGGATATAAATCAAATACATAAAAATAATCTCAGGAAGAGCTTTCATATTAAGCATCCAATATTTTTATTTATCAGAACATTGTTTAAGTGTAAAATATGTGGGAAAGCCAAGAACCAATGGGGACATTGATGTATGAAATACACTTTACTGAGTAAACCCCATTAAACTTTATGGGATGTACTTCTGTGTAATTTTGCATTGAATTAGGCAGTAAACCTTCATGTTTTGGGCTCATACTGGATGGCTCTTATGAATTTGTCACTGTAAATAAATGTTTATTCCACTGCGACGGAGAAATTGAAAGAATAGCCAGACATGGTACTTATAATCTTACATGTACAACACGTTTTTAAAATTAAGTGCAGGAACTGTTTTGGTAAGAGGCAAGAGACTATCCCAGAACTATAAATCCCAAATAAGAGCACACAACTATATTGTCGAGCATTATATAGTAACAAGGATGAAGTCATATAATCTGTTACTGCAGAATGCTGGTCAAAATACTTTTTCAGTAAATCGGCTATCTGTGGACTTGGAATCCTTGGGACAAAGTATGTTCTGGTCCACCTCTTTGCTTTTCTAGTGGTAAAAGCTTGAGGAAGCACATTTGGATAGAAAATCCTATGCAGTCCCCTAAGGTCTGGACACACTCAATGGACACAGAATACTGATTGTTGGGGACCATAGGGAAATGAAGTGTTGTGGCCAGCACTTGACACTAACAGAGCACTCCGCATACTCCACATTCAACAATTTCCTGCCTTAAACAGGATAATATTTAAGCGCTAATATTTATAATTGCACCAATTTGTCAAACCTGGAGACTGAATAAAAGGCAATGGCCACTGTGATGATATGGTAAAAACTATATATTTCATTCCTGCATCTTCCAGGTATATACTTCACACCTGGTATTTCTTATACGGAAAGATTCATCTCAGTAAATAGGAAAAACCCATGATGAAGATATGATACTAGTATCAGTGTTGCTGATCTTCCACCCCAGATGAAATGATCTTTTAGGATGCAAATCCTCCTAATCTATTTCCCCTGCAGTCCTTTCAATAATGAAAGGCAATCCCTCCACCCTTGCTCAAACCTCAGTTCACCTTCTCACTCGTATCCTTTTCTTTAACAAGGCTGAGGAAGATGAAGTAGCTGGTCAAGGAAAATTCTACTTGTCAGCTCTTTGTGTTGACATGAAACAACTTGGATTTACTTCTTGCTCATCCAGTTCAGTTCCCCCACAGTTGGTCCCTGTGGTTGTGCTTACACATTGCCATCTGCTGAAGGTTCTATTGTTGCATGAAGGAAATATGCATGTGCAGGTCTGGTCCAAATTTACTTTTGATTTATAGGGCTCTCTCTGTTATGCCACCTTTTGGGATCCTATGGTGTACTCACACAGGAACACCACATTATTGATTCATGGGAGATATTTTTATGTAATCAAATGTGACATTATATTTTGATCATTCTACTGGTTGTATATGATAAGTGAATGTTTGGTTAGAAATGTGTGCCGTGGCTTATACTTTTTTCCCCTTTTGTTGCAGGTTATAACTGTTTCTTCTGTGGCGTCTGTGTGGAAACTGCCACACACACTCCAGAACAACAACGGCTTTTGCTTGTATTTTCCAGTGTTTCTTTTGTCAGCAAGTTCAGCAGAGTTGTAATTCTTCAAGTGCCAGCCCTGATCAGAGTGAGGAACCAGCAACAGAGATGGTAAAAATGACAAAATCCAAAACGTTCCAGGCTTACCTGCCAAATTGTCACAGAACCTACAGCTGTATCCACTGCAGAGCTCATCTGGCCAATCATGATGAACTAATTTCCAAGGTAAGTGGCTTGTCTCTAGATCATGATGTAGAGTCTTGTTCTATAAACTATTCTAATTGCCTTTAATGAAACAAAAATCGTATTCCAAAAGTTGCATATTCATATATACTGCTAGAAATGCACTGAATAAGAATTTACATATTTTCTGCTTGTGCTTGGTTGCTACCTCTTGAGCTAGGTTTAATTTCTGTTAGGCTGGGAAAACCTTTGTTAAAGGAGTGTCTGCACCCTTGTTTAGCACAGTGCCCAGACTTGTGGCTACTTTTGGTCAGGGGCGGAAACCCTTTTTCTATTCCTGCAGTCTTTCATGGGTAATTAGTCAGTGGCCATGTGTTGGCAATGAGCTAGTCTAAGGCCAGTGGTGAGCAGAGCAAGAGCCAGGAATAGGTAGGTCATTCTTCTTCCCCTTCCCCTCCCCCTTAGTGTGCAGTGGACTGCCTGGAAATGGGCAGAGTACAGAAATATCACTGGTTGCATGAAGGATTTAGAAATTGGGTCGAGGACCACATGCAGCCCGTGGACTGTAAGTTGGCTGGCGACCCCTGCTTGCAACAGTGTGATTATTTTAGAGTTGTAAAATTGGTATGTGTGAGTCTTCTAGAGCTACGCTATGGACAGTGATTTAATATATTAAAGTGTACAGAAGGTTACGTTATTTTACAGGCTGACACCTTCTAAACAAATTAACTGTATTTAAGAATAATAATTTGGTACATCTAGTCAGTAATAAAATAGCTCTCTTAATTAGTGTGTGTTTGGCAGGTAGGATTTTTTTTCTGACCTGGTCAATAAGTGATTCCTGAAGTGATGGAGCATGTTTCTAAAGGGCACTTTGTATTTCATTCCTCCTTTATCAAGTCCTTCAAGGACTTTGGTGGCAACTTGGACTTAAGGCCCATTCTTTGGTGTCTATAGATACGAAAAACACCTTCACAGGCAGGTTTTCTGACCTGTGTGGAAGGGTGTTTTCGTATCTATAGACACTTTGTATTTCATTCCTCCTTTATCAAGTCCTTCAAGGACTTTGGTGGCAACTTGGACTTAAGGCCCATTCTTTGGTGTCTATAGATACGAAAAACACCTTCACAGGCAGGTTTTCTGACCTGTGTGGAAGGGTGTTTTCTTTTGCTTGTGAAATGAGAGAACATTTTCTCTCAAGCATACTCACTTCAGTGGGATTCTTTCCCTTGCAATTATTGGAGAGGAACTTTGGATATCAGGAAGAAAATTCTTATATGGTTTGGATTTTTCTTCTCTGTGATAAGGTCTTGAAATGTTTTGCAAGCTACATGTACAGTTTAGAGAAGATGTGTTTGCTAGCAGTTACTTAGCATCTTAACCTATGTAGCATACTGATTCATGCTATGGATTTTAAGTTAATTGAGCACAAATCTGCACAAGAAAAGCAAGTGAAATCCTGGGTGTCCCCCCCCCCCCCCGTCAGTGATTTTCATGGTCAGTAAAACATCCTCAAGGAATTTTGTACTTCCCATGTGTGAGCAATACTTCTGTCTCCTCAAGTGAAAGCATTTCAGAGTTTGAAAGGACAATTGACCCAACATAACAGTATTTTCAGAACCACAATTTTTGTAATGTGCACCTTCTTGAATTTTTATAAGTTAAATATATTATGGCTGATCATCCATCACCCATTCTTTAGGGGGCTAAGTCATGCAGGGGTAAAACCTACCTGGCAATTAGATACTGCATTGCTCTTTATTAGCATAGTTTAAATAATAGCGAGGTGAAGTATTCAGTTGCTTTTCCTAAGGAATTATGTTCACAGGCCTTTGATGAGAATGAGTGTTGAATATGTAGCCATAATTTAAAGGTGTAAATGATTGAGTGTATATATTTTAAAAACAAATACTATCATTGCTAGATGTTGAGTCATGGTTGCCTTTAAAGTAGACTTTCTCGGGTCTGCAAACCACACAGCAGGAATGTGAATCATTCTTTAAAATGTGATGGTGGGGACAGCTGATTTCCAGCGTGTCTCGTAATCACCCCCTGCAAGTTTTCCTCCTGAATTCCACTTTCTTCCAGATCCTCTTTAACAGTTGTGAGCAACTTTTAAACAGCAGGAACATGCTGGGGAATCCACTAAGGAGAACTATAGCAACCTAAGTTGCATCACTCCCAAGGCACTGATTCATTCAGATTTTGCCACTGTTGCATATAAATTACATACAAAGAATGGGTAGGTGTTGGAGATACTGGTGTTACTTGAATTCTCCCCCGTCCCTCCAAAAAATCTGCAATAGTATTACTGTGATTGGCAATATTAATTCTTATTTAATTATGAAGTAACATGCCATTTCTTTGAAAGGAACTAAGTTGTAAAATGGTTAAGCCTAAATATGGTAAACAAAGTCATATTTCATTGCAAATTAGCAGGTCCAGTCTTACCATCTTCCATCTCTACTATTTAAGTTCCATGTTCTGTTGGTTGCAGATTAATGTATGGACTTAGTCATGATTGAGTTATGCCTCACTGTTTCCACAGGTCAGATCTGCTCTTACGTGTGACCAAGATTCTAGTTAACTCATATTTCAGGCACAGGGAGCTCAATTTTAAAATCTCTGCTATCAAGGATAATAGTAAATAAAAATATATCGTAATTCTTCTGAACCCTTCTCACAAGATAGGAACAAAATCTAAAGAGATCATAGAATTTGCATTGCCTTATGGAATAGACAACCATCTATAGTTGTGTGTGTAGGCCAATTCCTGATTGAAGCTTCTATTCTTTGCCATATTCATCAGCAATCATGATGCATTCAAGAGCATTTATGCAATATATTTCTGGAGAGAGTATTTTGGAAGGAATATGCTACAAATACAGTGTAGCTTCTAGTATGCAATGGATAGCTGATGTGGAATCCTGTCTTCTACTGCACAGGTGTACAGCTAAGGATTCACAGCTGAAGTAAAGTACATAGGACATGGCTGAAGAGTGTGGGGCATAGATCACGGCTAGGAAAAGGTAGTGAGAACTCGATCCCAATAAAATGCATCTAGTCCAGTGTCTAGCTTCCACCCTATAAGTCAGTGGCTTCTGGAAGCCGAGAAGCAAGGCATAGTGATAGTCATATGTTTGTCCCCATTGCCAGGCACTCCAGTGAGAACTATTTTTGAGGACGATCGTTTGTATTTGCTGATTATGCCCATATCTATGGATGTATAATTCCCCCCTTCAGTCATTTCCACAGATCTAATTCTAGTCACTGTGTGTGGCCAGACTCAACCCACAAACTTGGTACCTTGCTACGTAACTCCTACAAGTTAAAATAGCCACCTACTTTCTTCCCACAGCGTGGGCTTCTCCAGCAAATGAATCAAGTTCTTGGTTTGGTAAGGGTGGGGCAGGACTTAGTAGCTGGCAGCCTTCAACAGAGTAAGCTTTTATTGTGTGGCATAAACTCGTCATGGAAGAAATAAATATTTAAGAAGAAGGTAAAACTGGATGAATATGAGGAACACTGAAATAGAAGGATGAGGAAGTTATGATCAGTTCCATAAATTTATACAGGCCTAAAGCCAAATTCATTGTGTCTCTTATCTGTGAACAGAAAGTTTTAGAAGGGTGGTGTGTGTGTGTGTGTAATCATCACAAATAAACGCTGTGAATTCAGTGGTTTTTCCATCAGATTATTAGGCGAGTCCTTTTATTGTTGTTCCTATGCATATTTCTGCCCTTACTCGGTAGTATGTCTTCCAAGGCATTTCCCCCAGCTTTTTGCAGTCATTCATATCAGTGCAGCGACACAGTTTAATCATATTTGATGAAAAGAAATCTTTATGATCTTGGCTAACAAGTCTTTCAAGCTCAGTTTCTTACCTAATTTCTTGAACAGAATATTATGAAACAAATCCCCAATATATAACTGCCCAGTTTTATTGAAAAAGTTTATCAGAATCCAAATTTATCAAAATGGAAAGCGCCCCGTTTGTTGTTTAAGGTGCTTTTTTATTGCTTTAATATGCAGGGAAGATATTGGGAAGATCTTGAAGTTCTTTTTAAAGAGTGCTATGGATTTTAAAAATGAATACTATCTTTGTGTAACTTTGTGGTTCTTTAAGTGGGTGGTTCTTATGGCAAATATTTCAGTAAGATTTTTAAATTCCTGCTGATGAAAATAAGATTAACATATGTTTCTCCCTGGCCTTTAATCTAGAATTGGACACAGTAATAGAAATGCTACATTTCTCTCACATTTTTTTCCCTTTTGGTAACACTTTAACCTGATTTCTGATTTCTCATCTGCACAGAGCATTTGCAACATTTCATATATTTAGCAATGTATCAGGTGCAAGGCCTGACCATGTTTGAAATAATAATACCTATTGCATAGTAACACTTATCTTGAATTAAATATATATTTCTGAACCATGTCAAAATACTAATGCGCAATAATTATTGAAGCTGAACCGATTGCCAGCAAAATTAACTCTGTCCCAGACTTCATTTCTAAGAGGTTGCTGAAATAGAAGTAGTAAATATGTTACTGGAGTAAATATGTTACTAGTAAATATGTTACCACATGGTCCCAAACTGGCTTGCAGTACACTGCAGAAACTTTATCATATGAACTTCTGTAAATTACATGTTGCCCTTACTGAGTTTCTAATCAATGTACAGATTCATGTCTCATTTATGGACCCAACAACTTAACGGAAAAAAAATCTATGCATATTTATTTAGGGTGGATTACAAATAGAGAAAAGAATGCCATACAAAAGCAAATCATTGCCATGCAGCAAACGGAGGCCAGACCTTTCATTTCTCTAGCTTTGGCAGCCAGCCAGGCTAGAAGCCGGACTGATTAGAGGGGGACTCAAGCTCAGCAATGAGAAGGTAGCATTTGCTCTTACTGGTTCATTCTAATTTGTTGCCTTCACATGTACCACCTTCCTTTCTGGCGATGCTTAACGAACAAATTCAGTGACCCAGACTTGTTTGAAAGTTATACAGCCTTCAGGAGCTCAAACTGCCAGTCACAATTGCTAAGGCACCAGTTATGATTGCATGTCTAGATTTTTGTGTCCCTGCTCATTACAGCTTAACAACCCCCTTTAATTTAAAAAGCCAAAGAAAAATTGATCAGATAAGCTGCTAGAAAACACAACAGTAGTCTCTCAGTAGATTTTGTGTTATTTTGCAATTGAAAGAAACTCTCTTGTGACTCTCTTCTTTATCAGTAAAAATTAGCTCTTCAAGGTAGCTTGCACATTTAAATACATTCTGGGTAACTGAACAAGCAGGAACTTTACTCCAATGTCTACTCAGCTAAACTGGGGTGCTCTGTTTCTTAATTATTCATGATGCCTAAACCCAGAATTGTGGGTTGCTGTGTGAGGAGTAACTCACACTTATAATCCTTGGTTGTATAAAAATGTAGATCAACAATTCTAGGGTCATTTTTTCATTAAAATAATTGCCTTTTCCCCAGTTGAACTGGTATGAAATGGTACTGTAGCATCTCTAGGAACATAGCATAGAACCTGTAAAATCTGTCCCAGTAAAATGCATCCCCAGTGTGGTGATAGAATGTTTTCTCAGTTTATTTATTAAACATTCTTTATAACATGTTTTCCCTTGGCCTTAATTTCTAAGTGCTCGCTTAAATGTAAGAATAAATCAGTTAATTTTCTTCCCTCAGTATAGACCCTTTATGTTGGCAATGTATCTTTCTTTTTCTAATCCTCTTAATTTCTGGTTAAACAGACGTTCTAATTTTGTCAGGCATAGAAAGGGCAAGGGTGCAGAAGGTTAATCCCCAACCATTGGAAGCCCCATCTTTGGGGACTGTAATAAGCATTGCCTATAAATTTTCAAGCAAATATTTGTGGCCAGATTTTTTTTTAATTAAAAAGCTGTGGTTGTGGGCATTGCCTCATAGTCTGCACACAGCCTGCTCTTTATATCTGCCATTTGCATCTCCTTATTTTTCTGAAGTGAAAAGGCCTATTTCCTTGCTTTGGATGTCTAGAATGGGAAAAAAACTTGTTTTGTCCTTAAAAAAACATAGTAACATTCCAAAAGGGGAACCATTTTTAGTACAACAAAAACAATGGCCTATGGTATTTGTAAGCCTAGCGGTTTTATTGTGTCATGTGTGTCATGAACTAGAACAGTGGTACAGAACCTCAGGCCCAGAAGCCAGATCTGGCGCTCAGTGTTCCTAGAATGCTGTGCCCCATTCCTCTTTCCCCTCAGCCCTTCTCCCAGTGATTCATCAATTCTTTGCTGGCTTTCTGTCTTTTGTGCAGTCATTTTCTCATTCTAAAAGGTTGAAATGACTTTCCTAAGGCCTAATTACTGGCAGTGACATTTAAAGCTAAAATAGGCTGTTTTGGGGAATTGCCTGCCCACCACTAGAAAGAAGCCCCCAAGTGTTTCTCTGAAATTGAATTTGGGCTGAAAGAGGGTTTGTGAATGTGGCTGAGAGTGACTTTAGGCATGTGTGTGAGTAGAGAGTGAGTTCTGTGCAAACCTGAGATGAAACAAGGCCACTGTGACCCATTCACAACAGTAGCTGCTGAAGATGATTTTTTCTTTATACATGTTTCCAATAGTGTAAAAGAAACCATTTAATTTGCCGATTAGGTTTAATTCTGTGCTGAAGCTTCCTGCTTGAAGCTTTTTGGATGATATATAGTGATTCTGAGGGTGGCAGTGGCAGAAACTGAAGGGGCATCGCACTGCTTACTTGCCATTTTTTGATGCAGGATTCATGCTCCCTTATTCTGTTATCTAGATGTTGATCCTTTTGTCACAGAAGGACTTTGATGGTTGGTATATATAACATTTTAGGTCTGTGTGGGTGAATTATTCCCAGACTCTATGGCTGGTTTTCTATAATCACCATTTTTTTAAATACTATTTTCTTCCCTCCCATTTTCATGTCTGTGATTTTTAAGAAGTCCAGACATTTATATGATTTTATATGCAGTTTCTAATAATATATTCCTTTTTAGAAGCATCTCTGTAATATATGACTTTTTGTGTACCATTTCCCCATAATGTGTGCATTTTGATCGTAGAAAAGGTGAAGTGTGGAAACTGAAGGATGACTGTGTTGCAGTTTGCCTTTTAGTTCTGGAAGTGCAAATGAGGTTGGCTTGGAATGTGAACTAAACGTATTTCATCCTCACCTCTAGTTGTTGGGATCTGTAATATTGCCTGCATAGATTTGACGAAGGCGCAGCAGCAGAGCCTCGTCTCTGGGCTTGTGTGTGTGTGTCAAGGATGAACAGAAGGCAGATGTTTGCTACTTCACCCCTCAGCGTTCCCTGGTCAATGCTCAGGAATCCTAGAATGTTGCGGTCCCAGATACCTAAAGGTCTATTTCTGCTCACTGCTATGTTAGATGATCTGTTGTTGCTGTTGAGCAGCTATCTTAGAGTGTTCCATTTCATGGCCTTCTGGCCCTGCTATTCATATCTTGCTTCCCCTTCTACCTGTGTACCAACTAGTCTCAGCAACCTTGTCTTCCTTCTGGAAGGCTCACTCCTTGAATGGCTGCTTGAGGAAAAGTTGGTATTGTCTTGCCTGCGGCTTCAAGGAAGGGAGAAAAGAGCAAACTTGAAAGTATAGTGTTCCCCTCAGTGCATCAGGAAGAGAAAGTTGTGCGATTTATATGGGTAAAGAGGCGGAGGTCAGTTTGGAGAGAACTGGTTACCATCCCACCCCCTGAAATGACAAGAATTGAGGCATTATTTGCTCGCTGGTCTCTTGGGGGTGCCTCTCCTAGGCTTTTGTGTTCTGGGGAAAATGTAGGGGTGTAGTGCAGTGCTGCTGCTTTCTGCGGACAAGCTGTGGATATCTCCTAAACTCAGGAGGGACCTTTGGCTTGTATGTCCAGTCTCAAGGATTATCCTTTCATGAGGTGTATGTTGTTTTTGGTATAGATGATATGTTGGACTGTGACTTGTTTGACACAGAACCTTTTTCATCAGTATGACTTACTCTCTTGGTAGATTAATAATCATAGATAAGTTAGCCTTGCTTATTTTTCTCCGTGTCTTAGAGGTGACGAATACCTTTCAGTATCAAGTACTCTGAAGCTTCCAGAATTTGCATAGCTGTTCCTTTATATTTTGCTGCTTATTTTGTTTTCAAAAATTATGCATGTAGTTCATTTCTTAACTCCCACGTCTTGATACAGTAGAATTTTTTTACTAAGTCTTAAATGTTCATGTGCACTTTGTCAACTTCTACCCAGTCCCCACTTTGAAAATAGTTAGACTGCAATCCTAAACCCACTTAACTAGGAGTAAGCCCCATAATACTCAGTGGAACTTCTGAGTGGACAAGCACAGGAGTGTACTGTAATCAGCCTCAAACGGCCGGTCATTTCAAATCCAGTCATTTCAGCTCATATTCACTTCCCTCAGTTTCAGCTTGTAAAGCCATTCTTAAAGTGTAACTAGTCTGGTTCCATTAAATTTCAAGAAAACCTGTCTTGTGAATAGCAGATGTTGCTCCCAAATGTTTTCAGGGTTTATCATGTCTAAACTTTCCCCAGCGCCTGCTGTCTCATGCACTGCCTCCTGGGACCCCAGAGCTTGCCTCCTTTCCCTGGCACTGCATATGCAACGAGGTGCATTTCAAAGATACCTTAGTGTTTCTAGACTTCAGATTTGCTCTGAGAGCATGCTTAGGTTTGGCCCTGCTGGCCGGAGACGACAGGAATATACAGTACAGGATACGCCTTATTCTAAGGCCACTGGTCAGTCTTGCCCAGTGACTGTCAACACGGACTCTGGGGCAGGATGTGTCCAGCCCTAGCAGAAAAGGCCTGGAATTGCTCCTGAGACCTTATACTTGCAAATGCTTGCTCTGCCACTGAGCCAGGGCTCCTCCCTAAGGATAGATGTCAAACACATCTGGGTAGCACTAGGCTGGGGAAGGCTGGCACAGATAGCTCGCCTCTCCTCAAAGTTCGGCACAAAACTCGGAAATTGCAGCTTTGAAAGTGTTGTTCATACATTGCACTCATAGTTTAAAAGACTATTTGGGTATGAGGCAAAACTGTGCACTTACAAGCAAGTTTTTGCATCTATGCTTTGGTATTAGTTAATAAGCAAGTTGGTCTTAACAGCTGTCAGGGCTTTATCTGAGATCTTCTGAATTCCAGAGAATGACTAATTTATAAGTATGTTAAGGTGACATTGTCTATTGTGACACTGAGAAGCAACCGCTTATTTTCAGATGTTCTGTGCAAAGAAATCCTATGTACAAAATAAATACTCCAAAGTTGCAAACTATAACTCTAAATTTGTAACATTTTTCAAGGGCTGTGGTAACAGTGGAGAATTATATTTGTTATGCATCCCATTTCACACAACCCACAACATGAAGCCTCATGTGTTTCTGACTACATAGCCTTTCTGACCACTCTGTGAGCTCATATTTTTCTAGTTACCTGAATCAAATGTCCTGCAAATTCTATCTTCTGTGCCTTCTTTTGTGTTTTTGCTTAGTTAATGACAATACTGATCTGCATTACAAAATGTAGGCAGAGCTATCCTCTCTGCAGAGTTTATCTTGTATCTGAATTTGATGCCTTTTTAAACAAGTGTATGGTGGCTGATACCCATCTTTTTTCAAAGAAATGAATAGAAAGAATGCAGTTAGCAGCAGAATGCTTTCACTAACACTTCAGATTGCCTGCCATGTTAGCCTACTAAGCGTGCAACAGAGAAAAGTGGGCAGTCAGAACTAGCAGTTTGATTAAATTATTGAGAGTCCACATTAGGGATTTTCCTTTGCATTATTTCAGTAGGGTTATAAGTATCTTACCAAGCAGGCCATTACTTCATCTGGGAGATGGAAAGTGGTGGGAAGGATGAGAGGAAGAGTTGCCTTAAGTGAGCTTGTTTTCTGCTGTTGTCAAACTGGGGACTTGTCGCTCATGTTTGCAACTGCTGCATTGCATCAGGTCTTGATTCTTTATACGGAACATCAATTTTTACGCTTCCCTAGAACAATTGTGACGAGTACATTACCGTGGTACCCAACTCTGTGGACTTTAAGAAGGTGCCATTCCTAGGATCTAGAGAGCCAGTATGGTGTAGTGGTTAAGTGTGTAGGACTGGGTCTCGGGGGATCTGGGTTCTAGTCCCCACTCAGCCATAGAGACCACTGAGTGACTTTGGGCCAGTCACAGACTCTTGGCCCAACCTATGTCACAGGGTGGTTGTTGCGGGGATAGGACTGAGAGCAGGAGGAGGAGAATGATGTAAGCTTCTGTGAGTTCTTTTAAAAAGATGGCGTATAAATCAAATAATATAAATAGGATTGTTTGCATAAGCACTTAGGTAAAACTTTGATTTGAGATTAGAGTTCAGACAGTGGGTTTACAGCCTCATAAATTACATCCAGAAAGTCAGTACTTCAGCAATTCATGCAGCTGGAATTACACGTTACAGGCACCTGAAAATATACCAGTTTCAAACTTCAGGTGAAATATTTTCACCCTTTATTTATTTTTAATACAATAAACCCTTATTACTTAATAATGCCTTTTCCAAACTGGCACCCTGCAGATACTTTGGATTTCACCCCAACCAGCATGACCAGTGATCAGGAATACTGTGAGTAGTAGTCTCATACATCTGAAGGGTGCTAGATCTGGAGAGACTGCTGCAGTAAAATAATTTTAATGTTCTTTTAAAAGACTCTTTCCTCTCTTACAGTCCTTTCAGGGAAGCCAGGGACGAGCCTACCTCTTTAATTCAGTGTAAGTATAATTGCAATTCTTATTTTATAAAAGACAGGGAAACAATTTGATCATGACTGCATGTTGCGGGGATGTTAGAATGATTTAAACAGAGAATCTCTAGAGCTGATGAAAGAGCCATTTGCGCCCAGTATTCTGCCCTCCATAGTGGCAAAGTGGTTGCCTGGGAAGCCTGTGGACTGGAATTGAAGGTGATAAGTGTTTGTTGCTCCTACTCCCCACTGAGTGGCATTTAGTGGCATTCAGATGCTTCAGACTGGTGACGGGCAACTTCTGAGCATTCGGGAGCTAATTCCCCCCCCCCCCCATGGACGCCAGCAGGGTCTTCACCTCTTCCTATCATTGGTGCACATGCGGCTGAAATGTGGCGCAGGATAGCAAAGGCTGGTATTTCTAATTAAAACATGGCATGTGGGAAGTACAAACTTTGTTTTAAAGCAAATCGGCTTTAAAAGCTCGGGCAGGAGTCCCCAATGCAGCAGGCACCGTGATGTCTGCAAGGGCCTCCAGGGGCACTTGCATAGCTCTGCAGTCCTTGCCCCTTCAAATTTAATGTTAAGTTGAAAAAGGTAGGGCACGGGGTGGGGGGCGTCATCTTGTTCCTCAAGCTGATCAGCAGGCAGGAACAGAAGGAAAGAGTTGCTTCTTATCCCCATCCAGTCTTCTGTCCACAAAAACCTTTCTGCTTTACTCACTCTCTATCCCTCCCCCCATTTCTTTTCCGTCTACCACTTCGTCTTGCTGTTTCCCACTCACTTCTAGCCTTTTTCTCTCCACTTGCCTCTCTTGATTAGCCAGGCCACTCACAGTAGTTTCTCCGATTCCCAAGCAGGGGCCTGCAGGTCCAGAAACCATGGGCAGCCTGGCTTTACTTTAAAGCAGGGTGTGCACACCCCACGTGCCTTGTCTTGCAAGCCAATCACAACTTATTTGCTGCTGCGCTGGCCACCTGTTCATCAGATACAGGGAGACAAATGCTTTCTAGCCCTGTTTCAAACCGAGGTGAGAGCCGCTTGCACTGCCTGCCTATGTGAAACCTTTCGATTGACTTTGTTCTACCTGGTCATGCTTGAACAGAGCAGTTTTTTCCATTTCTTAATGCAGAGTTGTAGCACCTGACCAGCATCGATGGCATGGAAGCGCCACTTCATGCTAGCTGCCAGTCAATGGAAAATGAGCCACCGCTAATGTATTTAGCTGTTGTTCACCTGGAAATTAATGCTGTTTAGTAATTACATTGGTGGCAGGCATCATTTACATGATTCAACAATTTGGTTGGGGAATAGAAAGTGAAGCATCTTGTCTTTTAGATAGCTCCCCTGTGTGACTTGAGAAATATTTGCCAAAAAAATCATGTCATAAGTGATGTTGAGACCCTATATCTATTTTACTTTCCGCCCCATGAAGCTAAGTGTTAACAGGGTGGGGAAGTGTTATGAGTGGTGTTTCTCTCTCTGTCTCTCATAGGGTGAACGTGGGCTGTGGTCCTGCTGAAGAGAGAGTTCTTCTGACAGGCTTGCATGCAGTAGCAGATATTTATTGTGAAAACTGCAAAACCACTCTTGGATGGAAATATGTAAGCAGTTGTCCAGTTTTGGACATGTATGTGTGTCCCTGCTCGGTTCTGCCTGTCCGTTGCAAAAATATTTGTGCAAAGGTGGGAATATCTGGTCATTCTGTGATGCCCAGTGCCTCTAGACAGGGTGGCAGCTTAAGAAGCTAAATCCATTGAGAAGCTCTGCTTAAGGCCCACCTGTAAGGTTATCTGTGCTTTACAGAAGCAACCCAATCTTCCATCATCAGATCGCCTTGTTTTAGTCCTTTGTCAGTGAAGGTGTTGGGAGGCAAGATGCTCACCTCCTCACCAGGGTCCATTACCTTGGCTGCTTCCTGTTGACCTGTTCCTCACCTCCACCTAGACTCTAGGTCCTGCAGGGAGAAGGCTGGGCAAGTAAAAGCTGCTGTCGCTTCTCCTCATTCCTGTTTGTACCACCTGAGAGGGCAGGAGAACACTGGCAGTGGCCAAGGAGCAGCGAGGACACAGGGCTCTGGAGGCCTCCTTACTGGGGCTGCATACTTGGGCCAAGGGTTCATATGCAGGCAGTTTTCCCAGGCTGACAGTGCAGGCATGTCCAATTCCACCCTCAGGAATTCTGCTTTCTGTTCTCATGACTGGTGGGTGGGTGGGTGGGTGGGTGGGTTATTTATTTATTTATTTATTTATTTAGAAAGCTTCTGCTTTCTGTTCTGATGACTGATGGTTTGTTTGTTTGTTTATTTATTTAGAAAGCTATGCCTCCCCATTCGCCGAAGCCTCGGGGTGGCTTACTACAATAAATAAATAATAACAATATAAAACAATATAATATAATTGGAGACATCCTGGCCATACAAATAAAATAAATAAATAATATTAACAATTGAAATGGCGTTTAAATAAAAAGGTCTTCGCCTGGCGTCGAAAAACAAATAATGACGGCGCCAGGTGGACCTCTCTGGGGAGCGCATTCCATAGATTACAGTCCATCTGACCCTTGAGCATTCTCTGTGATTTCTGGATTCCTCCCAGAATGTTTCTTTTCCATGAAAATAAGTCTCCATAATCCTTTTCTGTTTATGGAGCTATAAGGAAAAGCATACCAGGTCTATATCCTATCCTGTCCTGCTAAGTCATAAATCTCTTCCCACCTTCCGGTGTTCTGGCAAAGAAGTGCAAAAAGCAGTGCAGCATTTTATGAGCAATGGCACTCTTCTAAATTTTGTAAATTTTAGATATATTTAATATTATTTAACAATTATATACATGTTAGTCTGTTTGTATCCTAGGTTCTGACCTGTATTAATACTTGTACTCTTAGGCCCCCTCACTGGAACACTTCTGGCTACAAGCCCATGAGGAAACCAGCTGAGAAGGTTGCAGTGCCCAGTTTGCCCATTAAGACCTCCTCCATTAGGCCTCTGTCCCCACCCAGCCTATTTGGCACTGGGTTGAATTCCATCTATATTTCTTATGAAAGAGGAGAAGGACTAGTGGTCAGAGCACATGGTTTGCCTGCAAAAGGTCTCGGGTGCAATCCCTGGCACATCCATATAGTAGGATCAGATAGCAGGTTGTGTGAAAGGTCCTGTGCCAGAAGCCCTGGAGAGATGTTGTCAGGTACTGCAGAAAATCCTGGTCCAGAAGGATTAATTGGCTGACCTGGTTAAAGGCAGCTTCTGATGTTTCTAAGACGTGTTGCTGTATTTGCCTCCCAGAAAGGTCAAGCTTGTCACTAACTTACTTTGATTTTGACAGCAATTTCACCAAAGGCCATTCCTTTTTTTATAGTATTGAAGCCATCACAGAAATGAACTTATAAAACCCATCTGAATTTCAGTCTGCTCAAATGAGAAAGGGCTTGCTGTAAGCCATGCACATACGGACATTCAGGAGCCCTGCGAGCTAGTTCGTGGTGTGCACAGCCTGACTGAATGTCTGACATGCAGTGTGAGACATGGGGAACTGCCTTCCTCTGGAGCCTACAGCTCGCCCGCCCTCCAGTGTGATGGGGCAGCCTGCTTGTGCAGTCCATCTGCTAGGCTTTCAGTGGACTGGGATGTGTTGGTGGAGGCTTTACCAGGGATTTTGTGATGTGCATTGTCTGTTGATTCCAAGACTTGTGGACCAGTCCTAAGGTCTGCAATGGTTGCTGGTAACAGAAGTACATGTTTTCATGTGGGGTGCTGTAGATGATACGAATATCCCACCCTCCATTGTCTTCACAATGTGTACCTTATTGCTCAGCAGGGTTTTTCTGTAGCTTCCCACTATCAGTAACCAAAAAAGATACTTACAATATGAAATCAACCCTGTCACTTATTACTAGCTATGTTGTACTCTAAGCTCTCTCTATGTGGAGCTCTCCAGATATTCTGAACTGCAACAATTAAGTCCCCTGACCATTGGCTGTGTCTTCCGGGCTGATGGGTCTGCCGTCCTTTCTGGAGGGTGCCGTGTTGGGAAATTGCTGTAATTGCCGAGCTGTTTAAAGAGCTGAACTACTAACCGTAGAACCCAAGCACCCCTGTTAGGTATAGAGTCAGCGAAAAGCACAAGAAATATGTTTGTTGAATGCTACTACAGAGTTGTTAAAATACATTCTTGCTGGAGAAGAGTTGATAACAGAAATCTAATATTTTTTCCTCTGGTTTAGGAACATGCCTTTGAGACCAGTCAGAAATACAAAGAAGGAAAATTCATCATTGAACTTGCCCACATGATCAAAGACAATGGCTGGGAGTAAACTGGAACACTACTCTTTCTTTAAGGACAATTAATCTGTGGAACATGCTTTATAAAAGACTAATGCAAAAAGGATTATGGTTGGGTTGGTTGAGAAAATCACTGCATTTTTGAAACCTCCAAACTAATGTAATTTTGTGGCTCCCCCCCCCCGAGGCCATCTTTGCCTTTTTCTCTTTCTGTGAGTTCCCTTCTTTTGGTATATATATATTTCTGTGTGAACAGTTGTTTTGAATGATTTTTTTCCCTTAAAGTTCTTGAAGGCTAATTTCCTAATTGCAAATTACGTTAATAGTAGGCTCCCTCTGGACCAATGCCTTTAAATCCTCCCTTTTATTGCGCATGCTCTTGCCTGTCACTTGCCCTGCGTGAACAGTCCTGCAGAGAAAGTATGGGATTGGTGTGATATTTTTTTTTTTTAACTTTCCTCCCATACATAGCAATTTCTGTGGTCTCTTTGCAGTGAAAAGGACACAGTATTGTAGTAATCATTATTACTTCTATTTAAAAGTGTGCATTGCAACCTGTGTACATCTTTTGCCCAGGTTGGTTAACTGTCCAGTCAGTTGTACTGACTGAAGTAACTTTCACTTTTATACATTAAAAAAGCAGAGAGAGAGGGAGGGTTTTTTATGATTTATAAGGATAACAAGACAGTTATACTGTAGAATAGATGGTCTAAAACAATACATTCCTAAGAAAGTTTAGACTTTGATCTTGCAAAGAGAATGTCTAGCAAAGTCTTCAAGATAAAAAGGACACAAAATATGCAGTTCTTATTTTTAATAAGTCAGTGTGAAAAGTTTTTGGTACTGTACCTTTAACAGGGACATGTACACCCATTGAGATGATATGGCTGGTTCCATGTAGCTCTGTAGTTTTAATGCACTGGACAAAGAGGTTGATATCAGTGAAGTGGTCTGCTGTAGCAGAACTTAAACACACAGAATTATTTTTTTCTGTTAAAATGTGGCCAGAGCCTATAGCTGCTGCTACCCTACCTGTGGGAAGTTGATGAGCAGGTAAGAAGGTGGCAAATTGGCTTAATTCCTTCATGACAAATTGAGAGAGGGGGAGAGAAAAAGTAGCAAGATAGTTTTTTAAAGGGGTGTTTGATTTGCTGGTTAAATCATCCCTAAGCACATTTTTGTAATAAACAGATATGTGAAAGAAACACTCACTTGCAATTTTTCCCAGCCGCTGCTTTTAAGTGGGGTGTCTCAATCAGACACTTGCACAATGCATTATGTATGTAAAGTTCCCTTAAGGGAACTTTTATATGCATAGTATTTCAAGAGATTTGAATACTTTTTATGTCACTTTTTTGCATTAATCTTTGTTCTAAAATTTACAAGAAATATGTTATGGGAGAACGTTTTACACTAACACTGCATAACTGCTGTTAGCATGAATAATGTGGAAAGCCTTACAGTGGAAACTCTGTTCCTTTCTAATACAACTTTTACATGTCATAACAAAGTTTTGCATTGTCTCTCCTTGCTGGCTGCTACTAACATCCTCTAATAGGCTTTCAAAACTCTACTGCACTTTACCTATCTATTTACCTAAAGTAGGCATAATTTTCCTCTGCAGATTAATTTCCCCCCACTTCTGGTTGAGGAATTCCTTCCCAAGTACACAATCTGGGATATTGTATGGTTACACTGTGATGCAAAAAGGATATTGAATATATCTATTTATATGTGTATGTAGTTACCTCTTAGGCATTCAAATCCAAAGAGCTGTTCAAGTGACAGCTAGATTCATATTTTGTGTTGCTGAATGACCTTTATTCTGGTGCTCTATTTAATATGAGTGAGGTTTTCAAACCATGACTCTCCAGTTCTTGATGTAAATTAAAATGGAACCAAGATTCATCTTGATTTCATTCAGGCAACCGCTTGAGTCCCCATAGTTCTTCTAGAAGAAGCTAAAGTTTCTCAGAGCGGGAGATGCTTCCCAGTATATGCTTGACAGTCTGGTAAACCTGTGTAGTTCTGCCATCAATTCTGTTGCCAGTACAGATCTTTCCAGTCCCCTTATACTGGCAGTGATGACCATGGGAACTGGTATAGACAGACACTGTGTGTCCTGCAGGTTTATGACACACAGAAATATCAGCCTGGCTAATATCAGTAACTCAAACTGAATTAACTTATTATCACTTTAAATTCCTTGAATGTGTACGTCTGGTTTTCTTGTATTTCCTCTATTGTTTTATGGCTGTCATGATAAAGAATTTGAAGTAGCTTCTGTTGGGTACAGTGAACCACTGCTAAAACTGTTAGCGGTCAGACGCTGTTACTGGTTCATAATGCTATTAACAGTACCAGATATGAAAAAGTTGCTACAAGTATTTCCCTTCAAATATGTGGCTGATCACTTGATGGATTTCTCTCACCTAGTACTGTAATAATCAGAGGACAAAGAGATTTTGGAAGGTGAGCATTTGAGGAGAGGGAAGGAAAAAACGGAGGGGGAGAATAAGTTTTAAGAGTGGGTCAGCCACTTTCTATCAGTGCATTATTTGTATTCCAGACCTAAATCACTTAGGACTAACATACATGTTACACAGACATTTATGTAATTTTAACCTTTCTAAGGTAGAGCATTGTTTTTGGGTGACTCTAAATGAAGAGAATTGGCAGAGAGGAACTTGCCTATGTGAAGTCCTTCCCTTGCTCAAAAGCACCCCTCCAAACAGCTTTCCCTGAGTAAGTTTTAAAAACATGAGTGCATTTGGAGGAAGAAATTGCCCTGGCAGAGGGCAGGGGGATGGAAATGGAGAAAGGGTTGAGCATCCCTTTCTCTGCTGTTCTCTGATTTTTATTCTCTCCCAGTTTTTTTCCCTTTGTATGTAGCATTTGCATGTAATGTAGTCTGGCTTTCTGAGTGCATGAACAGGGAGGGGTGTCCTCATCAGCACGGGTTGTTTAACCCGAATGCCAAAAAAACGAGATTTTAAAAAAGCTGGAATCTGGAATATTAAATTGCGGGTAAAAGGAATTTAATGCAAATCATTTGTGGTGATAAGGCATTTAAGAGTACCAAATAGAGCATTATTTTTATGGATCTTGAAAAGGGGAGGGGAAAGTGGTAGAGAATTTTAAATCTAGAACTGGTCCCATAGGCATCGAGTTGCACCCCATATTAGAAATTTGGGAATAAGTGGACTCTTGCTTGCGCTGTAGGAGGTTCTTTAAAACTAGGTGCTTCAATTTGATGAAAGTAGAAACCAGCTACTGCTGGATGTTGATGTATAAAAAAAAATCAGTCTGGTTACTGAACTTGCCAGCATTACATAAAAGCATATTACTTGAAGAACATTTTACAAGCATTTTCCCTCTGTTTTTGTAATGTATTCTATTTAAGGTTTTGTGTGTTCTCTCTGGGTAAGTTTTTGCTTTCCCTTCAACTTGAGCACTTTCATTACTTGTTATTTTTATTACTGTTGGTCTTAACACTTATTTTATATATATATTTTTTATACCTTGTAACAACAATTTTTTGTGAGCATCTGTGTGTTTCTTACTAGTTCTCCCCCTCCACTCCCACCTTTTTTAGACTCGATGAACTGAAAACAAGCTGGTTCTTGGAAAGAATGTTCATTGGCACATGTGGGAATGTGCTAGCAAAGCGTCCGTGTACTGAAGTCTCTGGTTTTTTTCTTTGAAGTCCTGGTTTGGATAACCCCGTGGTTATCGTGAAATAACCATACACTATAATATGCCTAAGGGCCAGTTTAGGCAGACTACAAATTTCCATGTGGATGTTACTCTGTGGAGGAAGTGTAGATGGAGACCCGGCGAGTAAAATCCTGGAAGCTAACACTTGTCACACTGCGACAGTAGATCAGGTGTTGCTTCCGCAAGGGTGCTCCACAGAAGGGCTTTTGTGCATCCAAACCAGCCCAGACTGCAGCCCAGTTTTCCTTGTCTCACCCTTTGGGCCTGAGCACTGAGCGTGAGAACTGATTCCATGTGGCAGTTAGTTTTTAGAGCCTAGCGGCTGTGTACGCCTTTTAACCATGGGTAGGAAGAGTGCCACACTTCCAGCAGATTAAGTTACACATTTGATATGTGTCCCAAATAAGAACTTACTTTTTGGCATAACCAGTCTTGTTGTACATATGGATTTGACTTGCTGTGCTACTGCCTTTAATCGATTACTGTAACAATTCTAAGCAATGCATTAGCCCTAGGCCGCCGTATGAGGGGAACCAAGGAGCATTGCTCTAATCCAGCCCATGTTTCAAATGTTAAAATGTGGCAGGTCAGAATTACCAGTATCTCTCTCAAATGCTCTATTATTTGTGTGGACTTTGTCATAAAACTATGTTATAGATACAGTTCCAAAAATGCCGCTTGGTGTTAAATAAAACCAGGCCTTTCAATAAGAGTCCCCCCCCCTTTTTTTTTTTTGAGGAAAAAAGCAACCCATTAAAGCTGAATGTGGATTTTAGCAGAATTAATTGGGGTGCACCATTTCTAATCTGAAATGAGAGATTTACAAAACCTGGCTTTTATCTCCCAAATAAAGTAATCTGCAGTGATGACAAGTTTTATGCTAACATTCTTCTGTTCACACATTCTTAGAGCCACATTTTAATATTCAACTTGTATAATAGAGTGGGAATGGAAGCAAGCGCTCAAGTTAATGATATAATAGTACTGTATATGCCGTACCCTTGGTATCAAAACAGCCAGTATTATTGGTTGTATGCAACAGGGATTTCAGAAAAGTGAGGTAGGGTCAAACATATGGGTCCTTGGTGGCAGTGGACTTGTGCCTCATTGCTGAAACAGTTGTTAAAAATGGCTTTCTTTTGCGGCTGGTGTGGCTTCTTTCTGGTTTTTGTCTTAGCAGTACCTACCACGATTTGTTGTTTCACTTAATTGTATCTATTTGAGGTATCTCAATAAAAGTTTTCAGTTGTTTTGTTGAGTTATTTTTTTCTCTGTTTCTCCTTTCTTTAAAAATATAGAGAAGAGTTGCATTTTAGCTACATGACTGTGCATGCTTTAAACCCTCCCCTGCCCCAGCAGGCATAAAGGTGGGGTGGGGGGGGGCGGTCGCTGGTTGCTAACTTGACAGAATATTTTCCTTCACTTGCCCTGAGGAAGGACAAAGGCCAAGAAGCTGCAGAAACGAGTGGGACCTGCAGCTGTTTGTTGTTCTGTGCAACCAGCCATGTCCTGCTCCATGGGACTTCTTTCCCCCTGCTGTCCTGTTTTCTTCTCTCTGCCTGCCTCAACAGCCAGTGGGATGTTTGTGGGGGAGGCAATTATCTTAGTTTCTCCCCCCCACCACCACTTTTGCAAACTCCATGGGGCTCCCATATCCAGGTGCCTGTGCATGGTGGCTGTATGAAAAACAGTATAAACTCTTCCAGTTCTCAATCTGGAAAGAGGGGGTTTACTTGCCAACACAGATGTCTCCTTTATTTCTCAGGCAAATCAAAAACGGAGAGAAGATGGGTGAGGTTTCTCCCATTCCCTTCTGTTAGAGCTAGGTAAGCAATATGTGGGGGGGGGGCAGCTATTCTAGAGTAAGCTTAAGTAAGAATATTAAAGATGTTGTAGTTTGACCTCGAGACAAAAAACCATCTCTAATTTTTTAACTGCTTGCCCTTCATATTTACTTAGTGCTGCCTCTGTTCATACCTGGTTGGTGAATGAGTCACATGTTCCGAATTGGACATCCCTGGCAGCCTGCCAATGGTAGCACGACAGGAAGGTAAGAGTTGAATGTATGACTATAAACCTAGTATTTTCTTGGAAATGCCTTGGGTCAAATGGCGTTTTGGGATGTCCTACACTGCTATCCATGGGACTTCAAACCCATACAGCATGCCTCATCAGTGGACCTCAAAGAAGCAATCTGGGGGTCTTAACTTTAAACCAGTTTTGTGATCTTCTAAGAAATGCTTGAGGGCTAGTTGCACAGGGAGAATGGGGGAATGAGATTAAAACTTCAGTGAAACTAATAAAAAAGCTAGTGGAAATGCCTGTTAGAGACTGGCACTTGGTCTAAGACAGGAGATGCTGCACAGTGAGTGTACTTTAAAGGAAATAGTGACGACGGATCTTTGGCTTTAGCCACTGGGGACTCTGCACTAGGGTCTGAGTTTGCATGCTTATTCTGGGATCTTTTATTCTGGTAGTATAATATTTTAATGTAAGGATTCTTTTACCTTCCCTCATGGTGTGGAGAAAATAGATAAAGAGGTATTTTTCTCCTCCTCCCATACTGGTAATACTGGTTGGTGGGATAATCAGGACAGAATAAAGCTTGGTTGTCTCCACAGTGCATAAACTGTGGCAGTTGCTACGCCAGATGTAGTGGTGGCCATTCCTTTGGATGGCTTTTAAGGGAGAGTGGGCAAGCTAATGGCAGGAAGGCCTATCCATGCCTGCTGGGCCTGATGGCTCTGTGCCATCTGCAGGGACAGAGTAAGCATGTGGGCGAACCTGGGCAGGAGGAGGCTGTTCTTCTGTCCTGCTGGTTGGACAATTTTAGCGCAACGTTTGACTAGATGGCGCTTCGGTCTGATCCAGCACGCCGCATCTGCATGCTCAGTGGACTTCTTTTTTTCAAATCCCATCAAAGCCTTTCTGATTTCTCTTGTGCATGTTAGTATTTTGTGCCTCTTGAAGGTTTTCCTCATGGTGAGAGAAATGATGCCGCTTACATGGGGCTGTATAGGTGCAGGCTTTGGGAATGGTCAATCTCAGTGGACTGCGTGGGAAAATCTGTTTGGCTCCTGTGGGAAGCGGGATGTGAAACTAATTAGGCCTAGGTCTAAATCCAGCTGAGTTTTCTGATCTGAACGGGAATGAATGGGTACCCCAATGCCCATTCATTCCAGGTCAAATGTCTGGCTGGATCGTAACAAGCAATTGTCGTTTGGGCCAAGGAGGTTTCCGGTGTGATTAAAAGCTGCCCAAGTTTGGTCCTCTTTATATTTAGGTGTTGTTTTGGTAAAGTTCAAAATAAAAAAAGAGAACATTGTAGAATTGGAGAAGTTGCAGGATTTGCCAGAATACCTTGACCACTGAAGGTGTCAACTTCTCTAGAAGTAAAGGTCATACTGTTTGGATAATTCTCTGTTTAGGGAAAATGTCAGCTAGAGGAAGAAATAGCAGTTTTTAAGTTGAGTGCATGTTGTGGAGGGAATTGTTAGAAATATGTTTTTGTTGCTTTCTCGTAATACTGGAAGTGGCCTCTGGTGACTTCCTGGTTGCCTTCTGTCTACTGTTGTTCAGCCTCAACTAGTCAAGAATGATACGAGCATGTGTGCTTTTCAAAATACAATCTATAAGGAAATATATCAGGTTTTGCCTTCAAAAGCTCATGTCATAATCGATGTACTGCTTTCAAAGTTCTCTTTATTTCCAATGACTGGATTCTGTACTCAGTCTTGTCTTTGAGGAGATGGTTGTGAAATCCCAAAATCGATACTAAGCTGGCCTTTAATGCATGACACAAAAGCACCCCTCCCCCATTATCTGTAGACTGGAAAACTGGAGACATTTTAGAAAATCTTAGGTTGTAGCCATTTTGGGTCTTCATGTTTCAACAACATATGTGCTGGGTTAGGATGTCTGCAAAAAGCCACAATTTCTCTCAATCACTCTTCCCACTTACGCCTTCTATTTTCAGCACTGTTGCGATCATTCTCCTCTTGGATGGGGGGAAAGACAGGGGGAGGGCAGCAAAACAAACCCTTCCTTTAGAGCATTATTTCCCAAGGGTGAAGTCATCAGCAAGGCAGCAGTTTTTCAGCTTGGTGGAAGATGACAAGAGACTGGATTGATTCAAGCCACATGCTGAGTTTAACTGTGAGTGAATGAGAAGTGGACTCTAACAGTGGCTTATTAAGACCTGATGAACCAGAGGCAGAGAGCGTACAGGCAGGCGAAGCAAAGCCTTTGGAGAGTCTTTGTCCCTTGCGCGTGGCAGGCGGTTGGCTGACGCACTGGCCTTCATTAGGCCAGAAGATGTCTTGGGACTGTGACAGCTGCAAGATACTTTAGCAGTATGGCTCTCCCCCAGTCCTTCTAGTGACAGATACAGGGAGTTGCTCCATTGCTTTTTAGCTGCGCTAAAGGGAAGGAGGTGTGTCCTCCAGGAAACCCTGGAGGGCCACATTGGAACCCAAGTGCACTAGATTTGGGCCTTGGCCTTGAGCTTCTCTACCCCTGGTCCAGAGAAACAAGCAAGAGTTTGTCACCATATACTAGAAGTAGATTCTTCTACTCTTCTGGTGTGTGGAAGGAGATTGTGTTGAATGGTTCTGTTTTTACTTTTCTGGTCTGAGAAATGGAGGAGGAGGTCAAACAGAAAACATTCAAGAGTGTCAGGCTGATAAGGGAGTTTAATGGGTACAAGTTGAATAAACGAGTGGAAAGGAATGTTTGCCTTTTCAAAACAAAACTTTGCCCCAATTTATTCTGTCCATACACACTATTGTGGGCCTTTTAGAGAGAACTAAACTTTTCCTGCTGGTCACCTTGAATGCATAGGAAAGAGATGGGTATAAATACAACCAGATGAAACCGCCCAGGTAAGAGCCATCTGAGGACTTGGGTTTTCCTTAGCGGTGGCACCCCAGTTCCCTCCTCGACCTGCTGAAGTCCTAGATACCAGAGTGGGAACACTTGGCGTCAGCTGCTCTCATTAAACAGTCGAGGCAACAAGCAGGCTTTAGAGGTGTTGACGTCCATTTTCAAAGTCAACCAGAACCAGGCCAACCCGGGAATGAGAT
Organism: Varanus komodoensis; assembly: GCF_004798865.1. NCBI lineage: Eukaryota > Metazoa > Chordata > Lepidosauria > Squamata > Varanidae > Varanus > Varanus komodoensis. The sequence continues at coordinate 936,973 of NW_025335909.1, forward strand.
ACAGGGACCCAGGAGACCAATGCAAATTGATGCTTATTGGTGTGCAGGCATTGTTTCCCACTGCCTAAGAAGAATGGAAATGTGCAGCCTCCTTAAATGCCTGACCCCATCTTGCAGGAAAATGCTCTGTAAGAATGGAAACACTTGGATCTAACATCAGGCTGAGGCATATCTTTACACCCCAGCCATTCCTAGGTTTCTTTTCTATAGCAGCCTTCACTTCCAGCAGAGGATTCCACCACTGGGTCTGACACCACAAGCTCAGGCAGTTCACTGAAGTCCTCATGGCCAGCACGGTGCTCCCAAGGAAGCAAGGCATATATATAAATCTTCTCATATTTGGAAAATGTTTTCACCTGTTCTCCATCCAGAGAGAAAGGTCTGAGTGACACCAGATCACACCATCAGATCTACAAGCATGTTGTGAGCTACAACAAAAACTTTCTTCTCACTGCTTAAGTCCTGGAGACAAAGTGCTCTAAAATTTTAAACATTTCAGTCCACCAAGTAAGAAATGTTAAGTTCATAAGCAGAACAGCAACTACATAATCTGTGTTCTGTTTCCCATTGCTGTAGTTACCATGACTACAAACTTGCTTCATGACAAATTTTCTCTTCTTGACCTTGTCTGTCTAGAACTCCACCCCCCATTGGTTTGTCTGCCCCTGGATTCAGCACAATTTCTTGTTCTTATTATAAAAGCCCTTGAAGATCTTGCCTGCTTTATCTCTTCTAATTCCTGACAAATTCCTGTATCTGTCAGGTGTTGCGTATCAGCACTGTGCTTTTTTAAAAAGGAGCAAGGATAGAATAATCATTTGTGCTTGCTGAAGTTCTTTGAATTCCTTCTTGAATTTGGTTCTGACTCAAGTCTCTATTAGATTGTGAACTTTTATTTTCTTTTTGCATGAAAATATGCATTTCCATGTATATGTTTCCAAATGTACCAGGCGTCTGCCGTGCTCATCTTTGAAATGTATGTATTGTTGATCAAAGCATTCTTTTATGCATTTTATGCCTTTTTTATGTCCACAGCACAAACTGCATAAATCTTGATTCAAAAAGTGCTGGAATTTTACACTTGAGATGCATAACGTAAGCAGGTAAACTTTCTTCTGGCATGAAACAAGCACTGGAATAAGTATCAAGTAAAGTTGGGCCGCTCTCAGGCCCTACACAGTCAGGCCAGCTGAAGTGCTTTTCAGGGGAGGCCAACACAAACTAAGCTGCAGATCAGTGCATCTTACATAAACAACTGACCTATGACCAGGCTCTTGGGTCCACCTAATTCCCCTCTGGTCGCTGGAAAACTCACTATTTAGGGGAAGAAACCATGTCTGGTGGCTAATGCATTAATGTCTTTTGCTTGTGACTTTGAGAAGTCATAGGTCAAGGAGGGCAGTATTCCTTCTGCAGTTCATCATATTGAACTGCCTGATAGATGTTTCCTCAGGGAAGTGAAGCTGCAAATTGAAAATCAATCAACAGAAGAACACATGGCTTTTCTTCCGTTTACTTTGTATCTATGGGAAATTCTGTATTCAGTTTTGCAGCCAGCAAGCCTCTAATCGTGGGAGTAGATTGTAAATGAATAGATTTTCTTGTTCCTCAGTTGTGCATTTTTACTAAAAACTCTGTTTTGTCCTGTTCTTCACTTTACACTTCTGTTCAGTTTTAATCACTGATTTGGCTAAAACGCTATTCAGTCTCTTATTTCTGAAAGCAATTGCTTCTCTTCGATTGCTAAGCTCTGGACTGCCTGCCAGCCTAGATCTATGTTTGTTTTTCTTTCTCCAGTCAGCAAGACATTTTTATTCAAACAGGCGTTTGGTTTTTAAGCTGCTGAAGTAGGTTTTAACCGGTGGGCGCTCTTTATTTTTCTTGTACAGATTTGCTTTTATCTTTTAAATTACACGATAAAATACAGCATTTTATTACTCTTAGCTGTCTTGAACACAGGAAAACAGAATATAGCTGTAATAATAAACCACCACCATCCATAGTATTTCCTATCTGAAAACCACTTGATGAGGGTGGAAAAGCCCCGCAAAGAGACCAAAAGTTGATAAACTAGGTAAAAGTAGTCACATTGTTACTTTAGATCAGGGGTTGAGAACTTGTGGTACCTCTGCTGTTTTGGCGGATAATTCCTATAATTCCGCCCGATCTAACCTTGCAGCTTTCCAGATATTTTGATCCACAGGTGCTCAGTCCTGCTGCTTTAGTCTAGCTATAGGTTTCGGGGAAGCCCTGTCGTGCACCATTCTTTCCGGGAAATATCCACCGGGTTGCTCCAAGAGCAGACAGGGTACATGTTATGGCTTCTCACCTTTCCGGTTCGGAGCAAGTCTCACTGCTGCTCAGAAGACAGGTGAGCATGCAGGTGCCAGCAGCAGCCTGCCACCCCCACCAGCAGCTTTCCGTTTAGCCTTGAGTTAGCAGCTGCACCAACTCTGGCCAGTGGCAGAAGCGAGCCATGTCGTGTAAGCATGGACCCTCGGCCTCTGCTCTGATGCTCCCCCAAGTTTCAACCTGCACGCAAGGCAAACAGACAGATGCGCCTTGCTTTCCTCCTCGAATGAGTCTGAACTTCTTCCGGTTGGTGGGGAGTTGCAACGGTTTCCTCAAAAGAATCCAGACTTCTGGGGAAAAAAAATCTTGGAAAATATGAGTGACTCATTTCCTGGCAAGAAAACAAAACAGAAAAGAGAAACTGTATTGACAGGATCCTGGGAGGAAAAAATGAACCAAGGAAATGGAAATGTAAAACTTTAATGAAAAATACTTCACAGGGCATCTCCTGCTGGAATTTTGTTCCAAGGTTTTTTTTCATAAACAAGGTAGTACTGCATTCTGTTAAATGTTATTGTCTAAAGCACAAACATGTCAATGTAGGTATTCCACCGCTTCTGTTCAGGTGTGGCTGTCAAGTTTCCACTTGACAGTGAATGGAACTGAGCCCGACAACTTCAGCCTCCACAAAGGTAGCTTACCTATTTCATTGTTAAGATGTCTGTACACATAAATGAGAACAGGAGCTAGGAGGTCTCCTTATCTTGTGCTACCTTAAGCCAAGTGCTATAGTTTCTCTCCTGTTTCTGGATAGTAAAATTATGAATAAAATCCATGTATTCTCTCTTATTAGACCTTCCCAACAGAAAACTTCTTACTGGAGTATAGAACTCCTAGGAAAAATGTACATGTGGAGATTGTCTTTGTTTCATCTGTAATACCACTTTTCGTATCATTCACTTGTATTATAGGCAAAAAGAGTCAGCTAGTTTGACCCAAGCTGGCGTAAGGACCTCCTCAAGCTCTATTACTGCATAAGTGAACTTCCCTGAGCTGGTGCCTTCTAGCTGCATGGTGAGCCCTCCGGAGAGAGCATCTTGTGCAGCCATAGCTCCCCAGGAAACAGAGGGATGCTTCTCCACAGCAGAAAGATAGCTCCAAGAAATGGGGACTGAAAGGGTGGCAGAGGTGTCCATGAGTCAGACCCAGAAAGGAGTGAGAGATTCCAGGAAGCCTGCAGCAAGGGGAGAGAGCCGGGGTACTGGTGCCACCGCCTCTTCCTTCTCAGTCTGGCATTGAGCCTTTTCAGCCTGAAATAGAATCTCATAAATAAGGCCTCGTTCATATGCTTCAGTACCCTCTTCACCTGCTACAGGAAAATCAGCTGTGCACAAGTTATCCTTGAATTGTGGAGTGCCGCTGCGGGCTGCAAAACAGGAAAGGAGAGAGCTGCCCAGGAAACGCTGAGAAATAAAGCATGTGATCCATGTGTGCGCGCCCGCGCGTTTGTGTCCTTGCTGCCATGGAAGCAGCAGCAAAACGCTGGCCGCCTTGAACACAGACCTATCAAGCCCAGGCGTGGCTTTGCATGGGTTCCTTAGACTCAGCCACCTTCAGACTGGCTACCAGGAGCTGAAGTCCCCGAAGCCTGCACTTTTCTTCTCTTTCTTGGCACCTGTGCTGGTGGAGGGGCCCTCATCTTCCATTGCTCGCTTCCTAGAACAGAGACCACATGATCAGGCTGATTTAATATGCCTTTTACTCTTCTGGCCCAAGAAGTGTTCAGAGTGATGTCCAACCCTTCCCACCTTTGATCTTACAATGACCCTGCAGGCTAATCTGAGAGAATGAGTGGCTCAGTTACCCAGTACATTTTACAGACGAATACCGGATTATGCAACCTCATCCTCCTTGCTTTAAGTACTGCATTGCCAACAACAGTAAAGAGAAAAAAATTGAAGGAGTGTTCATCTATGAGCATATACTTCATAGCTTAGAACAGCTTAGCAATGTCTACTTTTAACAGCAGTGCTTCAGGGGTTCAGGCCCTCCAGTGCTGTTGGCCTGTGACCCAGGATCTGTTTCTCACTGAAGAGGTCCTAAACTCACAGGCTGCCAACGGACTGCAGCCTTCTCCTTCCCGTGAGTGCAGTGGTCACGCATGCTTGGCTAGAGGCTGCTGGGCCTGAAGCAGCTGAGGCGCTGGCCTCCTGGCCCAGGGCTGCTGAGCAGAAGTTAAAAAGAAAAGCTGGCATGAAACGGAGACAGAAGAAAGGCTGCAGCTGTGGAGTTTGGTGGGGGGCTAAAGGGTGCAATCCTGTGCATGTTTAGACAGAAAAGGATTGGGGCTTGAACCCCAGAAAACTCTGGGCAGGACTTGGACTGTATAGGCAAAGACAGAAAGGCTGCTTAGACAAGCACCTCCAGGAACTCTGTCTGGTTTTTGAAGCTCCGGCTTCTTACTGTAAGAGAAACGGCTCCTCTGCCCCAGTCCCCATCACTCATGTGGCAGTTCCGCCAAGCAGCACGGCGCTCAAGCCCTCCCTACCCCAAAGCCCATTCTAGGACGAGCAGCTGCTTAGGCACAAGGCCCTGTTCCTCCCCCACCGCGGTCATTCCTGACTCCACTTGAATGGCCTCTGGCAGGGGGCCAGACAGCCATGAACTCAGCTCACAGCCACACAGTGATCTGGGCAAAGCGCCCACGGGGGGTTTACTGGGCTGTGGACTCCAGAACATCCCCCCACAGATGAGCTACATCTTCCTTTTAAAAGGGAAAGGCTGGACGATGAGAATGGAACAGCATCACCCCGGACTAGTTGGAGCCCCTACAATCTGTAGCCCATCTCCTTCCTCCGCAACTTTCAGGGCAGCCAAGAGAAAAAGCCACTTTAAGTGGGTGGAAGATCTCAACGTTTTAGACCTCAGCTCCCAAAAGCTCCTGCCATCATGTCCAAGAAACAAACACTTTTGCTTCTTTATAAGTTGTTTTAACGATTATTTAGGTGACTATCACATGGCTGAAGCTGGTGCTTTATACTAAACCACTTCACGTCTGTATCTGCACATAGACTTCATAACTCTATGAACTCTTTTTCAATTAAATTTCCTAATCTATGAGAAATGCTTATTTTATAAACTGGATATACTACTAGTGGTCGTTTAATTATTTTAAGAAAGAGGTGGGTGAAGACCAATTCCTAGATGCAATTTTAGCACTTCAGAAGCTTTGGTGAGAAGGGGCTCCTCCCCTCCACAAAACTGGTTCTAGGTACTTACAACTGTCACTACAACTAGGGGAGCACACCTGATTCAATAAGAGCAGAAGGGCTAGAGGTGAGCAGGTGAAGCCTCCACACAGGCCCAGGGGGGTTGAAAGGCTGCTTGCTCCCTCCCTTGCTGAACGGCCTTTTGTCGGCTTGCTCCTGCCTTGTCATCCCTGACTCCGTGTTGTCTCATGTTTATTAAACTCAAAGGACCAGGTAGCAGGACTTTGAGGAACTGAAGACCCTGGAAAGCTACTGCCATGAAGGGTAGAATTGCAGAGTTAACGGCTACATTGTCTGACTGGGCTGAAGGCTGTCTCCTGCATCAGAGAAGCAGCACTGTGCATTTCTCCCTGAAAGGAACACTCAGCAATGTGAAACATGGCAGGCACTTACGTTGCGGCGATATTGATGTACTTTCCGACACCCTGGCGGTACGTTTTTGGAGTGGGATGCTCCTCCTTTGGGGCTGCTGCTTTAGTTTCCCCTTTTGCTGCCTTCTCCTCTTGCTGGACCTTCGCTCTTTCTTTGGCAACCTTTGAGAAAACAAGCACAAACAAAGAATGTGCCAGAATTTCAGGCAGACCAGAGGGTGTCTAGTCACAGTTACCACTTAGGTAGTAACGCCAGGCGCAACCTTACTGCAGATCAAATCATTCTGTCTTGAACCAAAGATCATCCACACCAGGAGTGGGCAGAAGGTAGATCTCCAGAGGTTTGGGACTTCAGCTCCTAGAAACCCCTGCCAATGCGGCCAGTGGTCAGGAGTACCGGGAGAGAAGTCCAAACCATGTGGAGACCTGCTTTTTGCCCACCCCCGGTCTATACTGTAGAGGCCTTGGTGAGCCAGACAAGCAAGCAAGGCACGAAAGAGGTGGACATCCACTCTTCGTTTGTCTCTGCTCCCATCTCTCCAGAGCTGACATTCAGGAGACGACGCATCTGCTGGGAAAGTGCCGGAAGGCCTACTACTACCCACCAGAAACTGACCCAAGTCTTCGTGAAGAAAACAGTCTTAACAGGCTGTGTGCAGGGGATGAGAGCAAGGCCGCTGCACCAAACCTGCTGGTTTTTGCCCTCATCTTAATTCCACATTCCTTTGTGTGCCTGAAGGCTGAAATTCTCCTATTTAATTAATTAGTTACGAGCCATTCTGAGATACTTTTCAGCCGAGAAGCTGCATTAAAAATACATAAAAACTAAGAAGAGTCTGGCTGGAGGAGACTAAAGGCCCATCTAGACGAGCAGTCCCACTGCCCACGTTGCCAGCCGAGGCCTCCGGTCGGCCCACAAGCCAGGCCTCTGCCCCCCGTTCCTTCCTCAGCGCCCAGCATTCGGGAGCATCCCACTCAGCCACTGTAGTTATTAGCTGTTGACAGTCCAATACTGCAGAATTTTCCTAATTTGTTTTTGAAAGGCATCCAAGCCAGCAGCTTGTTGCCACATCCCGTCACTTAAATCCCTTAAGTTACAGGAATAGAAAGGGGTGGGGGGAGAGAAGGGCCAAGGCTGCCTAAAGGTACTGAATCATTTCCTGCTTACAAGTCTGCTCATGCTAATGTTGCCCCCATCACCTGAGCATCGGCTTCTTCATATGGATCCACAAAAACCGTTGTTGACTCGATTCTTATTTCCTCCTGAGAACAAAAGGAGGGGGAGAGAAAAGCATAAGTAGGATGCACTTCACCGGATTGGTGTCATTTCCCCGATGTTCGGCTTCAAGGATGAATGAGCGCGACCGTACAAGACAAAAGACATTCTAGTTCTGCCTAGTAAACACTGCACAGGTGACGCTCTCCTTACCTTGGGGCGGTCAGTTTTTGGATCACTCTCCACATTCTCCATCGCGGTCAAGGTCTCAAACCCACCAACCACTCTATTGAAACAAAAATATGCACAGGAGGAAAAATAAAGGGGGAATGTATCTTTTCCAAAGCAGGTGAAAGAACAGACCCAGCATAGCTGGATGGTATTTTGGGATGTAAGGAAACTCTGGGAGCCTTCGTACATTAAATGTGATTTGGACAGCCCACATTGGGCTGGACTTCACACTTCCCTTCATCCCTCCCCATTGGCTAAGGCTGAGCAAAGTTGTAGGCCAAAACATCTCCAGGTCCACAAACTGTCCGCTTCTGCCCAAAATACAAGATGTTGTTATTCAGGGCAGAAGAACGTACATGGCTGAGCAGGGAAAAGTCCTCCAATGCCAAGCATTCCCCAGTGAGCTGGGTCTGTAGGACTTTCTCCTGCCCAGCCATGCATAAGATTGCACCACACAGGAGAGCGGTGATGTCCCACCTGTGGGAAGCTCTCCCTGGTAAGGGGCACCTGGCACCAACACGGCCCTCTTTTCAGTGCCAGGTTAAAACGTGCTTCTGCATGATCCACCCAAGCAGCTTTGGCTCTCAGGGGAGCACAAACATGAGATAAATGAAAGCAAAATGTTAATGCAACCAGCTGGGCTGCACCAGCTGTACCCTTCCAATCCTGCGCGATGCTGTATGGCAGTTCCACGGGTGCCACAAATGGCCCTTTGCAGCCAGAACCTGTGATGGAGCATGCACTTCTCCCTGACCTGAACCGCAGAGCCAAGCCACACAATTTGCCTTCCCCAAAAGACGGAAAGGTACCTTGCCTGTTACCTGCTCGGGGTTTAACTCAACCTCCTCAGTGCCTTATTTCTGGGTTTACTGGAGGGGTAAGATGCTGGCATTTGTACATGTTTTCAGACTCGTTTGAGGACTCGGCCTTTTCAATATGCTGCCCCACACGTACTGTCTACCTCCTTATCAAAGTCCACAGCAGAACCTCCTTTTGATCAAGATGCTTCAGGTTGATAACAAGAGAGTGCTTGAAAGTGAGGAAACTAGAGAGAACATATTGCATCCTACATTTTTAATAGCCCCTGGAGCACACTTAGGGATAAATACCGGGAAGCGTCTCTCCCAGGTAACCGTGGAATCTTGTTTGAAAGTCTCAAGTGCTTTAGGCTTCATCTTCCAGAACTTCCAGCCTGCCGTCTGTGGAGTGTTGCAGCAAAACCACCCCTTTCTGCAACCCAATTCCATCCCCGAACTTCATTCGGAAATGTATTTTGCTGACAAGTGTGCAGCTTCATCCCTGTTCAGGGTAAGCAGAAAACTACACGGAGAAATACTGCACTAGGAAAACAGAGTTAATATCTCTTGTCTGCTGCGCTGGCATCAAGCACAGGGATGGTTTTTCACAGCGGGAGGAAAGCTGCCATTGGCATCAGTGGAGAGTTTCTGGATGGGTGGGGAGGATGGGGAGGAACTAAGGGTGTGGGGCTAAAGCTCTCACAAGGATCTGTACTGTGACTTCTATCAAACTTGGGAACCTTTTTATTATTGGCTAGAGAAACGGGACTTCGCATAGATTTAAGTATGTTTTTAAGTTATCATAAATGGAAAAAGAAGGGTATGGGGGCTGACCCAGCGGGCTCGATGTTTTTGATGATGGATGTTTGTAGTTTCTTTTTGTTTTCTAGGATAATTTCTCAAATAAAACTTAAAAAAAAAAAGGATCTGTACTGTGGATTGGATATTCCCTCACTGAAATCTCACCTCCTCTAAGCTCCAGTTATCTGCAAAGTGAAGGATAACAATACTAACTTACCTTACGGGGTTGTAAAATGCCGTACACTCTGACCACACAAAGAACCATATGACTATATTATCACGATCCCTAATAGTATCACCACCCCAAGTTTTGAATCTTGTATTGCCAAAAAGGATTGCACCACTGTGCTAAGTCATGTAAAAGCGCCGATCCCTAAATGTATTCCAGCATTCAATATGCATTTGTCTCGGCTCTTCTGACAACTGTGCCTTGTACGTATTCTTTTCAACATGCACATTTTTTTAGCCTTCTAAATAACATCAATTAAACCAAAACCGCCTGCTAGCCTAGACTCAAAACAAAACCGTTTCCTGTGTAGAAGACAATGCAAGAATTAAGTAAAAAATAAGTAAAATATCTGGAATGCTTTTGAGGAGAAACAAAAGCATCTCGCAAAGGAAGGAAAGAAAACTTTTTTGTGTGAGAAAACGTGCTGAACACACACTTCAAAGATTTGCATTTACCAGAAAATCATTTTACAATGTAGAGTGAAGCATGCTGCTCTTTACAGCTGAAAAAGACCTAATTCTGTGTGGATCAGGGGTCCCAGACCTGTCTGAATTGGTGGGCACCCTCACAAAGTGGCTGCTATGGGAGGGGGCTTGCTCATTCATAAAACGGGACCATGACAGGTACAGCCAGTGCCAAAACACTAATTTGCCAGAAACCAGGTGAGGTTAAGGCATGCAATGGCTGTATCAAGCATATCAGACAGGCAGAGCGAAAACAGCCCTCTGGGCCAAAGTTGGCTTCTGACGTATTGCTGGCAGGATGCTTGACTGGGAGAGAGAACCTCCCGAGAAGGCATTCTTGCTCAGTAAGTCCATGTGCCAAATTCTCTTGCGTCTCGCTCTACCCAGCAAGCGAGTGGTGTCCTTGGTGAGGCTGAGGAGCACCTCCAGCTGGGGATGATGGTGGGGAGCGGAAGCACCTACCGAGGGAATGTCGAAACCTCCAGTCCACACTGATCTCAGCCCAGGAAAGCACGCCGGCCCTCCTCCACAGCTTTCTGCTGTCACTTAATCGCTGCTTGGAGAAACCCACGGCACAAACGGGCTGATCTTAGCAGCACGAAATGCGGCGAGCATGAAAGCTCCTGCCTCAAGGTCTCGCTACTGGAGCCCAGGTCCAGACCCTGGTGGGGAGCCTGGATTCTCCCTTCGCGCTCACGAGCACTGAACCCTTGGGGTGTGTGCAGAGGCGGTTCCTCACCCGCCTCACCACCATCAGCCCTGCATCTACCGCTGTTTTCCCTGTTCCCACCTGCACGCCCTGGGCTGGCCTTCAGCCTAAAATAACCCTCCCCACCAGCCCCCAATCCACTCGGCACGTTGGTACAGCCCAAAGTCAAGTCCATTTAAGAACAACACCCCCACCGAGGCATCACTCCAGGGAAGGGTTGCTTCGTGGGGCAGCACGGAGGGGAGGAGGCAGATGGCATAATGATTGGCAGCAGGGCCGGCCAATCGGTGCAGCGCTCTGCACTGGGAAAAGGAAGAACCCAAACCTGTAGCTCCTAAGCTACCTTCCTTGGGGAAGGCTGCATTTCTGACCCAAAAGAAGCATGCATCCCTGGACCGCTCCTAAACCTCAGGCTGGACAGCCCCCACAGGGACAACGCACGACATCTGCAGAGCGTGAGCTCCTGCTGATGAAAGCGTGCGATCGAGTCAGTCTGAGTGTGCCTGTCATTCATGTTTTCCCCACAATGGCAACTCATCCTTTCTAGGCAATCCAAGGACGGCTCTTTCAGGGGAGAGAGCAGAAAAGGAAAACAGCGAAGTCGCACATGCATTCTTAACACACTTTCTCACCCTGCTCGAAGTTGTGACCGTGACTCATGAGGTCTGTGGGACTGGAAGGAGCTATTTTTAGTCCCAGGGAGAGAAGAGTGCTGCTTGTCACTGCTCAGACACCTTTGGAGACTGTGAGAACTTTATGCAGCAACTTGTGGAGCGGGCAAGCACCCAGGAGATGAAAGGTTTTAGCAGATCAAGGAAGCGGCTGATGCAGCCTGTCCTCCCTCATCAAACACCCTGATTTCTTGGCTGCAACAGATCTCTCTCTCTCTCTCTCTCTCTCTCTCTCTCTCTCGCTCTCTCGCTCTCTCTCGCTCTCTCTCGCTCTCTCGCTCTCTCGCTCTCTCTCTCTCTCTCTCTCTCTCATACACATTTCAAAACACAACCTGCAGCAGCTGCTGCACAAACTGCCAAATGTTCTCCAGCCCTTGCCAAGACGTAGAATCCAGCCCTCTGTAACAGCCGGAATCTAGTCGTTTCTCCCTGCAGCAAGCACCTGTCCTGGCCAAGCTCATCAAGCTAGATGGAGCCAGAAGCCTCTGCTTCTCCCCTTCCCCCTCTCAGCACCGGTACGGATGGAACCCAGAAGGGACAGTGGTGCTGATGGCAAGGAAAAGGGGGATCCATTTGAGGAGGTGGCCCACGACGGGCCCCTTGCCCCAAGTCCCCCACTCCCAAGCCTGGAGGCAGCACTGGCAAATCCAGTTACCTTTGTACACCCAGGTGCAGGGCCACCTTTCCTGCTTAAGGCAACGCAGAGGCTTAAGCAGCGCACCTGAGAAGAGAACTTTACTACATAAATGGGAAAATCAATCAATGTCCAGGGAGATAGTGCTGCTTGAGCCCAGCAACTCCCGGAATGGAAATACCTCTTTTTGACCATGGTGCACAAGCTAATAAAATACCAAGCACATTTTATCGTCGAAATTTCATTACATTTCACTCTCATCTGTCACCTAGAAAGCCAAGGGTAGAATACGTCAGCTTATGCCTGTTTGTCTTTCCAACAACCCTGTGAGGCAAGCAAGACTGAAAAATGAGGGACTGCTCACTCAGTGGATTCTGGGCGGACTCCATTTTGGCACAGCTATTCCTCCGCACCAAGGTGCGCAGGAGCGCACGGTGATGACTCGGTGAAGCTGATTCATTTATTTACCTTCCAAACACGGTGTGCTTCTTATCCAGGTACGTACAGGAGCGGAATGTGATAAAGCTGGAAGTGGGAGGAGAAAAAAACAACAACAGATATTTCTTACAGGCATGTCATGGGCAGAACATACCCAGCCTTTTCCAGACCTGGTCCACTGGAATGCAACCCCTGTGTATTCCTCCAAATGAATCCAGGCTTCTGGCTGAAGGCCAGAATGCTGGGATCTGTCAGGCTCTTTTCCTGTCTAAACATGTCCAGAATCGCACCCTAAATCTGCCTTTCCAGTAGTGGAACCCCGTAGCAGCTGACATGCAAATTTAGTTGTTGTTGCGACCACTACAAGGATGAGACTGAAATTAAGCAGATGAAGCAGAACAGCAGCGGACTGAAAAGCTGCTAAAAGCTAATCGTTCTATTTAAGCCTAGAAAAACTGAGCAGCTTTTGCCTGCCTTCTTCTCTCCTCGCTATGGAAGGAGGAACAGATGCCGAGCCCTCACTTACAACTGAGACTTGTTGTTGTTGGGGCCCGTGTTGGCCATGCTGAGGATGCCACGACCTTTGTGCGACAGGTTGGGTTTAAACTCATCCTTGAAAGGTTTTCCCCAGATTGACTCTCCGCCTGAAATTAGATGACCAACAGATTCGTAGGAAAACACACAACGAGACATTCTTACAACTGCTGTATCAAATACGGATAGGGAAGCGGCGTATCGGTCACTGGGGCTGCAAACTTCACAGCTCAGCCACCACTGCCAAGTGAGAAAAGAGCGGCTGATCCAGAGAGGAAGTCGGGCTGCTGTGTCGAAGCAGCGGATGCTCACATGGCAGCCAGTAAAGGCAGGAGGGAAGGTGGAAGTGCGGGGAGCAGAAAGCGGCCTTATATGGCGTTCCAGCAGGGCTCCAGGCAGGAATTTTTCCAGCCTCACCAAGGGACTGAACCTTTGCTCTGCAATGCTCGCAGCCCATCCTGCGCTGGACTCTTTCTCTAAGTGTGGAGGCATATGCAGCCAAAACACCACCATTTATCCACAAGGGGCCACGTCGGCAGACTCGAAGAGCCCTCCGTGTTTACAGAAGTGAGAAAGTAGAACAAAAAATTCTTTAGGAAAAAGAAATGCTAAGGGAAGAACTGACGGGGGGGACTCATGCTGGGAGTAATCAGGAAAGGCTGAAACTCAATATTGCCTGACTCTTATGCGAATCTGTGGTGCAAACACACTCGGAACTTGGGTACAATTCCGGGTGCCACACTCAAAAAGGGATATTAGAGTGGGGAAAAGTGCAGAGAAGGACACCTTGAGGAAGGGCTACAATGTCTGGGACTGTCTAGCTTATAGCCAAGTGAAGGGAGCTGCAATAGAGGTGAACAAAATTATCCCAATCCATGTTTGGGTGTGGGGCCGATCGGGATGGGGAGAAATACCGTGTCTTTGACATCACCCAACCTGGGGTGGGGGGTGCCCTAGGTTGCAGGAGGTTTGCCCCTGGAATTGGAATAGCAGAAAGCTCAGAAAATGGTCCAACCCCCTCCCCCCAGGTTCAGCCCTCCTACTGCATATTTATGTTGCTCAAAGCACCAGTCCCTGCAGGAGTAGAAAGCTGTTCCCACGGGACCCCTAATCCGCGAGAAGTGTTATTCCGTGCCGGCTCCCTTTCCCTTGAACAGACATAAAACGGCATCTCCACGAAGGTGCAGGCCCATTTGCTGTGCTGTCGCTTCCCTGTTATTTATGGCAGTTGCGACATTTTAATCTTCCCTCTAGGACTAGCCTTAAGCAGGAGAGAAAATTCCGAGACAAGGCATTTCCATACTTATATGGTCAACACTTACAGTCTTGACTGGCGAACCATGAAAGGGGGGCGAGTGCATTTCTTTCCCTCCCTCTTACATCACAGGAAAACAAAACCAAAACAAGCAGAAGGCCAGAAATGCATCTGATCCAGGGTCGCTGTTCCATCTGCAAACAAGCTGAGGAATCCTCTAGACTCCAGAGGAACCACCACTGGCGGAACTGGTGTTGCCAGAAGCAGCTGCTGCGCCCAGGAGTCTCAGAGGGGGCAAAGTAATTTGAATCACCAGTAAGGACAGAGGCAGGAAACGCATCGAAGGAGGCGACCCGAGAGAGTGGGACCCATCTGGAGCCAGGAAAGGCTCCGGGTGGCTCCCCGCCACCGCCCCATCTGACTGCATGCAGCTGCCCCATGTCCTTTGCCCCGCATGGCCCCAAGCAGCCGAATTTCCCATCGCCTGGGACATGCAACCGCCCAGCAACCCAGGACTTTCTGCAGGCAAACCAAGTGCTCTAAAACCTAGCGATGACCCTTTGCCCAATTCTGAATATGGGAGCAGTGCAGGAAACAACTCTGCTCTGCCAGCTGAGAAGGGCCCAGGAGCAAACGGTGAGATATCGTATCTTTTTAACAGATGCAGCAAATCCAGAAATAAGTCAAGGGACTCTCCTATTTAAAGCACATAGAAGGAAAAACAGAAAAAAAGGAAGCACTGGACTACCGGTTTGTAACTTCCCCCAAGGTGCATCTCAAAACAACTGTGGCTCACACCTGGTTGCCACACAAAATATGTGCTCTTCCCTGTGAGCAAAATGCCTGCCGGAAACAAATGCTAAAATGGCCATGTTTGGGGGCGGGGGGAGGGGGGGCTAAAACATGTTAAAAATAACACATCCTGCAATATTCCAAAGAAAGGCGTGGGTTAGAAAGGCATCACTCGCTCCCATTGCAATTTGAAAATGAATTGTCATTTTACTTAACTGTAGAGGCGGTAAATAAAGGGGAGGTGCCTGGAAATTGCTAAGCTCGGGTGAACCGAGCGTGAGGACTTCTATTTACAGAGCCCACAACTTGTTTGAGTGCTCCTGGGCACCGAGAAGGTGCACATCTCACATGAGTAACACTCCCTTTGGCAGCCTCTTTGTTCAGAGGAGTGCCGCTTCGAGAGGAGGTGGTCCTGGGGTAGGAGGGCAGCAGGGGGTGGTCCCTCCCCCAGACATCTGATGCTCAGCCTTCCAAGCTACTTTTGATTACAGGGCTCGAACTGCAGATCTCCCTTGCAAGCCCCTTCCTCCAAAAGCACAGAAAAGGAAATTGATCTGGAGCTGCAGCTGGACTGGAACTCCCCTAATAAAATGCGTTGAGCTCCAGAACGCTGATATTTTAGTGTTTGGCTGGGGGAGAAAGCAAAAGAGAAGAAGTAAAATGCTGTGGGAAAATGAAAAATAGAATTATCTGATGATAGAATAAATGGCTGGGCTTTGGCTGATCATGTATCTCTCGGCCTCAGTGTTCCTCATCTGTAAAATGGGATGATTAAGTGCTTGCTTTCTCTGGCTCTCCAAGCATTTTGGACTTCAGACTAGGAATCCTGACCATTGGCCATGCTGGCCAGAGGCTCTGGAAGCCAAAGTCCAAAATATCCAGAGATCCACCTGCAGCCCCCGCACCTCCACTTCCACCGGTGGTCCTTGTGGTCCAGCCAGAGTGTCACCAAAGCGGCTGTGGGGGGTCCAGTCCAGCTCTCAGCCTGGCTGCAGCCTGACAAATCTGGAGGGCATGGGGCTGGGGAAGGACGGCCGAAACGAAGCCTGCGGTGTGTGCCTGGTGTCTGCACCTGTGCGTTTCAGACATCGGGCAGCCCTTGCAAGAGCCAGGGCCATCAGCAGAGGCCTTGGCGGGCCTACCCTTGGGCACAAAGCCACGTCTGGCTGTGCATCCCTGTGCTTCCCGCATCTGTGGTGTGTTGGCATGGCAGTTAATTCCATCTAAAACCAAGACAGCTTCAGGCAAATCTTTTCCCCACTTCCTGAAACAGGAGCTTTTATCTCAGTTTGCTCTGAGAAACTGGGAGTTGCAAGGTTACAGCAAATGATTCCGGATTATGAGGAATTCCACCTGCCGCAGGACGGGTAAGATAAAGGGCTGTTTTTCAGTCTGGCTGCGATGTAAATCAGGCGTACCTCAGGATCGAAGTGCTGATTTAAGATTAAGAAGTTAGAATTGTGATTGCTTCTTCTAAGCAAGCATCTAAAGCTCCCCTCTTAAAGAGCCTAAAAATAAATGAATAAAAATTAAATAGACTGTGCCAGTGCGGCACTTATTCCAGAAAGTGTGATTTAAAAACTTTACTGATATCCTCTGCTGCGAATTTTAATGTTACATAACTACTGCATTCTAAAGACGGGGGTGCCTAGGAACCCCCTTAAAAAGCCACCAAGAGCAGAGAGCTGTTGGTTTCTTCCTCCTTATGGGAATGCGAACAATCTTTGGGGCAAGCTAGAAAGACCCACAGACATATTTCTGAAGGGCTCCATTCTTTCCCCAGGGTTTCTGGAAGCTGGCATCTCGGAAGAGAGCGTGGGCACCCTCTCCACTGAGGCAGCATGGGTTGCCAGCTCTCACACAGCAGCTGTCCCCGTGGGTTTATTTCCATTTCTCTGAATGGGGAAAAATATTTACAGCCATCAACATGCTCATTTTCTACTCCATCAGTTTAACTGCAGACCGTGGCATCAGAAGACTGATCTTTCAGAAGCATGGTAATGGGGATCAGTTCAAAATATAATATTCTGCGCGTTTGGGAGCCAGAAGAGCATACATGCATTTGGGGCACCAAAACAGAAGTGGTGATCCGGCTTTCGTATTTAAAGTCCAGATATTTCTGCAGCCCTTGGGCTAAGCGGCTTGGTGCTGGTTTCCAGGGGAGGCGCAGTGGGGTATTGGTCGACGGCTTCCACCCAGGGCCACCCGTCCAGTCCACCACTTGCCCACCGGCAGCCACTCCCTGTGGCCCTGGGATGGAGGTGCCTGAGATGCCGTGGCCGCCTCGCCCCTTGGCTCTCTACCTGCCAAGCGCGCAAGTGACAGAGCATTGGGAGAGAGGCAAGGTTCATCTCCTGGGGGGAAGGGGGCCACAGAGTGTCTTGCCCAGAGGCCTCCAAAAAACTGGAGCTGGCACAGGGTGAGCCGATGGCTGGAATGGGAGCGGTGGAAGACTCCACCCTCCACTTGGAGCCCGAGTCTCAGACAGAGCTGATGCTGGGCCTGGCCTGGGAAACCTGGGGCTAGCACATCCCCAGCAGATGGCTGCACAGGCACGAACGGGGGACAGCGCCCCCTCCTCTAGGCCCAAGGAGGGTACAGCCCTTATGCTGCCTGAACCGGCTGGTCAATCCAGCCTTTCTCCACTGAATGGCAGCGATGCTGCAGGGTTGCAGGTGGGGTCCTTCCTAGCCTGACCAGGGTTATTTTTATTTTTGCCCTAAGACCTCATATCCATATAGAAGGTGCTAGATCTGAAACCTTAAAAGCATCCAGTCACTCGACTCTGGGGGTGCAAACCTCCTGTCTGGGGATCAAAGGCTTCCAGTCCGCAGAAGACACCCCTTTCCTCGCCTCCCCTCATTTTCCCCTAACAAGTGATCCTTTGATGGCATCCTGGCTTTTGTGCAGGTTTCCCCCCACTCTAAAGGACTGAAATGACTCCCCTAAGAGGTCAGTTATTGGCAGTGTTTTGGGTGGGAGGGCTGGCTGTGGCTTTTTGTCTCTGGCCCCGCCTCTCACCGCAGTGAGGTCACAGCGAGCGTCTCCAAAGTGGAATTTGAGGCTGAAAGGGGTTCAGCGAACAAGGCATTGCTCTCCCCTCTGGTGCAAATGTCTCACTTCTGAGGCCAAACAGGTCAGCCGGATTCAGAACAATGCCGAGGGCCTTCCAGTTTGCTTTCTTGGTGGAGCTGCTGTCTGTGTTTACCATCCACTGCTCTGGACCACTAGTCAAAATGTCCGTACAGCAAACAAGGGTGGGAAGATGGGGAAAGTACAGAAGACATAAGACAACTCCTTAACTCTATGAAGGAACTGGGGACTAATAACAAAATTGGACTTGGGAAGAATTGGCTGTATTTGGCCAGGAGCAAATCCACAAACATCCCTTTCCATCCTGAATACAAGGAGGGCCTTGCTCAAGGTCATGGCATTTGGTTCATCCCGCAGTTCTCAAAATAACCTATGCCAGAACGGCTTTGGGGATGCAATGATGCAGAATTAAAACAGTGCAAGAACTGCAGGCAACATGGAGAAGGCGGAGAGCTACAAGGTTTGCAGGCAAAAGGTCTGGGACTGATCCCATATCTGCCGTTAGGGATGCGAAGAAGGCAGGACAACAGCAGCCGGTCAGTTGCGGTGGATGATACTGAATTGGTAAAAGGCAGCGTCTCTTTTCTGTGCTTCCTCATATTCTTTCTTATTAAAGTTCAACACATTGGACTGATTTGCTCGTAACTCCAATTCACCCATGAGTTTTTGTTGGGTTGGCTCTAACCCAGCCCTAAACAACCCAGAGCTTCCGGGTTCAGATATCACAATAACAAGCCAGAAATGGGATGTTGCTGAGCTGCTGACTGAAAGTGGAAGTGGCCCGCATGGAGGTGTTGGTTCAGTCACTTTTTCTCACTTGGCAGTGGCAGGTCCTTGGTCAAACACCTGGCCCAAAATTTCTATGCTTAGTAACAAAGAAACAAGCAAACTCCCTTTGCTGCACACTGCCCTAGAAGTTTTACTGAAGAATGGCACAACCATGGCCTCATTTTCGTTGCTATGATAACAAACATATTGTGGCATGAATACCGAGACGTACATAAAGGTAAGAATTGCAATTTCATGCAACATTAGACCAAACCACAAGCATCATTAGAGCTAACCATAGAGTTCCACCCAAGTCCATCTCAAGCCAAGATCTACAAGTCCTAAAAGGCAGAGGTTTCTTGAACAGCCTTTCATACAGATGTGGGCTGGGCAGCGTGTTTGCCTCCCAAGCCACAACCACGGAGGGGTGCTAGGCGCAACCACGTGCTAGCATTGGGCACAGCCGTGGAGAGAGGGGGATCGTGGACACGGCCTTCCTCTTCATCACCCACGCAATGAAACATGAGCACACGCACGCACACAGAAACACAGCCAGCTTCCATTACTCACTCGCACACCCTTTCTCTACACCCACAGACACACTGCCCTGGCTGCCTATCATCCTGAGCACCAATTTCTTGGAGAAAAGACGAGGCATAAATCGAATAAATAAGTCTTGGTGTGCACCTGGTTACGTTCTAATAACTAACAAGCAAACGAAAACACTAAGCATATTCCTCCTGCCACCCTAATTAATTTGAAATATTTTATGCCTTGTTCTTGTGCCAGGCATAAAGAAAGAAAGCACAGCCCAGGAGTCACAGTCATGCTGTTCCAGCCAGAAAAATGCAGGGTTTAGATTCTCATGGAATAGGCCTGCTGTTGGGAAAAATGGCCGAAGGCAAACGTGGACCAGCAAAGCACACCCAGTGTGAAAATGGATCAGTGAGCGAGCGGAAGGGGAGAGCCATTCACTTACCCGTGCCTGTTCCAGTTGGATCTCCTCCTTGGATCTACAGAATCAAAATGTAAGAACTGTTCAGGGCCACCAAGAATAGAAAGCGAGGGGGCTTTGTTGACCACCTTGCTGAACATCTCATTCATCACTTCCCTTTCCCCACAGCGGCATCAGTTGTCCAGGCTTGGGAGACATGACAACCCAATATGGGTAGAAAAACCCTGGGAACAACGCATGGTTCTCAGGGTGGCTTTCTGAGAAAAAAGCCTGTCACCTTGAAGAAAACAGTATCACAACGTCACAGTCCAGGCCAGCTACCCAAGGCTCAATTTAGATGCTGGGAATTACTTCCTGACAGTTAGGACCCCCAGGGTATGGAAAGGGATTCCATGGTTGTGGCCCCATCGGTGAGGGTATTCAAGGATAGGCTAGACATGCCCATGATGGGATGTCGCAAGCAGAGCCGGCTGGAGCCGGGGGTCAGACTAGATGGCCCGGGAGACCCCTTCTGACTCACTGTTTCCATGTTTCTGTGAGTTATTGTTTTAGGTGAACCAAGACACTCTTTCAATATTCCAAATGAGCCCCCAAAATTTTGGGAGCCCCTGTCAGATAATACAACGCAGAAACCAGTCTTTCATATCACTCAGCTCAGATATAAATGCCCTGAACCAAAGAAATTGGCAGGGGGTGGGGGCTTCAGCAATGACAAAATCCAAACTCTTAACTTCGGAGTGCCTGGAAACGGCGATGACAAACTGACTTATGCAACGTGGGTTGCTAGGCAATTGGCTATTGCTCTCATTCCAGAAGGGCAATTTTATTCTCAACGAATATTTTCTATTAACGTCAGCCTTAATTTATGTCTCTTGCAGATTTGGGTCCATCGGGGATAAAGCCAGCAATACCACAAAGGATGTTAATCAAGAACTCTCTCGACCCGGCAGCAAATCTCTGTTTGGAGACAAGACAGCCCCTTCCCTCCTGTTCTCCATACTCACCACAAAGTTACGAATTGATCTGTGAAAAATGGTCCCATCGTAGTAATTTTTCTTGCATAGCTTAATGAAGTTCTCGCAGGTTTTGGGGGTCTGGAAAAGAAAAACACCCGCCCTTTCTAACTAAAGTATGACTGTTACTCATTATAGTCACCAATCAGTTTTGCTTTTGCTTTTTTGAGGAGTTGCCCATTTTTATCACCCTGGGTAGGATAATTTCATCCGATTAAGACTAGCAACACCCGGCTTCTTCCCGGGCCACAGTAATCCTGCCAGATGGTTGTTTGTCCCAAAATCTATGCTACCATTTCCCTATTTTCATCCATAGACTCTGTCTATTAGTGCTTCAGTTATACATTTTGAGCCTCTTAATAGCACAAGACAGTCCAAGGCATTTTGTCGCATGGGTGTGGGGCAGCAAAAAACACCTTTACACCCATCTCCTAAGTCCAGGTACATTATACAAAGGGAAGTAATTCTGGCACCTGACGAAAGGAATCCCACAAGCACCTCTCCTGATCTGCAGCAGTCCCCATGCAAAGGGCGTTCATCATATTAAAATCCTTTTTGCAACTAACCTGTCGTCTTGGTTCATTTATCACATTCCTCCCTTTTCCCCTCCTGGGAGGAACCCAAAGTGGCTTATGTAGTTCTCCTCTTCTTCATTTTATGCTCACCACCATGTGGTGAGGCAAGTTCGCCTGAGAGTCACTGACTGGCCCAGAGTTGCCCACTGAGCCTCCAGGCTAAGCAAGGACTAGAATCTGGACTCCCAAGTCCCAAGCCAGCCATCTTCGCACTGTAGGAATTTCAGTAAGACGCCAGGGAGACTAACCTCTGGATTTGGGCCTTCGGGCTGTTTTGCCTGCGTCTTTTACAGGGCAGACCCAAATGATAAACCCATGCCCCCCAGGAAACTCTGGAACTGCTGACAGCCCTGTTGATTCTTCTCAAGGACTCAGTTCCAGCAGGATTGGGGTTTTTTGCAAAGCAAAAATATCACAATTGCCCACCCAAGACCAAGCCACCTCAAAACACTTAGCATTGCAACGGGAAAAATATGTATTTGCTGGAAAAAGTTACCCTTACCCCCACACGGTGAGGACAGCTGCTAAGCTCAGAGGAAGCTGCGAAGTCTTCAGGGGCTGAGAGCTATGTCAACTGCCTCACTAAGCAAAACGTGTCGGCACTGGGACTACTTGCGGCTGGGCCTCCGCACTGCTACTGTCCAGCAAATAAAAATATAGCCACAGGAACAATCCTAAGCCTGCTTGGACAGAAAAAAGGCCCACAGCTCCCAGCCCTTGAGGGCCCGGCTTGCGGGGAGTTGTGGGACCGTTTTCCTGTTGAAACACACATACATGTGCAGCCTAAGTATGTAACCCTCTCTGCCTTTTCGTGACTCAACTGCCTACTGGTTGAACCAAGCCAAAAGCAATAAAGCTAAAAGGGGACAGCAGGACAAAAGCAAGCGTGCTTTTCTTTCTAAAAGACCACAGAATAAGCAGATATAGGCAAAAGACTGGTGCAGGATGGGGAGGGGGGCAATAATCCATTTTGCAATTACTTCTTTAATGAAAGGTGAAATTAGCTTGCAGCCAAGGTTTCCGAGAGCGCACACAATCCCATTTCAGCATTCTGGAAACCAATAACAAACACAGAGAACATGGATAAGAAACACATTATTTCCTTTATTTTGGAAATATTCCGTAGGCTGCATCTTAGAAAAGGAAGCCCATTCTCTTGAATTTAAAAAAAAATGTATGTGGAAAGGGCTTCCTTTGAAAGCGATCAAGCCGTTCCCATGGCCACTGCATGCATCATATAAGGCACATAATACTCTGGCAAGCAAGCGGTTTCCTTAGCAACGTTACTGGAATAAAGTACAGTAAAAGCCAGTAACGATCCTCACTCCATCGGAAACAGAAGCCTATTTTATATCCTTCTAGGCAGTGAAGAAATTGCACCTCTTTTCTGCTTTACTTCCACTCAAAATCAAACATACATAAATTTCCATGTTCTCAACTGTTTATGTATTATGGACCACCTCCGAACTAGAGGATGTTGGAATGGGCCAAAACCCAAAATCCATCTTCACAAATGACTCCCTGTACTTCTTAATGCTACCGGTGGGATTAACCATCCTTTCCAGTCTTAAACATCACTTCTGCTCTTCATGGAATAACAACTGGGAGGGATGGGGGAAATCCAAGGCCAAGAGGATGCGTCCATGATTTGATCCTCAAGAAGGATAAAACAAGAGTGGAGATCCATCACAGGGACAAAGACTGGCTTCATATATCGGAAGTCCCAGGCTCGGTTCTTGGAAAAAGGACTGGGAAAATTCTTGCCCTAGACGCTGCAGAAGCACTGCTGCAGCTCAGCGTTGGCAACACTGGGGTAGGTGGGCCGAGTCGAATGCAGCTCCTTGTTCAGTGCTGCTCACAGGAAATTTGGCCAAATCATTAGTCTTTGACCACAGACATGATTTCGCAGATCATGTGAAGGAGGCTAGACTGAGAGGCGGAGACTGGCCCGAAGTCACCCAGCAGCTTCCAACGAGCAGCTTCCACATCCCTGCTCGTTATTACATCGTATTGGTTCTAGGCCTCTCCTGGTAGCAACCATTCACTTCGTTTTAAAATCGGAGCCATTTTGCAAGCGGAAAGGGGGCCAAACTGACAATGTTGAAACATGCCAGCGAGACTACACTTCCGAGTTAACCACCATCCTCTGGTGAGCTTGCACCAGAGTAGGCCTTGACTGCAGCCCATGCGAAGGGGAGAGACAGCACAGTCCGACACACCTGGAAGGGTCTGGCTGCTTCCTGCCTCTGCGTGGTGATTCCGGGCACCCCGCATACCTGGCAGCCCTCCTAAAGTTCATTTCCTTTTGCCAGAAGGCTCCTAGCATGTGCCCGATTCTCAGTCTGTCTATCAGTGCCAACATGGCGATCTCCAGATCAGTTGGACCACAATGCCCATCATTCCAAAGCTGGCAGGAGTGCCGCACAGGAGACACGGGGAGCAATTAAGAGTGCCCCCGTCTGCAGCAAAAAGCGATACAGTCAATTCCTCCCATCTTAAGACTCTACCAACTCATTGCTCTGCATATCTATACCAGGTCTGTTACCAGAAACTTTAAGAGGCCAGTGTTTTCTCTAACTTCTTATTGACCGAGTTCAGACAACATGATAACCTTAAGTACGAACTGACTGTGGGCTGTTACTAAACCATGGATTATCATGTTGTTTGAACTCAACTGCACTTAAAAGCCATGGTCTGCTAACCACAAACAACCAGGACCCATGGTTTGTGAACTGGAGGTTACTTACGATGGTTTATCATCTCGGTTGGGTTCATAGAACACAATAACCCACATTTCAAGAAGCCCACATTTCAACTGCAACCCGCACGCAGTCCTTCAGTGTGAGCTGTCAGGCTGCCTGAGCCCATCCCAGCGGGCCTTATGATTAATTTTAAACTGAGTGGCAGGTCGGGAGCCAATCCGGACAGAAAAGCCCGGCACGCACACCTGCCCGCATTGCATGACCTGACAATGCTTCCTTTCAGCAAATAGGACAGGACTGGGAGCCAGACAAATCCACACATACACAGACACGCCAGCTCAACGGAGTATAGCCTTTTAACAGCAGACTGAGCTGCCCCCTCCTGCCTTGCTGCTTTTTTATCAGTCGCTGGCGTTTTCAAAAGCAAAATGGGCTGGCAGTACAGTCATTAGCCTGGAAGCTTTGTTATCTCTGTGTGCCTGCAGCCACGCTCCCCTCCCCTTTCTGCTAGGGATATTTCCAAATCTATTTGCTGTTCAATACAGATTGCTACAGCACGTCTATTTTCAGATACGGTCCAATGTTGCAGCATCTTCAGCTGTCATGGTGAGCCACTTTGAGAGACAGCCGGTTCATGCTTTTGCTTCAGGCCATTAAAAAAAATGCAGAAAACAGGAAAACCACGGAGTGCAGGGGCCAAAGTTGCACTGAAGCCCTGGCAAGACAAGCCCTGCTCTCCACATGTCAATGGACTGAGCCCTTGGCAGCGTTTTCTGTGTTGGGGTGCACCCGTTTCCAACACGGGCACACACTTTCCTTTCATCTTCTTTTTGCTACATGCTACTGTGCAAATAAAAAGCAAAACGGTTCAATGAAAAGGACAAAACCACAATAACCACAGAAGGGAAACGTTCCTGGCCCCATCTCTCCAAAGTGTCTTTCCACACCAAAGAGAGCAGCCTTCAATGAAATACTGAAGACGGCTCCAGCTAGAGGATGCTGGGAGTCATCGTCCAATATATCTGGGGAGCACCAAGCTGGGCGAAGACTCTTAGGTGGACAGTGTTAAACTGGAGTTGCGGGACTTTGGAAAACGTGTTCCAGCTACTGAGCATTGTCAATCCTCTTGGGCCAGACTAGACTAGGGCTCTTCCTCAAGCTAGCTGGTGAAAGATAATTAGCCCAACAAACTAAGTAAAAGGCAAAGGTAGAATCTGAATTCCAAAACTCAGACCACTTTTTTCAAACACAAATAGCTGCTGGAGGGCAGAAGTCTGGCCTTCAGCTTGTTAGGAAAAGCTCCTCAGAGGTGTGTCTTCCACCTGCTGTCCTCAGTTGCTCTGTAGATAAGGGATGCTTTTGCAGCAAGAACAAAGCTGTTTGCCCTACTGAGGCCACTTCACCCCACCCCAGGAAGGGGGGTTAGAGCCTGTGTGAACTGACAGCCTCTGAAACAATAGAAGAGAGGTTTAAAAAATCCGCTGCAAGAGGCATTGTCTTTTGTCCTCAGCACAGGGCAAGGGACTTATCCATCACGCACTCTGGCAACTTTGGAAGCCAACCGGGCACCCCTTGGCCTGTTTGGAGAACCAGAACAACCAAAGACAAAGGGAGGGTAAGGACTCTTTTGCTTATCTACTGCGCCCATATTTTGTCACCGTATTCTACAAACTGAATGCCATCCTTAACACACAAGGCAAATTTTCGCCCTGGTTCTCTTCGAATCCAGAAGCAAGGTGCCTTAGCTGGAGGAAGTCTCTGGGGGTGCACACCTGGGGTGGGGGATGCACACAAGAGTAGCCCTTCCCCTAAACAAAGCACGCACCTGCTTCTCATCTCACTGACATCGCAGTTCTGCCAACCCACATCCATGAGTCATGTCCGCTTTTCTCCTCTGCCCTATTTTCTCTGCTCCCACTGGGCTCTCTTCCTGTGACAGTGAAATTATGTCCTTCAACAACACCTAACCTCTTGGCTCCCAAAGATTTCACAAACGCATGTCAAGCAAGCTCCTCCGTGTAGGCGAGAGCAAATGAAATTGGACCGGATGCCGATGCTGCAGAAAAGGGAATGAAGCAGATGGCACAAGGCCGAGCCGAGGAGGTTTGGTGGCACGCAAGATGGTGCGACCCCCTCACCAACCGGCTCACAAGCATGTGCAGAGAGTCCCACGAACCCGAACCCTAACCTCAGGATGCCAGTGACCACAGAATATGACCAATGGGTCGTCCAAACATCGGAGGCTTTCTGGACCAGACCAAGGCTCCACCTAAGCCAGTATCCTGCTCACACACCAGCCAATCATATGCTGGTGGGAACCCAGAATCGAGACACAACCACAACGGCCCCTTCTCAGCCGTGTTCCACACAGGCACACTGCCTTTGATGCCGCAGGCAGAGCGAGCTACCAGCACTAGCAGCCAGAGACAGCCTGCTCAGCAGGCACTGCCCAAATCTGCTCGAAAGCCATTCAGATCAGTGGCCAGCACTACACCCTGAGGAAGTGAACGCCATGATGTCTCCCTGTTCATGTTCTTCACTCCATCCATAATTCTGTGATTTCTACCCTATCTCCCCACTCACTCACCTTTTCTCTAAACTGAGCAACCCCTGATGTTCTGACCTTTCTTCTTAATGGGGTTTTTGCAGTCAGTTCAGTCATGTGAGTTGCCCTTTTTGCAACTCTACAATCTCCACTTTATAGGTGTGGAGACCAGAACCACTGACACTGTTCAGTATGTGATCCACACAAGAGATCTGCATCAAGGTCGTATGATACCAGCAGTTTCATTTTTCACCCCATTCCTAATTATGCCAACATGGAATTTGCATTTCTTAACGCAGCCATATATGGAGTTGCCACGGTCGTCAAGCCACCCACCAGAGCCCTGGTATCGCATTCTGGGGCAGGCATGGCTAGCTCCTATTTTTTTGTCCCGAAGTGCATTGTTTTATATGAGGTTACAATGAACCACACTGGCCACTTTGATGGCCAGCCTCCCAGCCCGCAAAGATCCTCTGGCGCTCTTTGCCAATCCCTTTCTCTTCACTGCCCTAAAGAACCTGGTGTCAGCAGCAAACCTGGCCCATGCCTAATTCCAGGTCAATTCTCAAGCAAGATGAAAGACACTGGTCCCAAAACAGACCTCTGTGGGATCTCACTGTTGATCTCTCTCCACTGGAATAATTTACCATTTATTCCTCTGGAAACAGACCTGAACTCCTGAGGACAGAAACAGCCCTGGCCAAACAAACGGCAGCTGAAACCGTGGGCACTGCGGCACCCAGCTGAGTAACTGAGTCAAGCTGATTCAATTGTTGGTGCAGTTCCAAGGAACACCTGGCCTGGCACCCTCAGGCTTCTCCCCTCCCATAGCAGTGTTACTCAGCAGAGGCAGAGCAAAACAGATCAGCACTTGGTTAAGATTCGCTAGAACCGCCCCAGCATGATGCAGCGCCGGGCTGCTTATGACACGCCATGGCAGCCTTGCCGACTCATTGCATATGGAGCTGACGCCACCTGTTCCTCGCTTCCATCTGCAGCAAAGAGCAGGCAGATGAGACCTGCTGAAGTTCGTCCCATTCACGGCTCCCCAGGAAGGCCTTCTAGCAACCCACATGGCCAGCCTGGTGTCCCAAAATTATCAGGATCTAACCCCTCTCTGCTGCTCTTTTGCAGGGACTCCATTGTAATTCCATCTTCATTTTACAATGTTTTTCTCTTCAGATTTCACGTTCCCCCCCAGAAGCTGCAATGAACAACCTAGGTTAGGTTAAACTAACTTTGTTTCCCGACTGGCTTAGTTTAACCTTCCCCTGGGTCCCCTCACACTTAAGGTGCTTCATGTATTGATATACATTAGCAATGCAGAAACTCTGGACCCAGATCTAACACGATTAGCATGCTCCTTCTGTAATTGTGGTTGTGTCTTCCTTTCCAACTTCCTTTTCTGTCTTTTCAAGTGGAGATTGAGTGACTGCGACTCTGCTTTCAGGTCTAACAGTGTTTGTCGAAGACTGCAACAAAACTCCATCGAGGCAGCGATGCCTATCTGCCCAGAGATACCGAATCTGCACCAAGTGCTTCAGAAGTGCAGGGCCTCTTTCAGCTGAATGCCACGCTCAGAGGCTGCCTGCCAGTGACGGGTCAAAGGCAAGAGATGCAGGGCCTAAATCCCCACAACAGAGCTCATCTTAAAGCTCTTACTGCCAGGAACGCCACCACAGGAGAAATGCTTCAAACCCTTCGAAATGGGGGGAAAACACTGCCCAAGAGCCAAGAAAGCACCAAACAACTGACGGGTGGGGGGAAAGGGAATGAGGCTGGGGGAAGGGGTGTGGCCTCCGGGGACCCCTGGAGGGCTGCCCTCTGGCTCTGGCCAGTTGGATCTCTCATCTGCCTCCTCCGGAGCTTGCCAGTGGACTGCATGGGCCACAAACCCACTGGGCTGTGGGGAAACACTCTCAAGCACCACGTTTTAGCAAGACGAAACACCATCCCGTGAGCGCTGGTGTGGTGCAGTGATTAAGGGCTGGACTGAGACACCAGGAGAGCCAGGATTCTAGTCCTCGCTCAGCCACATCAGCCGCTGGGTGGCTGCGGTCCAGTCACGGCTCCTTAGCCTAACCAACTTGCAGGGTTTTTGTGAGGATAAAAGGGAGAGGAGGACCATGCACACCTTCACGCTTACTCCTTGGTGGAAAGGCATGACACAAACGGAAGGAACAGCCAGTGAGTAAATACCATGTCGCAGTGCAGCTCCAAGTTGAGGTCCCCTTTGTTGGTGTGCAGGCGAACGTAGCCCTTCTTCTTCACGTACTGGTACCGCACCACGTCGTCATCGATGGCAGCTGCTCACGAAAGAAAAAGGGGGAAATGAGCGCGTGTCCAATCGGCATCGCTCATTTGTGAGCGCACAGTGGCGAGACACTGTTCTGGTGGAGGCACGTCTCCCCTTCCCACAGGGCAATCCAAGGACCTTCCGCATGTCATTCTGAGTTAATGTGCTCTTCAGTGCTGTCGAGCGCGCCCTTCTGAAAGCTGAGCTTATCGAGCCCCAGAAAGCGGCCTGAGCTTGGAAGGGCAGAATGCAGTACAGTGCCACACGTCACGGGTGCCTGCTAAATTCTGGGGAATCAACTTGTGCTGAATCAAAGCCTGCCGAGTGTATTGAAATGGCAGGTTTAATGGCGCAAAGTTATTCTCTTTTCGGATTGCTGCTTCAGCCTACAAAGCTCTTCCCCCCGTACTGGATTATACTATGGCAGGCTTGCCCATCCTGCTGAAACACTAGATTTTAAGCCCCATCAACCACAACAAGCCTAGCCTATGGTCAGGAATACTGGGTGTTGCAGTCCAAAATATATGAAGGGCACCATGCTGGGGAAGAGCACAAGCGGTCTGATCCTAAGCTTAGTTACAGAAACTTTATCTATTGCTCCAAAAATTGGACCTCGCTTTCTTTAAAAGCTTTTTCAAGGGTCTTTAATAGTCTCTTGGAAATCTTGATCCACAAAAAGGATCACATGAGCACTGGACCCAAGTTATACATCATGTCACTATCAGAAGACATACTGGTCCTCAATTTGAGTGGCTTTGAAAAAGGGCTGAAAGATCAGAGAGAGAGACCATGTGGCACAGTGGTTAGAACACTGGACTGAGACTCAAGAGACCTGGGTTCTAGTCCCCCACTCAGATACAAAACACCCTGGTGACTTTGGGCCAGGCACTGACGCTCAGTCTAACCTACCTCACAGGGCTGTTGAGGGGCAAAAATGGTGAGGATGAAAAAGATAATATCAGCTACCCTAACTTCCTTGAAGGTTACTCCTCCCTGGTGGCTATATGCTGCCTCCAATATCTGAGACAGTATGCCCCAGTTGCTGGGGAACGGGTAGGGAGCTGCTACAGCACCCAGGTCCTCCTCGTGGCAGCTAGTCAGCCACTAGGTTAAAAGACTGCTGTCCAGGATGGACTTTAGGTTGACTCAGCACCGCTTTCCTTATGTCCCGAGTTCTTGATCTATCACCTTGCCCAGGGCCAGGGTGGAGGGTGTGTGTGATGAGCGCAGGTGCGGTGGCCGGAAAGAACATTACCTGCTTCATGCGTTGTCTCAGGCGCCATGGCAGTCGACGTGAAAGAGGCACTCACTCTACCGGTGGAATAGTGTGCCTGTTCGACAGACAAGAAGAATGTCCGATTTTAAGGTTTACAAAGAAATCGAGGCAGCTCACAATATCTACATATATGTATGCGTATCTTTCTCTCACGAGCAATAACAGAAAGACATGTTTTCCATAAACAAAAGGCTCCCAACCAATCAAACCCTAAAGGAATGCAATGAACCTGCTCCTGATTTGTTGGGTCTCTTCCTGGCTGAAGGTACACCGAATCTCTCTCGACTCTACTGAATATCGCTCGTCTTCCCCAACACACATTTAGAAGTGCTCTGTACAATCCAGCAAACTCAACTCACAGCGTTCAGCTTATCGATTTTCTTCTTCTCCGGAGCCTTCATCGTGGCTGCCAGCACTTCGTCCCCTTTGAATTCTTTGTAAAGTTCCAACAGTGTTTCCCGGGTCTCAACATTTGCGTTTTTCAGATAATAGGATGGGTCCGATTTTGCTTTCTCCTCATCTGCAGAACATTAATGCAAGTTGAGCAAATGGCAAGTTCCAGTTCTGTCTTAAATGACTAGCATAGCGTGGAAGCTCCCATTTCTGATTTTGCTTAACCATGGTGGCTTGTTGTGGTCTGGACTAACACACTATGTTTGCCATGAACTGTGATTAGCTTCTTATAGGAGCATCAGGTGCCCTGCTTTATGAAGGACAGTCCTCCATTGGAAGGGCTGTCAAATTGCATTCCTCTACTCGAAGATTATCTTCTGCCAGAAGGGCTGTCTGGTCCACCTTTAAACCAGAGGTAAAGAACCCCTCAGGAAGAAGAGAGGAGGCAGTCCAAAGCTGCCCCTCCACCGCTTACAGGTCCAGACAGAGCAGGTACAGTTCACTGATTTACACCCTCCCCAGCTACAGGAAGACCATACTGTGCTTCTATTTCAGTAACTACGGGAAGATCATACTGTGCTTCTATTTCAACAACTACGGGAAGATCATACTGTGCTTCTATTTCAATAAGAGTAGTTACAGCTACGTTTGCACCTCTACCTGCATACGGTCATATGCAAATGTTATGGGGACTGCTGCCCTCTTTATTTTGGAGACACACTTCTTTTCCGGCAGTGCAAAAAAAACACCCATTCTTAAACAAGCCAACTAAAAGCTGTGGTTTCTCACTGGTTTAAACTAAACACAGTTGATCATAACCTCAGTAGCAGCTTTAGATGGCGCAGCAAGTGGCGGTTAACCAAAAACAGGAGTGAAAATGACTGAATTCCACCTCCAGGCAACCTGGAAGAGAGAGACGTGGTCTGAGGGCGGGAGCAGAGGGCAGGGGGCCAAGAGGGAGGGTGGGTCGTTTTGTCATCTTAACTCCATGCCTGCATGCAAATTATACATATTTATTTACATATTAACCTTTTCCAAACACACATTGCCACTGGTTGGCAAACAAACGTGGC
The DNA here is from genome assembly GCF_004798865.1 of Varanus komodoensis. Taxonomy (NCBI): domain Eukaryota; kingdom Metazoa; phylum Chordata; class Lepidosauria; order Squamata; family Varanidae; genus Varanus; species Varanus komodoensis. The sequence goes on from NW_025335909.1 coordinate 968,365, forward strand.
AGGGCATAGATTTGCTTTGGCATTTCCTAGTCCCAGCACCACTCACGAGCTTTCCATGGCACTATTCCACTCCTATTCCTATGGCCTTTCCCGGAAAAGCCACTTCGCAGAGCTGGGCCTCATCAGCACCCACCTGGGGGAACACTGTGCAGAAGTGGCTCCAGAGTGTGGGGGGGGGGCCCTCAAGTCAGCACAGCAAAGTGATTAGTGTTGGACTGGGATCCAGGACATCCGGGTTCTCCATCAGCCACGAATGCAGCTGGTTCAAAATCGAGCCACACTCTCTGTGGCAGGTCCAAGGGGCCACACCACACCAGTTTTATATGGACTACACTGGTTACCAGTTGCAGCCCAGGTCCAACTTAAAGTGCTTGCTTTGGCATATAAAGCACTAAATGGCTTAAGACCTGACCACGTCAAGCGCTGTCTTCGCCTGTATATGCCTACCAGCCCATTAAGATTCCAGCAAGAGGTTCTTCTAAAGAGCCATCCCTCAAGGAGTTGAGGGAGATGGCAAACAGAAGAAGGGCCTTTTTCGGTTCCCCCCAAACAGGCTCCCCTAGGGAGATTCACCTGGCACCAACATTATTCTCTCTCTGGTGCCAGGCAAAAACATTTCTCTTTACCAGGCATTTAACCACCGATTTAAATAAGTTGATGGCATATATATAGTTGTCCTTCTAACTTGCTATATTTATTATCTTAAATGGCCACTATGATACTGTCATTGTTTCATTATGATGTTTTATATTATGTTTGTATTGTTTTATTGTTTTTAAGAATTGTGTTTTTGATTATTGTGGCAAGTCATCTAAAGATCCATGTTGGGATAGCTGGTAGCATGCAAGTAAAAAATGAAAAATGAATGAATGAATGAAGTTTACTAGGTGAACAGGGGACGGTCTCTGACTCTCAGCCTAACCTACCTTATAAGGTTGTTGTGAAGATAAACTAGAGAGATAAAAGACCATGAAAGTCACCTTGGTTCCAGGAGACTCACGTATCATTGAATTAAAAAATAAACAAATGCCTGGATCCAAGCTTGCTGTGAACAATTTTCTTTGGCCCTTCTTGGCTTCACTCCTACCTGGATCTGTCACTTTCAAGTTGTTCTTAACATGGAAGAAGCTGGAGACATTAAATTTGTCCAAGTTGGTCGGGTCCTTTTTAAAGAAAAAAGAAAAAACAAGCAGAACACAACAGGTTATAAACACAAGTCATTTTGGGCTACTGATAATTCAATTGTCTTAATACTTTTTTTAATCGAGCTTTTTCCAGTGACTGTGTTAATGAAAACTTCTTTTCATTCCAGCAACATCTTACCTGAGTGCAATGAAACTTGAAGTAATTGGGGTTCAAAAATTATTTTCTGGAGGTCTTAAAAAAAAAAAATTAACACAGGAGTAGGAAGAGCACGTGAAAGCCTGAAGTCCAAAAGTAAAACAAGAAGAACTGTCTTAATATGTCGATATGAATGCAAATTGTATAACTCAAGATGAATGCAGCATTGTGTCTTCAGATAAGAAACTTCCAATATTCCATCACCACCAAGTCACTCGCGAGAGCCAATTGCTCCATCTCTCATTAAATGACATAATTATGTCTTTCATTCAGCCCTGAAATTGTTTGCTTTCACTGGTGAATAAATCTTTAGTTTTATGGCTGGCTGTAAAACCAAGAGACATTTACGAAGTCAAGCAGCATAAGCTGGCATCCAAATGACAACCCACTGGCTTCCTTTCTCCCTGCCTCCCAGCTCTTCTACACCATTTTAATTATTTTCCTTTGTTTCTCCCCTTTTCTGGTATGAATTGGAGGCAGCCTCTGCTACAAGGTTTTCAGGAAGAAATCACAGAGGTGTTGGCCTGTGCAAAGGTCATTCCAAAAAAGCTCTTTCGTGACTCAGGGAATGGAGATGTTGCAGATTTACAATGTGGTCAGTTATCAAAATGGTGAAACTAATCCAAAAGAGCAACTGAAAACATTCCTCTATCCAGCAGGAAATAGAGCTGATTTGATTCATATTTTCCCCACCAGAAGAGAGATGTTTCTAATGCTGCATTTTATGGTTTTTAGCATTTATCTTTATTTTACTGTTTTGTTGTATTTCTTCTTCTGTAAGCCACCCAAAGAACATTTACTGGAGAGCAGCCATGTATCTCTAAACATATAATTAAAAATAAATCACACTATTAAAAAGCAAAAGCAGAGCAAATGCTGAAGTCCAGGAAAGCAGAATAGGTCAGAAAAAATGGACAGAACAAAATCCTGCTTCATAAAGTCTGGATCCGCTACTTTTCTCAACTGCTGCCCTGCAGAGCTACAGAACTCACAGTTCAATGAATATTTCTGCGCTGGGAAGGCTAGCGGCAGCAAAGGCAAGTGACTAGTTCATTCCCTTTACTCTCTCCTTGAAGAACAGCTACTCTTTATATAATGCGAACAGGAATAGTTCTCTTCTTCCGAGAAATGTGGGAGGGCACATGTGAACGGCTCATTCAGCTGGTGCTAACAGAACACCAGAAAGCTGGTCAAACTGAACGGAGGAGAAAGGGGGGTTCGTTACCTAAAGCGATTATGGAACAATCCCTTGAACTCCTGACATTGACTGGCAGGCCATCGGATTAAGCGGAGTACAAAAATTCAGCGGGTGCTGGAATCGCCTCACCAGCTGTTATCCCTCCAGGTCAGAACTGGGCCTCAGAGAAGACGGAAAGTGGTGTTGGGAGCTGGGGAAGCGGGCCGAGGTGGAGAGAGGAGAAGGCTGGGCTGAGGTCTCCGGCCGGTTCTGATCAGTGCTCCGGACTCCTGTCCTTGGTGCTTCATCCAGACAGCCAAACACGATCGCCCAGATAAAATGCGGGGCGGGAAGCGTGGCGGCAGCCGATCCCACCGCTGAGTCTCAAGCCACGCACAGGGTGGCTGTGAGCCCTGAGTTTGGAGGCTTATGTGCAGCAGGGGTCCAGGATGTGGGACTGTGCCCTTCAGGAAAATGGCTACTTCAGGTTGATGAACACGCACCTTCATACCCAGGCTGAACTGGGGCAGCATCAGGCTGATTAAATGCACCAAGAAAAGGAACTGTTTTGTGCAAGAGGAAAGCCTCGGGAGGGATGGACAAGCCCGCCAAATACTGGAGACGAGTGAGGCCAGTAACTATGGATGCCACTGAAACTGACACAGGCTCCCTTCGCACTAAACCGAGTATTTTGCCGTCTTAATGAACAATGTGAATGGACTGGGTGCTTGCCGAGAAGGCTTGTTGATTCCTGCTCTGAGCAAGCTAGTAAACAAGCTAGGCTGAGGAAGGTTAGCTAAACCCAGGACTGGGTTTACTGTGTCTAAAGAAGTGAGGATGCTAAGCTGATTTTAAGCTAATATGTATGATTTGTTTACAAATCCTGGCTCATTTGGCTGCAATGAATCAGGTTCTGGATGTCATGTTAAGCTGTTCAAACCTGGTCAGAGAGAGGAATGGAGCATGAAAGGACAGGCCATGGACCCATTTTGGTTTCTACTATTAATTCATTTAAATGAATGAATTAAAACCTTACCTGTAATGTGATAATATCTTGCCGAGTGAAGAGTTCATCAGTTAAAAGATCCTTGAAGGTTTTTGTTTTAATATTCAGCTGCTCAACTGCCTTAGGAAAGTAAGAAAAAAAGATTAAGAAAGGAAATGAATTCGGAAAAACATGTCAAGAGAATTACAGAGTTTCCCCTGCCACTTTTAACAATCGTTATCAGAAGACCGAGAGCATTCCCTCTGGCTTCCCAATTGCATTATTTTGGAATGGTGAAAGTACTGGATTGGGGACCTGGAGATCTGGGTTCAAGTCCCCTCTTGACCTTGAAGCTCACTGGGTGACTCTGGGGCAGTCACTCACTCTCTGCCCAACCTACCTCACAGGGCTGTTGTGAGGATAAAGTGGAGCGGAGAAGGAATATGTAAGCCGCCCTGGGTTCCTCCTAAAAGGAAGAACGGTGGGGCATCACAGTCATCATCAGCACAATTAAGCTGTCCCCACGTTAAGAACCTCTACAGCCACATCTTAGTACCACATAGGGTTCAAAACCTCATGAACCATAAACAAATCACAGGGCTTCGTTTGTGGCTGTGCTTCTTGTAGCACAACAGAGCTGGCCAGGGGCTGCCGGCAGTTTCTGCCCGACACATCTGGAAAGCACGATGCGGCGGCAGCTGCTCGCACGAGCTTGCACCATTGTTCTCCGGTGCAGAACATTACAATTGGGTTCGGCAGTGAACTCACCTCGTAGGCAAAAACATTCCCGGTTGTTTTGATGGCCACAATGTGGGAATTATTGGTGAACACAGTGAAGAGCACCGGACAGTGGTATTTCCCTGGCATGCAAAAAGAATGCAAGGATTCAAAAATAAACCAAATTACTGCATACTTTCACGTAATAGGCAGTGACGGCTACAGCGCTTTTCTAAAGAAAGGTTTTGATTGACTGAAGCAATTAATTTTCCTCCTGTCCTTCTGCGCAGGAGCTCTTAACAGCAACCCACCAACCTGAAGACCTCCCCTCCCCTTTTATTCTTACAACCACCCCATGAGGTACGTGAGGCTGAGAGAGAGCAAGAGGCAGCCCTCTCTTCCCTTCTGCTCTTCTAATTAACATTTTCTAATTTCATTCTGCTAAACTGCAAGCAAGCAAAGCTTTCTTTAAGTTACAGTCTCAAGCTCTGTTACCTTTCTGTAGAATCAGTCTATGAATGCAATAAAACGGAGCTGAAGGACCCACCATGTCTGTGGTTATGTTCTCCTGGTGCTTGTGTCAGCTCTTCCCCACTTGGTTTACAAGGAACCCTACCTCCTGGGGCCTGTACCAGAGAGCTTGGAGCAATCATCCTTGGTGCCTGCCCAAGCTCCCCTTTTCTATGGGAGCGATGCTGGATGGGAAAGACCTCCAACTTCCTTTCCCATCCCTCCTCTGGCCCCTCCTGCCTTGCCTGTGTTGAGATTCCAGAGAAATTCTGATTTTTTTCTGGTGACTGTCTGATAAGGATTCATCCTGAACTAGGAGATGATTTCTGGGAGATCCCTCCTTACTGAAGCACCCAGTCAGTTTACTATTCAATATGTTTGTTAAGCAGAGGCACTTAACTTTGAGATAACTTCAACCAGGCCGTCTGCATTGCACCACCAACAGCTAAACAGCCTGGGAGGAACCTGCAACCGATTGCAGAAGGGACTGTCTTGAGATCCCAGTCTAGCTCGGTGGGTTCCTCCAGGCTGACCATAACAATTCCTCACTGCTGGTCTTTCCTTCTTACGTGATCTCTCTCTCTCTTGAATCTGACATTCCCAGTCCCCTCTTTCTCCTCTTCGGAAAGGCCTTGGTTCCCATGGTTTCGGGAGCAGCTTGGCTCTCTCTTCCTTCCTCCTTTATCCCATTTCGTCTTTCCTTGGTCTTCCAGCCTCTACTTCCCCCTCTTCATCTGAACTGCAATCTATTCTCGTATCTTTCTGCAGAACTAGATGGCTTAAGCCATGCGGTGAACGGCCCCAGGTCTTGCAGTGAATGTCTCACTGACCTTGGTCCAGTGTGCTAACCACTACACTACACTGTCTGGAAAAGAAACCCCACACATCAGTCATCTTTCAAAGCACAGGGGCTGCAGGCTGGCAGAATGCATGCAGCATGGTGAAACAAACTGACACTATTCCACAGTCTTCTGGCAGAAGTTTGCACGAAGTAAACTTCGTAAATTCTGGATTGCATAAGCAAAGAATTTCATGGCTGCTTCCCAATATGTAGGCGTTTTCCAGGAAATACATATGCCCAGACTAACAGGCCCAACGTCCTGCACATGCAAGCACGTTTCTTTAAATGGGAATAAATAAGAAAGGCACCAAGGGATTTTGGAGCTGGAAGGGGCCTTGGAGGTCATCCAGTCCAACCCCAGGCAGGAATAGGCAGTTACAGCTTTAGTCACAGAGTCTGCTTGGACAGCCTTTATCCATGCTGCGACCTGGATGAGAACTATTTTGTTAAAGCAACAAGCCAAGGAAAGAAGGCTGCTTCGGGCTCTGATTGCAGCTTTACGCAAGCCCTTGCCATGGCCCAGTGCAAGGGCAGAAATGACCATACGCCTCCAGCTGCGCCACAGTCCCAGTCCTCTCTTCTCCCCCTCCTCCTGGCAACTATTTAAATGCAACACCCACCAGAAACTTCACATCTGATCATGCATTTCATGTCTCTTTGGCCCTGATATGGCAAGGGAGCAGGTTTCATCTAAACTGCAGGAGAAACTTCCTGATCGTAATAACTGCTCAGCAGCAGCGTTTTCTGTCTCGCTCAGGAGGAGGCGAGCGCTCCTTCCCTAGAGGCACAGGAGGGCTGCAGCAGAGGATTTAAATCAGGCATGCTGACCTGCAGCCCACGGGCCACAGTTGGCCTGACAAGCCAACCCCAGTTGGCACATCACAAGCGACTCATCAAGAAAACCCAGGGTTTCCTCTTGGGATATGAGCTATGAGTCGTTCGTGGCTAACAAACCATGTTTATTACTACTGCTGGACTCAGGCTGCATGGCAACCAATGCTTTGGCACCAATCTATGGTTCCACGATAACCCATACTGGACCACACAATGCGAAGTGTGAAGGTCTGGGACCCAATGTGAGCTCTGGACCAAGCAGAACACAGTCCAAATGTCCCTCACTGATGATGCTCACCAACTCAACTCAGATTGAACACCCTCCTTATGGGGTCATTGTGCATTTTCTTTGATTAGCTTGACATTTCATGCCTAGAAGCTTGACTGTAACCAAATCTTTGGCTAAGCAGGAATTTCAGAGGACTTGAGTAAGAAACTCAGTCTGTGCAGGGTCTGAGAAGATTTTGTATTCCATCTAGGTGAGCCAAATTCTTGCAGAACTGATGGTGTGTATTTTTCAATAAACTCTTTGGCTTCAGAGGAAATTGAATTGTAAATTTTTCCAGAGGGTCAATGTAAATATTACACATTTCTTAGGTAAACAAAGCAATAAAAGCAGAGGGATTTAGGAAATTTATAGGTTGACTTGGTGAAAAAGCAGCAGCAATAAGTGGTAACACTTGATCAGCCCACTGATGTGGGCTATTTCAATGAAACTATGACGCATCTTTGGTTTGCCTGAAACATTGCTTCCTAGTTGCAGTTCAATGAAAAAACAAACAAGACGGTACCATCCAACATTGGGTAGTTCAATTTGCTATGGTTTGCCCACAGGGGGAGTCCACCAACTGCAAAAATTAGTATTACTAATACAGTACCCTAACCATTACACCTTTAATCACAAAGGCAACAAACATACCCCAAGTTTCTAGCCCTTAAGACTGAAAAGAAAAACTGGAAACTTTCCATATCCTTCCTCAGCAAAGAAATCCTACAGATACCAACAGCTATGGAAACTCTAAAGAATGACAGGCAGTCTTGTGGTACCTTTCATTCCAAAGACTGCAATCTACATAATTAGATCGTGGATGCTGACAATGCACTTTTCTGTGCGTGCAAAATACATGCCCTGCCTTTGTATGGGGAGCCAGCTGCACAAACACAGAGACGATCCCACAGCAATGCCCCCCACCCTCATAAGCAATGGCTCAAGATCGTATGGTCGCTGCACTAACCTTTTCTTTTCCGCTTATGCCCACCTTTCTCTGCCAGCTAAGGATATTATTCACTCCATCTGACAAAGTAAACCCTGTTCCACAAAGGCTTATGCCATAATACAGCTCTTATTATTGGAAGTGCTCAGAAGAGTTTTTGCTGTTTCTGAAAGAACGCAGCCCTCCCACCGCCAAACCCGAGACATTAAAGGGGTGCCAAGCAACCTGATGGAGAGGAAGTTATCACGGCGGGCAAAATGCAGCAGTTGGCAACATGTGACGGGAGAGGGGACTGAGGGCTGGACAAGAATAAGCACGGGCACATTTCCCTATTTCCATTTGTGCGCGAGATCTCCAGGGGAATACAGTCCTGATTAAGGTGTACAGAATGATGCCTGGAGTGGTGAGAGTGGATAAGGAGACATCTTTCTCCACGCATAATACTAGAACCCAGATGTTCCCACAAAGCTGATGGGTGGCAAATTCAGGCAGATCAAAGGAAAGACTCTCTTTCGTACAACACACTGTTAAACTAGGAATTCACTTGCATGAGATGTAGGGATGGCCATCAATCTGGACAGCTTTAAAAGGGGACTGAGTCTATTAATGAAGAAGACAGCCATCAGCAAAGATTTTTGATTCACAATGCCCCATAACTGTGAAGGGAAAACATCTTTACCCCTCGATGCAAGATCAGGCTGCTCAAAACAAGACGTTTACAAGAGTTGACTGAATGCATAGAAGGAGCTGCTTCTGACTTCCTGTTCTAACAGATTCTTGGGCTGAACAGAAACTCGGAGACATCTTGTTCATCAGTGGTTCAGTTTTTGCATCTGGCTCCAGCTGATGGACCTCAGAGTTCTAGCAAAAAGACCCAAGATGGATCTTGCAAACCTCAGCTCTGATCACCTCCCACATAGACAAAAATGCCCGTTACTCTGTGCTATGTCAGGGCGTTCGTGTTTGCATGCACTTTACATAGGAAAAAAGAGGCTTTGAAAAGGGAATCGAAGTGCCGACTCACCATCGCTGTTTTTAGCAAAGTTCAGCTTGATGAGAGATTTGGCGTCCAGCTTCTGCAGGGGTAAACAAACACAGCAGTTTAGTGTTGCTTCTGGTGCTGACCCCAAAGAGAGGAGGAGTCATGTTGCTTCTATCTTAGGAAGTGCTGTCACGGCACATGCCGAGACGAAGACATATACCCAATCCATACTCCCGGCGTGTAACAAAGGGGGTGCAAAGACACTGTTCCCCAACAAACAAGAGGCAGTAGAATGGTTATGAAGGGCCCTTAGTACCCAGTCTGGAAGAGGCAACTTTCAAAAGATATCCGACTCTGTTTAGGCAGGTATTTCAAGGACCTTCTGCTCCCATCTAAGAGTTATATTAGATGCGACAGTACGCGCATAACTGTGTGATTTGGGGTTGTGGCTGTTGGAAAAATAGCAGATGCAAACTGCAGCAGGGACTCCTACCCCTTTCCAGGGTCCCACTCCTAATAGGAATTTTCTTTCAAACAAGAACACAAGAACACAATGCCATTCTGAGTGGCTTTTGTAAAAGCCTCGCTACATGGGGGGGCGCATGAGGGGTTAGGGCACTGTGAGAGTATGTGGGGGGTCTATTTAAGTCATGGGGTCACACCCAACAGTGGTGTGGTCTTACTCACTTTGGACATGTGTCCTGCAACAGGCCTGCCTGGAATCTGTTTGTCTCTTGGGCTGAACAGCTCTCCCTCCCTGTTTTAAACAGTTAGCAGTCATGTTTTAATTGCTGTAATCTGATTATGCTTTCTTTCTTCTTTTGCTATGCCACTTGGGAATGCTGTTAGATGTGGGGCAGTATATGAGTCTTATAAATAAATTAAGACAAGCACGTCGCACAGGAGGGAGAATATTTAGATATTCAATTCTATTATCGGACAGTAAAGAACAGTAATTAAGCCCAATCTGTACTTTTAATCTTCTTTCTGATCTACTTGTGCTATCAGCCTGGAACCACTTGGATAACAGTTTTTAATTTTCTGTTTTCCAAGACAGGGTGGGAGAAATAACCAGAACTCCTGAGATACAAATTAAGGGAAATGATTTCCTTTTGCCAGTTCTTCTCAGGCTTCCAACAATCAATTAAAAAACAGTCCTTCATCCCTGGCTTATGACAAATGATAAAGCCTCCAGTTTGGCCTTGTTTCCAGCTTGTCGTGGTGCAAATTAAAACGGAAGGCTCTGCACACAAAGTGGAGAGGGGCGATCCTTGCAGCAAAGGCAGTCTTGTGATGGCCAACCAGGCTAATTAAAAGCAGCAACTCCAAAAGGAATTTATTCTGGAAGGCTGAAGAGTGAACGAGGAAGTTATTATTGCAATTAGTCTTATTAATTTCCTCACTAAAATAACCATAATGTGTCTTTTTGTCGTTCCAAACCACTTTTTTAAAAAAAATCAAAGGCTTCAATTTATTTCTTGATGATGGAAACAAGATTCTCATGCATGGGCATCATCTAATCCTAGCCACACTTCTGTAAAGCACACTCGAAAACTAAAAACTGCAGCGGCCATACACTTGAATAAATTTCTAGGCCTCACCATACAGCTGGAATTTGGATTAAATTTAGAGCTGTTTATACCCTTCCTTTCAATGTTTCCATAAAAATAGAAATTTAAAAACAAACAAGAGAGAGAATGCTTGCAAACAAATCAAGCAACAATGGAAAATAAATGGTAAATAAAGCCAGTCTTTGGCAGAAACAAAACCCAAAGCAAGATGACTACAGTATTTGAAAAGCCTGGACCAATAGAAGAAAGGGTCCTGGGACCAAAATGACATCACAGAACATGCTGAGGGAGCTTCCTCAAGAGGCAGTGTTTTACAGGGAGGATGCCACTACCAAAAAGGCCCTCCTGCTTCAGTGCCTGGAGATACATTCCTTGGCTTAGTGAGCTGAGATATGAATGAGCTTGGGTACTGCTAAGCCCCAATTCTGAATCAGTCCATTGGTGCCAAAGAAAGGGCTTTTTTTCTCAGCAACTGACCACACAGGGGGGTAATTTTCAAAGGTGATTACAGTGGCAAAGGAAAGAGTTAACTCTTTTACTTACACTTACACACACACACACACACACACACACACAGAAGACACACACAAAGCAACCCCCCCGTCTTTCCGTCAAATTATGCTTGTGGTCAGGGGGAAAACTTTTCCATTAATCTGGGATAACCTGGAGCAGAGGGCAAATGATCTGAAGAACCTATTGGAGGAGCCTAGTTTAACGCCCACTGTGAAATTTTTAAAAACCAAAATTGTTTCTCCATGGATATATTAATATACATTAACGCCTGCAAACTGCATGCTGAACTGAGCCCCCTGGGCAAGGCACCTGAGTCTTCTGAAGGCCTTCCAACACCCAGGCATGAACTCTTCAGGTTACACATGCAAATCATCTCCCTTCCAGCAAAGAAAGCCAGCAAACAAACCAGGATATTTTCCATTAACTGAGTCTCCCATTTCTTCCAAGCCTGCAGACTATTTAACTGCTTTACAACAAGACCAGACCGTCAAGCATGAAATGCTTTTTCTGCTGCTCTGCAGCCCCGGTGTGGTTCTTACAACGCCACCACCTGTTGCCTTATGTGCCCTTTGTATTAAAATCAGAATCTTGTATTAAAATTACAGATTCACTGTTTTCTTAAAGGACCTTTCTTTGATCACTGAAGCAGGACTGCCATCTCTGAGAGGAGCAAGAAATCAGGAAGCAACCGGAGGACACCTGAACCCAGATGAGCCTAAAGTGATGCGTTAAGTTCGGGGAATCAGGAGAGAATACAAAGCTCTTTCCAAGCCTGGAGACGTAATGCAAGACTGAAAAAAGAACCTCCCCCTGCCCGCCCCATGTTCTGCAGTAAACAAGGATGATTCAGACAACAGCTTCCTTGCTACAGTGTGGTCCACACAGACTCGTGCTGCTCCCACGCAGCCCTGTGACTCTGAGCCATCTGCAGAAATTGCTGCAGGATTGTTGTGACAGGGGTGGACAGATGTCAGGCTCACGGGGTCAATTTTGTTTAGTTTTTTGTTTTTGCTAGACCCCTGGGAGCTATGAACCAGGCCAGGTGCAGGAGGCACAGAATTGATTCCAAAGGGGTAGCCATCCTTGGGAACAGTATGAGAGAAAGGCTCCTGACACTTTATCAGCCTAACGTGCTTATTCTGGCACAAATGTTCAGGAGCTAGTGGCCACTTCATCGGATGCATGGAATATGCAGAATTTCAGGTTAATAAACAGTGCACATCTTGACAGCAGTGGAGAACTGCAAACAGTGACCCAGTTCACATGTAATGACTAACCACGGGTTAAGTAAGCTGTGGTTGACCGGGTCTGCACAGGACTGAGGGCAGGACACTGTCTCTTGCTCACTCGCCATTTCCACTTGGCATCTGGTTTAGAAAACAATCCAGGAACACCCCATCTGTGGACCATTTGGTGTGACTTGCAAACCTGGAACTTGCGCCCCTGAGTTTTAATCCCCAAACAAATAATGGGTTAAGATTCTGAGTTGTTTTCCTCTCAAGAATCCAATTTCAAATCCACACATCAGGAAAAACAACAAAAGAAAAGCACATTTTAGATGCAAACTAGATGCAAAGCAGAAGCGGCAGTTGAGAGGAAGGCTGTACTTTTATTCACTGTCATGCAGCTCATGGGTTATAATGAGCAAACTGGGTCAGTAAAGTCTGAAATATATTAAATATGGAAAGCGACATCCCCTGGGGTCGGGGGGGGGGGGCTCTGCCCACAGAAGGCCACCCTGCCTGATTTTCAGCAATCTCTCCCATAAAAACATGTACTTTCCACAGCTCATACCATTGACTAAGATCTCATAAATTGCTGTATGGAATTTTTACGGTCTATCCTGGGAAAGAAGTGAATCCAGCATACATCTGGATCTAACCCACCATAAACCGGGGAAATTCACCATGCAGTGGTTGTGGATAACACAAGCACCCCAGGGCAAGGTAATTCAATCCAATTAATGTTTATATCAAAAATCTTTCATCCCAATTCAAGCCTCTGGCAATAGAATTATGCTTGCTGGTGAACTCTGGCCGAGGAGCATAATTTTTTTTTTCTTTGAGGAACTTGCTTTGAGGATTGGAGCTGAATGGAGCTTTGCTGGATATGCCCAATTGCCTTCATTTCAGTGGTATTGTATGTGCTATTTTACTCCTCCTAAACAACTGGAAGTCAACAATCCTTGCAGACCTGCTGCCAATCACCCAGCATTATCTACCGCTAGATCCAGAGCTGCCACCTGCCCATTTTGGCATTAATATTGCCAACCAGGCACCAATAGCATTCCAGGGGGATCTCAGCCCGTGGAAACTGGCCAGGTGAGCCCTGGGGCCCACGGGAGTGGGTGGCCCCTCCCTGCTGTTGTTCTTCTACCGTGCTGCCCGGGGATGCTGGGGGCAGTAGTTCAACGCACTGGGCCTGCTGCCTCAGCATTCTTTCCCAAAAGAGACCTAACTTAGATTCCCCATGGCTTGGGTTTGGACAAGTTCGACCTTCTGTTTTGTATTTTTGTCCGTATTTTACTGACTTCGTATGTTCATATGTTGTGGTTGGTTTTTATTGTGCTTTCTCTTGTGATTGTGAGCTGCCTGCCCAGAGGTGCTGTGGCACAATTGGGCGGCATACAAATGTTGTAAACAAACACATAAACTAGCGCAGAAAGTGCAGTTTCAGAAAGCTCTGGGGATGGATACATAGGTACTGCCAAAGATGCTTGGTGGTTACTGTTTTTGCTATCTTGGGATGCCTTTTGTTTGGTGAAGACACTCCTTTAAAAAAATCATTTTCTTTTTCTTGCTGATCTTGTTTTACACCAGGGGTGCAGAAGCTCAGCCCCAGAGGCCTAATCCAGCCCTCTGATGATCTCCAGCAGAAAAGACCCTTCTGCCTTTCTTGCCACTACCAAGTCATGTTGGCTTCCCAGTTTTTGCGCAGTTTTGCCCCTCGTTCTGGAAGGATGAAATGCCTCTCCTCAGACTGACTTATGTTAGGAAGCACTTCCAGCAAAGATATGCTGGAATTTTGGCTACACCACTTTCGGTTTTGACCCCCCACCACCAAAATTTCTCTAAAATGGAATCTGGCCCTTGGCTGAAGAAAGCGCCGCACTTCTATTTTACACAAGTAAGCCAACTTGAAGTCCCAACAGATTTTTAAAAAAGCCAAACATGTTGTTGATAATTAAAATACAGGGAAATGGCATTTTAAAGGTAGGCAAACCTAGCCAAATATACCATGAAGTTGGCATTACTGAAACAGACTGCGGAATCCAAGTCTCCTTAGAGTGGGATGTGAACAGACCCAGTTCCACTTCAAACAGTTGGTGCATAAACCGTTTTTTAAAAAAATCCATATTCTATTCAAATGGTTTTATCGCACCAATTCTTTGGTTAAACAAAGGGGTCCAAATCAAACGGCATCACCACCGGTGCATGCTGTGCGATTCAGGGCTTCGGGAAAAAAGGAGCTTTGCCTTGTTCTTTGTTGGAGAGGCGGCTCTCGCAGCACGAGCCGAGCGACTTTTGGCAAATGACCTACTTTCCAACAATCCGGAGCAACCTTGGCAGCTGAGTTCTCCCTCTCCCTTCCCCGTCTGCCAGCTGACGCAGTTCAGTCCTCCCGGGATGGAGTCAAACAGGTGGCCGCCTCCCTCGCCGCTGTGCAAAGCAGGAGAATCCTCCGATTGTGTAGGTTAGTGGGGCACCGGGGCAGATCAGAGAGGAAGCGAAGCTCATGCTAATTGCCCTGCTGCCACAGACCAGCGTGTGAGCAAAGAGCTGAATTATACCTTCTCACTTCACTACTTGTTCTGCAGGGATGCCTGCCGGCCTGAGCTTTCATGCTGCATGAGGCCCAGATCGAGAAGGGGTCTCCTGCTTCCAGGGGGCAGTCAGGCAGCTATGGGGCTGTCCCCCCAATTGGCTCAGAAGCTGCAGCTCTCAGGGAAATCTGCGAGATGAACTAAAGCAGGTCACAAAATGCCTTGCCCCCCTACCCCCCAACCGCTTGAGAGGCACATGCTACAGTTCTTGAAGGAGCAGGCAAGAACCCGGTTCAAATCTCTGTTCAGATTTTGGGCTGATCTCTCAGCTTAACCTACCACAAAGAGGAAAGGGGCCATGTATTTAATCCCGAGTGCCTTGAAGGAAAGGCAGACTAACAATGGCACATTTCACCTATACCAGAAATATTATTTATTCCATTTCTATACTACCTCACAGCCAAAGCTCTCTGGGCAGAGAGCTAATTCGCTTATTCTTGTTCTGCGCTGCTGCGAATGAGCTTCCAGGACCATTTCAAGAAGCTGCTTATCCTATATATCAGGGCTGTTGAACTGCTTTCACTCCTTGAGTTGGATTCTATTTCAGAGAAGTTCTGGAGGGCAGGGCCCAAAATACCAACTGTACCAGCATGTTTTAAGTCATAGCTCTCACTGCCAGTAAAGAAGCCCTGGGAGGGGAACGCCGACCGTGCAGAATGGGAGAAAACCACACAAAAGCAGGGAAACCACCAAGTGGAAAACTGGAAAAGGGGCCCGGCATGGCAGGGAAGGGCATGGCCACCTGAAGAATCCGAGGGGGCCAGATGTGGCCACCAGGGCTGATGTTGCTGATACACACTAAGAGCAAACTCCTGCCCCGGTGTACAGACACAGTGGCCCCACGCACATTCAAAACGGACATATTAGGAGCCTCGGGGAAACTTTAAGGTTACAGAAAAGCAAACCAGAGAGAAAGAGCTCCTGTGTGTGTATCTGGAGGGCGAAACGTCCAAAGCAGTGCCGGCAAGACTGCTTATGCTCAGTGAGTGCAGGATGCTGACAGAGGATGGGATGGGAACACAGGGATGGGGAGACAGAAGGGGGCACCCTAGGAGCGGGTCTGGCTGCTGCACTGAAGGGGAATGGTCCGTGCTACCACCCTCTCCTGCAGGTCCCATTTGAAACAGTTCTGGCCTGCAACAGCCTAGGCTGCTCCTCCCTGGGGAGGCTCTTGTCCAGCAGAGGCCCCCCAGTCCTTCACGTTTGGCAAGGGAGGCCCTGCACTTAATCCCCTCTTTTTTGCAGGCAAAACTGGTACAGGCAAGAGCGGGGCCTTTGCGGTACTTGCACCAAACTCTCTGAAGCTTTCCAGCCAAGGGAAGCTCCCCTTACAAACTTCTTCACAGCCTTTCGTTGTTGGATTCAAAGTTGTGGCCATGTGAGAACACTTTCCCTGGGACTGGCTAAATAGTTTTAATTTTGCTCTGCTATTTCATACTAACTTCACGCATTTAGACCCCCCAGCCTTTCAAAATAAAACCTTTCTGAAGCAGCTTTATGTTATAAACTATTAAAGAAATGCTAAAGTGATCATAAAGCACATGCGTATAAGTGGGTTTCAAACATTCAATCAACTAAGGAATATGACAAGATTCTTTGGAACAGCTCCGTGGATGTCGGAGAGGAAGCCGCAAAGATTTCTCAAGTTTCTCCCTTACATGGGCAAAAAATACCACACTCCTGTCTGCTGGAGGTAATGGGAACAGCATAAGAGGAAAATTAGTCACAAGGGGAAAAGGAAGGAAGACAGTTCCATTATGTATGTGGCAGCCCTGAAGTGTATTTATATTATAAACATCTGGTTAAGATATCACGGACGGCTTTTCTGCTCACTCCAGAATGTCTGTCAGCTGTGAATATAAAGCTTCCCCCTCCACTACCACAACACTTCCCTTGGAAGGGGGAAAACAAGCAAGAGGGCAGCTCTGTTCAGATAGCGGAAGGGATGGCACAGAGACGAGGGCAAGGACATGCTCTGATGCCCCAAGAGAAAGGGGCGCTCTAACAGGCTGCAGTTCCAAGAGGGCAGATCCAACAAGTGCCTCGACTAAGAGAGAATCCTGACAAAGAAACGGACTGCCTCGGGCAGGGAACGGGAGCCCAGCCATGCTGGATGCCAGTGCCCACCATCTCTGGCCAACGGTCAAGGCAGGTGGGGCGGATGGCTCTCACTGGACCTATCTGGTGACCATCAGCTTGTCTGTCCCTGACCCAGGCAGAGGCACTGTCCTCAAGCAGAGGCTGGACCACCATTCACAGGGTGTGATTTACACAGAATCAGGACAGCAGACGTGCAGGCCGAGGAGCCAAGCACAGCCAAGCCCATGGTCCCCAGCTGCCCCTGTAGTCAGCCACTGTCTGTTCAGCTACTCCCCAGCCTTTGCATGTATTTGCCTGCTTTCTATCAACCTTAGCAACTGACTGCAAGCGCTTTAAGCTAAAAAAAAACAACCCATGCCGGTATTCTTGGGATTCCGGCCTCACCTTCCATTGCCTTCAGTCCTGTCTAAACCCAGAATGCGGCTCCTGAGAGCTTCTTCGGAGTGGTTGCCCGTGCCTGGCCCAGGCAGCACGAACGTGGTTCCCTCCAGTTCTGTATTCCTAAGTGTGACCAGGATTGCAGGCCTAGCCTCTCTGCTCACAGACCTTTCCCGAAAAAACCCATGTGAACCGAAAATTCCTCAAGCAGAAGAATTCCCAATATGCTCCAGTGGAAAACGTCAGTCACACGAGAGAGCTTTGTGCGCATCACCATGTGGGAAGAAGATCCACAGGCACGAACAGGCATTCCTGTCAAACCCTCCGTGCTTATATCATGCCTGCCATCTAGCGTTTAAAAGGCAAAAACCTGCCATCTGCAACAGCTCCGCAGCAGAAGTTTGGCTGCTGCTGCCTCCTGAAAATGGGCACCAAGGAATGGCTTGGGCTCGAACAAGACGTGTAGAGGAAGGTCTTGAACTTACAACTACAGCTGCTTTTTTATTAGAATATTATAAAGATGACCAGCAATTTTGTCAAAGAGATAATGATTTAAATCACAAGAGCACGCACAAATAAACCGGAAGGGCGTTTCCGGCAACGTCATGGAGTGGTGACCAAAGAAGAAAAGCTAAGAAACCAAAGTGGGAAAGGAGGAAGAGAGTATAGGGAAAGGCTTAAATGGAAAATGAAGCCTAGACTTGGAAGTAGGGTCTGTACACCGACTGCTCCTCAACTGTTTGATCCATAGCAGCTGAGTGTATCTTTCCAATGTTGTAGGAAGTGAATTCCAGTGGACACACATATGGTTAGGTGGCCTGCCTTTGCTGAAGCTTACGTACAATTGATAGGTTTAAACGTATACAGTTCTATGCATATCTGTTTTGTTGAGGTGAAACTCACAATAAAACATATAATAAATGTAGCTGTACAGATAATACAAACGAATCACATATCATAATTAAAATAATCCCAGGTAGCAGAGAAATTTGATAGAATGTACATAAACAAGGAAGGGGGAAAATGAATGAACGATACCTACGAAGGGGAGAAGTGGCCCATTTAGCTCAGTACCAATTTATTTATTATATTTATATCCCACCTCTTCCCTGTAAGGACCTCAAGGCAACTTATGCAATCCTCTTGCTCTCCTCAATTTTATCCTCATACCAACCCGATGAATTAGGCAAGGCTGAGAATAAGGGGCTGGCCCAGTTTCACTCAATGAGGAAAAACAACTTTCATTGCCAGCAGAAAGACAGCTAGCCGGGGAGCGGCCACTAAGAAGGCCCTGTCTCACCACATATAGCTCTGAAGGCAGCAGGACAGAGAGAAGGGCCTCTTCTGAAGATCTTAAAATCCAGGCAGGCGTTTGTTTCTATCCCGCCTTTTTCCTGCCAGGCAGCTTATGTAAGCCACGTGCTCTTCTTCCATCGAATCCTCACAGCAATCCTACATGGTAGGTGAGGCCAGGAGTGGCCAGCCCCGAGCCACCCAGGGGGCTCCACGGCTGAACGGGAACCCGACTCCCTGGGTCTCCCAGGTCCCTGCCCAGCAGCACTCTAACCACCAAATACACCGCACAAGCTTACACTGAAGGCAAGAAGCTCTCCAAGGCATCAGGCATCCGTCTTTTCCAGCAGCAATGAATATTTAAGAGGGGGGAAACACCGCTGTATCTGTGAAGTTTTTAAAGTCCCCCTTGATACAGAAGCTCATCTCAAAATGCCTCAAGCTAAGGTACTGGTGATTTGTTTTGTGTCGGAAGCTACCTGGAGATGCT
This sequence comes from Varanus komodoensis, assembly GCF_004798865.1. Taxonomy (NCBI): domain Eukaryota; kingdom Metazoa; phylum Chordata; class Lepidosauria; order Squamata; family Varanidae; genus Varanus; species Varanus komodoensis. The sequence continues at coordinate 987,134 of NW_025335909.1, forward strand.
GAGGATCGAAAGCGGGGCCTTCTGCATGAAAAGCCACATGCCCTGCCCTGCTGAGCTGCAACCCATCACTGTTTCCTTTCCTTAAATTTGGGTGGGCTGCAAAGTCAATTCCAGCCAACTTGGCAGGGCAAGCCCAAGAAGCCCAGTGCAGGCTCTCCAGAGAGAAAAAAGACAGGGGCACATGTGTGAAATAAGCACACACACACCCCCCCACTCGCTTTTTCCCCTTCAGAAGTATGCAAGGGGGGAGGTTCAAGAACTTGGCCACCGTTCCAGCTCACAACGGCCCACCAGCTGCCAACAGAAACTTAAAAGCAGGACATGCGTGCCAGGGGCCCCTCCTACCCATGTTCCCCAGCAACTAGGGCACAGAGGCACACTGCAGAGGCAGCATGTAGCCATCAGGACTAATGCCCACCGATTCCTCATGGGTTTGTCCAACCTCCTTTCCAGGCAGTCCAAACTGGTGACAGCCACGCACGCCGCAGGCCGTGGCGCAGCAACTGAGCTCTGCTCTGCATGCGGAAGGAGCCAGTTGCAGGTTAAACTCCCAGCCTCTCCAGGTAAGGCTAAGCAGGAGCCCTGCCCGAAGCCCTGGAGATCTACTGGCAATCAGTCTGGGCTAGACAGGATGCTGCTCTGACTTCTGACCCTATCTAAGGCAGCTTCCTGGGATCCTAAAACTGGAGCGAGATAAAAACAGGGTAGGCCAAATGAAGACTCAACTGGAACGGTCACGACAGAGAGAGGCCCAAAAGTTACCTAGGACATATTAAACAGTTCAAGAAAACGTACCTCTCCTGTGCTTGGATTCGTCCCGTACTTCTTTATCCAAGGAACGATATTCCTAACCGGGCACAAAGATGCAAGAGTCAAAGTTAGAAACACCCGTAGCCTCCCTTAAAGACATGTACATTCTGATGTAACTGAGCAGCTCCCTGTTCCAATAGCATCTCTTGGCAATGAACTACAGGTCTGACATTCCCTGCCAAATTGCCATAAAGTGGGAGCAAGATGCCAGTGAGGGGACAAATGCCCCAAACAGAAAATCTGGAGGCCTGCAGTGCTTGCACCAGAAAATTATTTTTTTAAGTCCTCGCACAAGCTGGTCCCATGGCAAAATGCATTCTTAACTAGTTCTGAAAAATTACACCCAGAATGTTGTTCCAACTGGCACGAGCTACTGGTGGGTGAATGGAAGTGGTGGTAAGGAATTAGAGAGGACTGGGTATGGAAAGCTACACCATGCCCGTCTTTGCTTATGCCTTTATTTATCTCTTGGCTTTGTTCTACAGAGATCAAGAGTGCGTGGAACTCCTGGCTTTTACTGAATAGTTGATGAGACTTTTAGACTCTCCAATGGGCAGTATACAGTCTTAAAAAACAAACCAGAAATTTACCAATGCTATAAATACACAATGAAAAATATTAAAGCATTTAAAACACTTAAAATCTGCCTGAGCCGCCTTCTGTCAAGACAAAAGACCTCTGAGCAGGTCGTAGTTCCACATGTAGCCCAAAGACTGACTGGCCAACTTTCAGAGTTAATACCGGGGTGGGGGGGGGGGCTTAAGCATGAATCATTTACAGAAAAACGAATCACTTACAATAGGTCAAAGATGGTTCCATCTGGGGTGCAAACAGGATATTCAAACGGCTGCAGAGATAAGCTAGTGGGGAGAAAAGAAAGTTTAGTGGATACTAAGATGCCAGCAAATCATTCCAACAAGTCTGGTTTGCATACAACACTAAACTACAGCTTAGCATTAAGAACTGGCTAGTCTTCCCCCCCGCCCCCAGATAGTTTGTGGACTTCCTGAGAAATCTATTTAATATACAAATGGCTAGAATGCATATTTCTGGGGAGGGCACTCTGCACTTGAAAATGCCCACCTCCTATTAGACTCTGAACATCAGAACAACTGAAGCAAGACTTCAGATCACCACACACAGGGGAGGAAAACCTCCATCTTCAACCCTAATCCAGCCTCATCTGGCCTTTGTAGACTTACTGAGGGATGTGCTAGAAGGATATGCTCACCAAGGACTAAAGAACATCTGGCTCAAGAACTGCTGGGTGAGGGATCATTTATCTCCCCACCACCCTGATTATAAGGAATAGAAACAGATGGAGACTCACAAGGACAAATTTAAACATAAGCATTAGAGAAGCAATGCAAAATTATCAGAATAACTGTAATTCATTCGTAGAGCTCAGGACAAAGTTACTGGCCTCAAATCCTAAGCATTTCCAGGTAGGTCTGGGAAAGACTCCTGACCAAAACCAAGGAGAGCTGCTCCCAATTAGTCTAGATAAGCAATGAGTATCCTCCAGGTGCTTTGGAATACAACATTCAAAATGCTGAACCTTTGGCCCTGTTGGTTGGAGCTTATGGGCATGACAGCACAAACAAGCTGGAGCTAAATGAATCAGTGGTCAGACTCAGTAAATAGGCAGCTTTCTGGAGGGAATAAAAAGAAAAAGAAATTGAACAACATATTTGAACGCTATGTTTTTTTCAAGGCTCACCTGCAGTGATCAAAAGGGAGGCGTCTGAAGTTGGATTGTGGAATTTCTGTTCAAAGAAGGGAAAAAATGACTTTACACCTGCATATACCATGTTCCACCTAAGATAAACATGCTGATAATAAATATACTGTGCTTTTTCTCCGAATTGTGACAGTTTTAATAAGTTGGTCTAGTGCATCACAGCCCAAACACGAACTTATCTGTGAAGGAGATTTAAACCCTATACCAAGCCAGTCTTATTCACCGTAAGAAGACAATAAGCAAGCACGGGGGGGGGGGGAGAACAGATCCATACAGAAATCAGATCAATGGTACCTTGAGAGCACCATGAGACATCACAGGACAGGTATCTGGTGGGGCTTGACCAAGAGAGGAGGCAGGGCCCACCACTGACTACCCAGATGATGCATGCTCAGCTTGGAAAGGGGCGGAAAGACGTCCAGTGTGATAATGCGGCACTCCAGGCTGATCGGCGGCCTTGAATGGGCAGAGCAGCTTTATAGACAACCCTGTGCAAGAAGCAGATGCTAATTTGCAGCCAAATAGGAGTATAATACTAGAGAGTACTGGAACAGGTCTGCTTCCTATTCGGCTTGGCTATCCCCAGTCATACATGTAAGGTGTGAAGGAAGCAACTACAGCAGGTTTTCTAAGAGTTAAGCATATCCAAATCACATACCTGCTTTCTTGCCTCCATAAAAATGTGTATATTCTGTACATGTTATGTACCTAAAGGGAGGAAAGACATAGTTAAGTGAAACAAATCCAGCAACCATGAGCTTCCAACCAAGAATTTAGAAAAGGTGCTCAAAATAAGCATTCCGTTAAGATGCTTTGGATGTCACACTTAATTGAATGCAACATCCCAAAAATGAAATGTCTCTTATAACATCACTGAAAGGAAGAACCACCTAATAAGAGATAGGCTGAAGGGAGCAGGAGAATAACTAAAAGGTTTAGGATATTGAATGCTTACTAAGGGGCAAGTCTCACTGAACACAGTAGGATCAAAGGGCTGGTAGGAACTCTCCTATGAGAAGGAAAAGTTATAATGTATGTGGGTGCGTTAATCTTTTAAAAATATAAGGGGATAAAAGGTGGAAATGCAGAAGAAGGAAAATGGATACAAAGGAAGTTCTCTCTCTCATAATTCTGGAATATTAGGTTATCAAACAAAGCTGAATGGTGAGAGACGCAGGACAGGAAAAAGTACTTTACCCAGTGCACAGAGAAGTCTACGGAATCTGCTTTTCCAAGATGCACTGCTGGCCACCAACCTGGACAACCTTTAAAAGGGGCCTGCACCAATTCATGGAGGGCAGCTACTAGCCCTCATATCAACAGCTAGTAGCCCTCATAGCTACCTCCAGTATCACAGGCAATATCTATGTCCACCAGTTTCCAGGAAGCACTAGTGAAGGGTGCTGCTTCATGCCCTGCTTGCAGATTTGATAAATAAAGCTTGACCAGACCCAGCATGACCCTTGCATTTTTTGAGAAGGCTTTTGATGCCTGTTAATCCTGGTGGCTCTGGGCTCCCTCCAGTATCAGAGGCAGTAAGCCTACGTGCACCAGCTGCCGGGAAACACGGGCAGGAGGGCGCTTTTGCGCTCCCTTGCGTTTCCCCTGGGCAGCTGGTTGGCTACTGTGGGAGCAAAATACTGAACTAGGGGGTCCAATTCTGCATGGCTTTTCTAACGCTCCGAGTTTAAGCATATGGAATGCTTCGTGCACCCGAAAGCCGCTAGCCCAATCTTGCACGTTTGTTATAACGAACGCTGCTCACATTATTACAGATGTAAAAGCAGCTTTTAAAAGCACGTTAAAAATCTCAAAGAGCCAACGACTCAGGCGCCCGAAAACACACACCCACGCGAAGCAGAGGGGAACTCCTCCGTGGGGCAGAAACCGGGGAGGGGATGGGAGGGGAGGGAAGAGAGGGGAGGAGAGGGGGGGAGAGGAGGGGAGAGGCGAGGAGAGGCAGCCGGGGACTACGAGCTCCCGGAAACCACGCGCGGCGCTTCTGCTCTTGCCTGGGAAAGCGGAGGAAAGCGAACGGCACGAGCGCCGCACTTACATCTTGTCCTTCTGGTGCTGTCGCTTCCCCATCGCGGCGGCTGAACGACCACGGAGAAGCCGCCGGGAAACAACAGGGCGCGCCCGGACAAACCCAGGGAACGGGAGCCACCGCGCAAGCGACCTCCGAAAGCGCTCGTCTTCCGGAGAGGCCCGTAAATACGGTACTTCCGTGCTGGGTGATGCACCACTCAAAGCATCCCGACCGGGAAACTTGCACCTGTCACTTAGTTCCGGCACCTAATTCCTACCCGCCACGACACACGCCCGCTCGATAGACGGTACACCCGAGGGAAGGCACGGCGTCATGACGTAATATTTAACAATAAATACATTCAACACGACAATATTTTAGTTGTTGGCGGGGCGGCATTTTTGGGCAGGGACTTGGGAGATCTGGGTTCTAGTTCTTCCTGGATCTTGCAGCTCACTCGGTGACTTCCGGCTATTCACAGACTCTCAGCCTAACGACCTCACAGGGTTGTTGTCCTACTGGAGATAAGCGAGAGAGGAGGCAGAGATGACCATGCAAAAGGCAAATGAGAGAATATACATTCAACAATAAGAACAACGCTAGTAATACAGGAAGATACCTCGATACCTGACAATCTGTTAAGGCACAAGGTTTTTTTTTTCATAAATGCACTCCAATTGCTTTAGCAGGTTACCAGTAAGCAGCTGTTCCTTACTTTTGCATTTTAAACTGTCTTGAATCACAGGACCACCATGACTGCAAGCCTGAAAGGATGTTTGCTTTTACTCTAATGCCCTCAACAGCTGCCACACTTGCCAGGGATCCTTTGCCCCTCCTGCACAGTATGGAGGCCTGGATTTGCCCCCAGGCCTAGCTGTGTTAGGTTCAGCTCATCTCCTCCAAGGGTCCTGGTGGCAGGAGAAGGGCCCCAGGCTGGGGAAGGCTGCACCAGGGACCGAACTAGGCGAGTCATCAAATCAGACTATGGGTCCATCTAGCCCTGTGCTATCAACACAATCTAGCAGCAGGGTTCCGGGCTTGCAGCCACACCTGGAAGTGCTGGAGACCAAACATGGGCTTTCAGTGTGCAAAATGGGTGTTCTGCCACTGAGCCACAGTAGTATTTACATCTTTTAAACAAACGAACAAAAGTTGTTACACTGGAATGAAGTTGATGGGAGTTGGTAGTCCAATAAATCTGGAATCTAATTTGACACCCTCCCACGTACATGCACAACACACATGCACACTTTCTGCTTGATTTAAAAAATGTTTTTGTGATGATCCGTAGCTGAAATAAATTAAATAGACTACTAACTGAAAAAGGCTGAATTCAGTTTGTTTTAACAGGCTTTTGCCTGTACAGTTTAATGCTACTACAAGCAGCACAAGAAGGTCAATGCTTTTCTTAGATCAATGCCATGTTCATTTATTTTCTTGCTTACAAAAAAAAACCCCAAAACCATCCCTCCCATTTCAGCTACCACCCCCCAACTCCATCCCCACAAATGCCTCTTACAAATAGTTAAAAATTAAAAACCAAATGACATTAATTTTGGTACAATTATTCAGCAACAGAGCTGTCATAATTAACAAGTTAAGTTTCATACAGGTGACTTGGTAAAGAGAAATTCTGGTTATTGGCCAAATAAAATGTTCATATTACAAGTTAGCAAATTCTAGTACAAAAATAGTCCGTGTGATAGAACAGCCTGTAATTATTTTTATTTTTTATTGTTATTCACAGATAAGAGTCTGTTGGCTGCATAATTCCTTAAGTAGTTTATGAAATTTTCTTTTGTGGGACTCCTCTGTTATGTAACCCAAATATAGGAGAGAGCCGCAACAAATCCTTAGCAAAGAACCCCAGAGGAAGGGTTAATAAGCTATTCAGTATCTCTTCTTGTACTGTGCTTTTCACAAGATATCCTAAATCCAAGCAGCTCGCAAGTAGTTTCCTTGCGATTTGTCACTCTGGGATCTGGAATCAAAAGGACCCCTGCAGGACAATCTCCACAGCTTTTCCATGGCCACCAAAGGCCACACCACTTTGCCCAAATCCCACTCAGCAGAAACGCACAATGCTGTTCATCCCCATATTTCCACACATTCCTCTTGTGACCTCCTTTTACAGTGACAGTACTTTGCTCCATGAAACACGGTGGGCCTGGTTCTTGTACCACCCCTTCGAGGAGTGTTCCATTCTGAGGCTGACCATTCCTCTTCTGTCTTAATGCTTTTTTCCCCAGCTTTTTCCCCCTGTAGGCAGAGAAACATCTGGGAAGATGCTACTTGTCTTTCAAGATGTCTAGTTGCTCTTGATACTCTGTGAAAAGCCGTTGGAAACGGAGGTTCTGACCAATGACAGGAAGCAGTTCCTTGAGAAGCTCTCTCTTTCGTAAGCCCTATGCAAAAGTGGAAACACAGCCATAAAAGGCACATCATGTCAGGAAAAGGAGATTATAGTTAACTTGGGAATTGTGAAGTTTGGCCTCTTTCCTTTCTGTAGCAATTGTGCCCAGATATATGACCGCTTGGAGAAACTTACTGTATTTGAAGCCACAAGCCATGGTACAAGTTTCACAACCTGCAGCAAATTCCAAGATCACAGGAGTTCTAAAATAGGCCTCTGATCACCACATTTTTAACAAATCACTGAACAATCTACACAGTAAGTGCTGGCACACTCGCACACCTGGTCTTCCCCATAGCTTTGTCGCCACACATGCCTCAGGATGACTACCCAAAGCAAGCCATTTTAGTCTGTTGCATCAAAACAAGCAAACGACTAGCAGCACCTTGAAAACAAAACGGATTATGGCTGTAGCTTTTGTGGACCAGAATCCACTTCATCAAACGCATGGGCTGCTATTCTAAATCAGCAGGTACTGATGCAAGAAATGCAAGAAATACAGCCAGTGGCAGTTATACATACCGAAGTTGAACTGTATGTAAATTAAATACGATGGCCACTCACGAAACAGCATTGGTGATAATGCAAATAACATGGCATTGGTAAATTCATTAGCTTATGTACTGTAATAAAAGACCAATATCCTAATTCATCCTACAGGAGACAGAACCAAATTTTTCGAACGACGGAACTTCAAAGGGAAGCTCCAATAAAACTGGTGACTTATATTTGTTAAGTTGAGCCACTTTTATGTCAATACCGGAATGTACAGGAAAGCTGAAATGTTTTCCCACTGATTCTGAGTGCTGCCCTTTCTGATATTGGATACATATCCTTACTCTTTTAGCACTGAGAATTTATTCTGGCTGGCTTACCAAAATATTCTCAGCGTGGCTGAGAGCTACAAATTGGGATTACTCTGCTAAAAATCATTCTAAGTATTAACAAGGGTGGTACTGAACAACCGCTAAATGCGAAGGCACCAACTGGGTTGTAAGCAGTCAGGATGGCATGTTTTGGGTCTGTTATTCTGCCGCTCCGCCCAGCTTTGCAAAGGAAAAGGAAAAGGTGTGCAAGGAATTTTGTTTAATCCGGTTACCACACTTATTACAACACTTACCACAACAGTTGATTCCCACTGACTTCCGCTCGAGCTGTGGACCGGACCCAGTAAATCCTTGCATAACTCCCGCAATCGATACTCAAACCCTAAATGAAAACAGAACGTGACCTCAGGTCCACAAGCATCACGTTCAGGCCTTTGCATGCTTAAACCCCTGCAGAACCCAGGTGGCACTTACTGGGCAGATGGAAATTATCTCAGCCACAGCAGTTACTACAGATTTCACAGTGAGCTGCCAAGTGAGGAAGAGAGCTAGAAATCCATCCTCTTATAAACTTGCCTGTTTCTTGTCTGGAAGCCCAACAGGCCATGGTCTGGGTGCTAGCTGGTCATCGGGAGCTAGAGCACTCCAAAAGAGGAGACCAAGCCTGAGCTGGACTCGCCTCAGCCTCAAGGACAGAAACTGCTGTCCTGATAAAAATGAAACTCAGCCCGGCTGAAAGCCTTCCTCTGTCAGATGCAGAGCATTTCCCCTTTGGGGAGGGATCGCGGCCCTGTGGTGCATCCCATACCAGACACGCTGAAGCTCCCAGGCTCAGTTGTCGATGCACCAGCTACAGGGACTCAACCAGGGTGCAGAAACCCTTTTAACCAGATGGCCACACTGAATTTTAGGGAAACTTTAATGGGCTGATTCCCACGAGAGGTGGGGCTGCAAGGAAAGGAAAATACCAGGGTACTACAACTGAGAAAGTGGCCATATGACAGATACCTCAAGGGCAGTGGAGATGGGAAAGAATCTGAAAACTGAAAATGAGATTTTCCCCACACTGGTATACTGAAAATCCACCCAAGCCCCACCCTCCAAGCTCACCTTCGTTAACTAGATACCGTGCATAGATAAGGAGCCAGTGGCGGTATTCAAAACTGGACTGTAAAGTCAACGCGGCTGCCACCTGACTCTCCAGGTATGCCAGAGTGGCTTCCTGCTGGACCAGGTGAGGCATGGAGAACAATCGTGCTGCTTGCCTGCCGGAACTGCAACGACGGACAGAGAGAAAAACATTTCCATTGGCCCAGAAGAGACGGTGAGGCTCGGTGCGCGTGCGCCCGTGCCAAGGACTGTTTTAGACACTAATGGCAAAGCCTAAGATGCTTCCAGTCCTGCCTGAGTTTTGCTTGCAATGTAATTCAAGAAAGGAAGGGATGCTTCTCACCCCCTCCCCTTACGCAAAGGAGAAAGAGAGGAAGGCAGCAACACGCTCGTGTGGGCAGACCCATCCGCACTGCCTACCGATGTGGAGATCTACGAGGAACGGAAGGGCAAGGGTGGGGCGAGGAAGCAGGCCCAGGTTCAACCCCCATCATCTCCAGGAAGGGACAGAAAAATCTGCCTGAAACCCAGCACAACCCTTGCTGCCAGTCAGGCCTGCAAAACTGCCCTAGATGAAAGAAGCACCCGACTCAGTTTCGAGCAGTTTCTTGTGTCCCTGAGAGGTTCCAAGCAGGCAGACATAATTCCTGTATGGGAACAGGGTGGTGGCCACTAGCTTAGACGGCTTTAAAAGAGGATCCCACAAGCTCGGGGAAGCCATCCATTTGTGCCGTGGGCTCCGCGGCAGCTGGAGAAGGTTACTGTCTTTGTGTCCTGCACATGGACTTCTCAGAGGTACCTTGCTGGCCACTGCAGAAAAATGGCTGACCAGCTGGGCTTTTGGTCTTATCCTGCAAGGCTCTTATGTTCCCATGGCCCCACTCAGTCATCAAGCTCCCTGGTGCCTTTGGGCCAGCCCTGGGCTCTCCACACAGCAGAACATGACAGGGTGGTGGCAAGGGCAAAAGGGAGACAGAAAGGATGAAGGGGAAAAGCAACCCTGGGAGAGCGTCGGCACAGGGCAAAACACCCCAGTCCGTACTTGGATGTCCTTCCTTGTATTATGGCTAAAGGTCCCGAGCACATCATCGCCTCCTGGGGTGGTAAACTGCTTCGGAAGTCTGCACACTGGGCAAGCGTCTCCTGCTTGTCAGAGACGAGGTTCCTGGAAAGATCACAAAACCCAAGGTGAGCAAATGTGGGACGAGATGAATGCAAGCACAGAAGCGACATTCCCGCCAGTCTCTTACTTCTTGACTGGTGAAATCTGAAAGGCACGCATCCTGAACCTCGTTTTAACTCTGCTCTACTATGTGCACTGCCACAGAAAGCAAATGCGCCTTTGGAATTGTACTGCCAAGAGAGAGGTCTCCATTTCGAGACTGTTTTTGAGGGTTATTCCAGAGCAAGCCCAGTGAAACCGAGACGCCTGCCACAGAGACAAGCCGCTCCAGGGCAGCTCAGGCAAAAGGATTTACTGACGCATTCCTGAAGAGCAAACCACGCAAGGCCGAGATGCGAATCTGGTCCCGTCAAGCATCAATGAAAGCAGAACACACTTTCCCCACTTGGTACTCACCAGGAAGACAGAGAAGGGTTGAAGCAGTAAGCTTTTCCATCAGACATGTTCATTATGGGGATGCCGTGCTGTGTCAGCAAGATCTGAGACACGGTGGTCTCATTTCCTACAAGCAAAGCAAACGAATGGACAGGGATGGGTAGGAAATTTAAAACAGGTTTGAGAAATGAAGGGAACTTGTTCCGCTTTCAACTCTTAGACGTAGCTTCATTGGCAGCTCAGCTGTGGTGAGACTGCAGCAACTCAGGGGTGGGGCAGACGGATTGTGTGAAAAATTCCCTGGGTTCAAGCCTCTGCATCTCAGGCAGCAAACAGCTCTCTCTGAAACCCCTGAGACTTGCTTTGAGCCAGAGCAGAGAACTGAAGGCAAGGCAGGCCTCAGATCCTGTGTGGGCACACAGCGATTATACAGCCCATGCAATTAAATGTGATATACCAGGGCTGCAGAAGCTCAGGCCAAAGGAAACACTCTGGGCTCCCCAGCTGGCCACCACCCCCTTTGTCTGGTCCAAGCCCTTTCCCCCTCCCTGCTGATCATTAGGCGGCTCCCAGGTTTTGCACATGTTGCCCCCTCAGTCCTAAAAAGTTGGAATGCCTTTCATAAGGGCTTCGTTCCTAGAAGTGAGAACTTTAAACTGAACAAGGCTGGTGTTTTCAGCAACTCAAGAACTCCTCCAACATGGAGCATGGCCCTCGGGCTGAAAGAGGCTCACAGCATCCCTGCGAGAAATTGCGGTGCCTGGATCTCACGGGGCTCCAAGAGAGGATTTTGGAAAGGAAGCACCAAGAGCAGGCATTTAAGTCCGCTTCTAATGTGCATCTGCAGAGGGGAAATGAGGGTTGGCTCTTTTCTCAGCAACAGGCTAGGATGAGGATGGAGAACACGGGACCCTCCAGAAATGTCAGTCTACAGCTCCCATCAGCCCTAGCCAGCACAGCCAATAGCAAGGGATGCTGGGAGCTGTAGGCCACAACTTCAACACACTGACCTTCCACCATCGTACTAGCAGAATGAGGGGGCCTGGATGAAAGCGGCAGCCTCGCCTGCAGAGCTCAGAGAAAGTAGAACTCGGAGACAATGGACTGAAGCCAGCAAAGGACCATTTGCTGGGATGAAAAGTGGAGGCACAGAAGGGAGAGAAGACGCAGCAAAGCGAAAGGTCGGGCAGTCGGGCTCGCAGGGACGCGACACGCTGACTGCACAGCTTCCGGAAAGCGCCAGCTGCGAGCCGTTTCCTTACCTGCTAAAATGGTCTGCAGAGATTCATCTTTCACCACAACGGATTGTTTCTGAACATTCCTGAACGGCAAAGAAACGCAGGGAAAAGAATGAGGTTTCTGCCCGGCGAAGCACGAAGTGGACATGTTTCCACAAGTGGGAAAAATCAAAACGTAGGATGGTAAAACATCAACATTAAACACACGGGCTGCGCATGTGCTGCTCCTTGCTGATGCCTCAGAGGACTGGTCAACTAAGCGGATTTAATTCTTGGTAAGACTCAGAGGACTGGAAAAACACTGGCACTGACTGCCCCACAGAGGAAAGCCTGAGCTGTGTGCGCCCCACTTGCGTAGTGTTTTGCCCCCTGCCAAAAAACGGCATCAGTGGGAACTTGGTTTTCACATGTTTGAACAAATGGGATACAATTCCCATCTCCACCTTTCCTCCACAGCCAGTTTGGTGTTTTGTTGACCTTCTCTGAGCAGCTAATGCCCCTAGAAGTTGGGAGAAGGAAAACAGGGAAATTTTGCCATGAAAAGGAGAAATAAAAGATAGCCAGGGATTCCTCCTTTCCTGTATATTTTTTTAATCCCCTCCAGCTTTCTTTGCCCCTTGTAGGAGAGGCTTAAAAGGTGTTACCACACAAAGCTCTGAAGAAAAAAGGGCGATGCGCAACCAGGTGGGTAAAAAGCCCTGGAGAAAAACCAGGTCTAAGGTGGTGCACCATTCACGGACTTTCCACCCAAGCCTTGTTCACCTCACGCTCTCTTCCAGGTGCCAGGGGACTTGTGCCCTGCTCTCAGCCAATGCTGGTACCTGAAGTCCTTTTAACAGAATGTCTGGCAGCTGCTTTTTACTTCCCGTCATTTAGCGACTAATACTGCTGCTTTTATTTGGCTGATGGAGGCTGCAAAGTGAATTTTATTGCTTTTGTAAGCCAACTTGAGGCAATTTTTAATGCAAAAGATGAGGCATTAAAAGAAATGAAACTCCAGTAATGCTATGAGTACATTGGAGAAAAGCGAAATTGTCAAAAGGGCCACCGAAACTATAGCTTGGCATGAGGGTCCATAAATGGGGGGAACACACGAAATAGGCTGACAGATGCTCGTCTGTCACAAAATGCAATGCCTTGGCAAAAAAAAGACACGACGCAGATGCACCTGCAGCCAGTGTAGTACAGCACTATTCTTTTCAAAATGCCAGAAAGGTTGGTGTCATTACCAACAAAAATTACAGATTAGACTTCTGTAACGCACTCTACGTGGGGCTGCCCTTGAAGACGGTCCGGATACTTCAATTGGTGCAAAACAGAGCTGCCAGGTTGCTGACGGGGACTGGGCGTTGTTCTCACATAACCCCAGTGCTCTGTCAGCTTCACTGGCTTCCCACTGAAGTCCGGGCCCAATTCAAGGTGCTGGTTATCACCTATAAAGCCCTCAACGGCTTGGGACCTGGTTATCTAAAGGAGCACTTGCATCCATATATGCCCTCCCGCCCCCTGAGATCGGCGGCAGAGGCCCTTCTCCGGGAGCCCTCCGTGAAGGACATTAGGAGGGTGAGCACCCAGAAGAGGCCTTCTCTGTGGTGGCGCCCCACCTATGGAATGTGCTCCCCAGAGAGGTCTGCCTGGCGCCGTCGTTATTTGTTTTTCGGCACCAGGCCAAGACCTTTTTATTTAAACGATATTTTAACTGTTACTTGCTGTTTTTATTTATTGGTTTTTATAGCTCTGCTGAGATGTATCTGCCGAGTTTAAAGATTTTTAAACTTTATTCAACGTTTATTTGCTTTTAAGCCGCCCCAAGGCTTGTTGCAAAGGGGGTGGCATAAAAATGCTTTAAATAAATAAATAAAATCATAGTCACAGCTTACCAGACAGAGAGCGTTGCCGCGGTTGTGAGAGCCATGATGTAGAAACCTGTGCAGTGCAACGTGGAGATCGGCGAATGCAGGACGATGGGAGGCAGAAGGCGGCGACCACACGCCGAGAACACAGACAAGGTCCGCTTTTCACAAGCGACACTCACCACCTCGCTGGAAAAAGGCAGGAGGGGAAAAATACCAAGGCTGGGTTTGAATTGATCAGAAAGACCAAGAGTCCAGTCTTTCCCACCAACGCTTTCTAGAGTGGTTGCATATGAAGTGAGAGCCACATAAAAAGATACAAGCCAAGACAAAAATAAACTTTAATGAGGGAGGAAGCCATGTTCAGGTTCCACACTTGTATCCCTGTAAGTGTGGGAGACTAGGGGAGCTTTCACCTGATGACTAAAAGGATTATTAATTGACAACTTTTTAAATTTGAGCCAGAAAAGCTCGCGGTCACTCATATAACACAAAGTGAGTATTTCTAGTTTGTTGGTTTGTTTTTCTTGCTGCATGCCTACATAACTTGGTTATAGAGCATCTGTTAAGTAAGGAGGCTGATAATAAAAATGGAATTAGAACAGAAGAATAAAAGCATACCATAAAAAACTATGTTAAATGCCATTAAAACACAACAAAGTAGTAAATAGCCTCAGCCAATGATGGTTATATGATCCCTTCAGTATTGGAGGCAGTACGTTCCTGAGAACAGATGGTCAGAGAACACAAATAAGAGTGCTGCTGCTGCAGACGAACTTTTGAGTGTCCCACGACCAGGCAGCTGGCTGGTCATTGTGTGAGCAAAGCAGTCCATGGACCGTTGGCTGTTATGGGGCTGCTCTTATGTTATGTGTTCATTATGCCTGTAGCCACCCAATGGATGCAAACTGCTTTGAATATGCTAAAAAAAGCGCCATACAAATACAAAGCCCTGCTCCAGTACATCCTTGCTGCCGCTTCCGGATGGTCCTAGACACACACAAAACTCACGCCCACACATACCAGCTTCCTGCAGCAGAGAGGATTCGGCTGGTGAGGATTGTCTCCCATTCCTTTCCTTCTCGATTGCACTTTAATCTGCTATGTTTTAAGCCTCCGACTGTAGTGATTTCATTCTCCACTTCAATATACATGGAGGGATCCGAGCTTACCTACAAAACCAGTTCTCTTAAAATGACGGCTGAGCAAGGAAGTGTCAAATATAGTTTAAATAATTTCTTAAAAGTTTGCAGCATCTAATCGTTGCATATCTAAACCCACAGAAATTAGATTTTAAAACTGCTGTTCAAACATAAAAGGGCTTCCAGTGGCACCTGCCTAATTACAGCTAGTAAGCAGCCATAAGGATCATTCTGGAGTATGCAATGTATAGGTACTTTGTCATATTTATTAATAGGCTCTTCTTCTGTTTGGCATGTGAATTTAGTTTTGAATACTACGCATTCCAAGAATGCAGTGTTCTAGAGAGGAGACTGAATTCAAGTGTGAAGACGGAAAACACATGCAAATCCATGCAAGTGCAAAACATGTTTCAAGTTCTAAACTATGGTAGCTGCAAACCATGGCTTCACAGATAACAATGACCCAAGATTCCTAGGTTACTGTAAACAAACAGTGGGATTGTATACACAATTCATTTGCTCCTGCCTCTCTCGCTACTTCATCTAACTACTCCCTACAATGACATCCAAATCCCAGATCCTGGTTGGCTGTCTGCCAGCAAGGCAACAGAAACAAAACGGGAGTCAGTTGGGTGTGTGTACTCACAAACTATGAATGTGTTACTCTTATGTTCAACACTACACACACCTCTGCCATCCTGTTCAGGTGTCTCAGAAAGCTAAGAGCAAGTCAGAAGAGGATTGCGTTTTTACAGGTTTTAATTCCATGTTGTGTTTCCTGGTCTCAAATCTTTTGCATGATTGTCTATAGTGGCACTTGATTCATAAGCTAAAAATGGCAGATTTGGCAAGATCACGCCGACTTTCCCCAACCTGGTACCCTCCTGATGTTTTGGACCACAACTCTCAGCATTCTTGACCACTAGTCATGTTGGGTAGGGATGATGGGAGTTGTACTCCAATGAATCAAGCACGTACTGCGATGGGAGGGCTTTCTTGAGTTCTGGACAATTCGCCATTCATTGATTTCATTTTTTGAGATTCTGGAAATATCTCTGCACTTTTGCTCTTGAGAGCCATATCCACATCTACACGTCAGCTCAGGACCATTTTGAATTTTGACATCAAGGAAAGTTAAGTAACACCTGCCCATTTAGTTCTGTCAGCCACTTACTTGCAACGCAAACGATTTCTGTGGAACTGGGGTTGGCAGTTTAAGTGCTAAGGGTGCGCTGTGGCAAGCACCGTCCTTCTCAGAAGCCAGGATAGCTGGGGACTGAAAGACAAGTGTAAAATGACCAGGTCAATTGAAGTTCAGCACAAAATATGTTTGAGTCATCCTTCCAACATCAGCCCTCAGAAAAGGAATCCTGGGGAGGGGGCGGCAGAAGACAAACAGAAGATGCCCACTCCATCAAGAGCGTGTGTGGTTTACGTGCACGGTTTTTAGTTTATCCGTAAATTTCATAAGTGGTGAACCACACTGAGGATGCGAGTCAATAAACAGGGTACAGAAGTGCTAAGAACTACCTAAAAGAGTGTTAAGATAGGGAGGGAGGCCCTCCTTTGCCCTGTCTCTGGCCAGCATGTCAGGACACACAAACAGGCTGCATTCCGAAGTTCTAACCAGTGGCACTAACATAAGGTCTGTTCTTTTGACACAACACAACTGACAGGGAAACCAACGACAATATGTGTAGTAAAAGATCAGAGAGATGACCCAGTGCAAACGGGCAACATTCTTTTAGATGGCTTTTTCAACCTGGTCACGACAAGCCATAGGTGTGTTTGGCTACCCTCCTGTATTCAACCCGCTTGGGGTCTTGCCCTCCTTCGGACCTGGTCCACACACTCTGGGAGGTCTGGGAGCCATTTCTGCTCTTTCAGGTGATCGCGAACACCCCCCTCCCTCCGCCGCCACTGCCCTGCAGGAGCTGCACGGGGCTGGCCCATGTTCTGACCACCTCCAGCGTGCAGTGAAACCTGAAGTGGGTGCCCCACTGCAGCTCCGGATTAAATGCAGGGCAACATCCACAAGACTGACAACTGCTATCCCAGTGCGCCCACTGTGCTTGCAGTCAGAACCATGGGACTCAGCAGAGCTGGCCACTGGCACTAGCACGCCTGGAATCGGTCCTGCTTGTAAGAGGACCTTCAGCAGAAATCAAAGGGAGGCGATGCGCTTCCTGGTTACCTGAACGGTCAGCGTGACAGGCATAAGCCTGGAGTCCTTCCGAGGCCGGCCTTTTTTCTTCTTTTCCACTTCAAGCTCCAGTTTGCGCTTGGAGAGCGACACCGGCTTGGCCGGGACCTTCTCCTCACTGTCGCTGCTGCTTTCTAGGACATCCCTGGGTTTACTCTCCCTGACTGAATCCTGCTCCTTCAGTCTACACGAGGAATAAAAGAATCAGCTGCACCGTCTACAGTGGTTTTCTGAAGCGGATGCTGCCCTGTACAAGATCAGGACCCACTGGACCAGGTCTGCCTGCTCTGACTGGCAGGGGCTCCCCATGGCCTCAGGCAGTGGGCCTCGCCTGTTCCAGCCAAACGACCCAACAAGGTGCCACGGACACCTCTACTGCTCGCTCCGCTCCTCCCAGTGTTCGTTTCTTAAGACTGTTTGGACATTTTTAAAAAAGGCAAAGCGAGGAGCCCCCCTGCGATGCCCCCTTCAGTAGGGCTCATAAAGGCTGTTTCGAGTCCAGCCGCCTGTCTGGCCCCTTGTACTGAGGCTCTCTGGCCACCTGATTCCCTTTTAGCCCCCGCGGCTTTTGTTCTACCTGCTTGCCTTCTGGACAATGAGTGTTGTGCGACCAGCCCTGACCAACACGGCAGCTATTTTATGTCTTCGCAAGCTGAGAGCACTCGCACCGTTCTACATGTGCAAAAGGAACTCAGAAAGACCAGGGACCCCCGATCCATCTCGCTGGGGATATCTGGGTCTGAACCCAGGGCCCCCTGCAGGCAGAGCAAGGGCTCTTTCACAGTCCTGCCTTATGTTCTTCTCACCCCGGGCATATTAAAAACAAAAACCTTTGCCCTTGGGCCGCTCCCTGGCTCACCATCACTGGGCCCAGGGCAGCTCTGTGACCCCCAGGCTTGCCCGCTCACCTGTGCCGCTCACGCCTCACCTGTCTATGGCAATCTGACTGGTGTGCGTCATGGCAGAAGTCCCTGAGGTGGCTTTGGATCGCTCTGTAAATCGAGAGTCAAATGCCTTCATGGGTTCTATCTTGGAAGAGGCTGTCAGCATGGAGGGCGACGATGCAGGGGGAGCGGCTGAAGCGGAGGTAGCATTAACACTGCAGAAAGAGGAGCGGGTGACAATCATCCTCTTCATCATCATCATCATCAATACTCACTCAAGTCCACCCTCTGGCTAGGAACTGCAAGCAGTTCCTGGTACACGCATATTACATGTGCCAACACGAAAGCCCAGGCAGTAGGAATATGCATCCAGCTCAGCCCTCCTGCAAGGAAACGGCACACACGGCCGTTCTCAGTGTGGTGATCAAGGGTGTTGCAGTGCCTGACTGGCCCCCGTGACATTAACTATGCTGCCAAAACAGGTCTTTTATTTCAGTCGAGTTGTTCGAACCACACTGGGAGGCTCATACATACTGGGCAGGACCCAACGGGGCCATGTGCTTCTGCCGGTTCCGTCCAGCTAGCGGCCCCCACCATGTGGCAGCAACCAGAAATGCCTGCTTCTGGAATAGGGCAGGCTGCCCTGATCCACACACTGCTGCCCCTGCCCTTCTGGGGGTTTGCTGTTATCTCTATCATGCAAGGCTTCGTTGTGCAAGGAACCAGCAGCAGAGACCACCCGCAGAACTGAACTGCTGGGGGTCCAGCACTGGACCCTAGAAATATGATTTGGTTTCACTGAAGCAGGAGCGGGGCCACGGAAGACCTATTCCAGGACAGCTCAATCCTAAACACAACTTGTCTCTGAGCTGCTGCAGGACCCTCACGTGTGTCCGAATGGGCGAAAAGGTGGAAGACAAGCTCTCCTGCCGAATACTGACCCATCTTTGTTGGCTGCGTCTTCAGTTGGTTTAACACTGACCGCCACTGGCTCCAACGCAGCCTTGGCAGTGCCGAGGGAATTGGTCGCATTATAATCTAAGGACATGAGCTGATTCGTCTGAGAAGCTGACATCATAGAGCCTGCTAAGGATCCAGATACTGGAATACTATTGAAAAAAGCGGTCGAAAAATCCCTGTTTGAAGTGGAGAAAGAGAACAGAACAGTGTCACGGGAGATGTTATTTTTTTTCAGCGCCAAGATTACATTTGCCTTCTGGCATGATCAGTGAGGAACACCATTTAAACACAGAGAGGTGCACTGAGTTACAGGACCAAAAGAAGCAGGAGGAGATGGACTAAAAAGATTGTTGCTACCAAGGGTAGTTTATTGGGGTTGTGCTAACAAGTGCTATTTTCCCCATTTTCCTACCATCACATATTTTGACTTAGTGGACTGCCAACATTGGATTCTGCCCCAGACTGTACCACTGATCTTTCATGAGAGGATCTCTCTAGCCAAGACATCTTTTTCCAGATCTACTGGAACTTCCCACACCAGTATCATCTGGATTCAATCAGCTCACCTTAACCCAGCCCATTACTGAACTCACTCCCTGGTTTGGGCTCTCTTGGGTTTGCAAGAGAAAGCTTGGAGCAGGGACTTATCCAAATGCCAGTGGTGCTGCCGTATTTGCACCTGAACAATCTCCTCAGCAATTTAAATACCAGATGGCATTAGGGAAAGAGCAGAATCCCTGCAGGACACATCCAATGGGATGAAAGAGTGTGGCATTCAGGATCCCACAGTAGCCCAATACTAATTGAGGCCTATGCACAGGTCTAAATTCTCCTCTGCACTTGTGTGCATTATACTTTCATTAAAAAATACACTTTGCAGAAATTGCTGCTGCATTCCGTCTTGATGAAGTAGCAGTTGTTTTAACAGTGTATTACTGCAGAATGGCTTGAAACCTATTTGAAATAAGACAGGTTGAAATATATATTTGAAATAAGTCTAAATATACATATCGGGAGGGAGGGAGAGAAAAGAGGGTAGGAGGGAGAAAGAGAGAAAGTGGGGTGCATGGAAAAAGATAGCATATACATTGGGAACATTACAAGACCCTAAACCCAGCATGATATACCCAGTGTCCAGCTGAGCTATGCAAAGCGGGGTGATTCTCCTCCGACCATCTGCTGTCCGGGTCTCAACTTGCTTCTTTAAAAGATTCTGTCAAAAGAAAGGTGGTTATTGGTACTTATGCTTAACTCCTATTAAGGTCACCACTGGCTGGCTTAGATTGGGAGCATCTTTGGGAAGAAGGACTTGTATTTTTCGCTCAAGACTTCACTGAACAACAGCAATACTGAACGATGATCCAGCAAGCAAGCCTCTTGTGGATTTGGAAGCACCCCTAAAACTGAAGCAAATCCTAGTTGGTTTTCTCAGTCCCCGAGTTGTTTTGCTCTCCCTTTCCTTGTTCCCCTCCTGAATTCCAAATGATTCTATGGCACTGATACCTAGAGTGGCAAAGATTTCTTTACTACTCATCTGCTGTCTGTATAGCTTGGTGAAACAACACACAAACAAGCTGTGGTTCTGGATTCATTCTTTAAACAACATGGAGTTCACAACCCAGCCACAAAGCATGGGTTCCCTTTCTTTTTCTGGTAAGAAACCATGGTTTGTTAGCATGGCTATGTTTGTACAACAAAGCAATCCTGAATTCAGCAACAAATGCTGTGGGCTAGTGCTTAAGTGAGGACCAAACCTTCCCAGTGCCAGGTTAAGGCCTTTAACAACTTACCTGTTCTGTGGCCTTGAAGATTTCCTCAGCCAGGCTTGAGGGAGATCACCAGTGTCCCACAGTCTTTCCCTCCCTCTTTGTTATTCCTTGTTATGGCCTGTTTTAATTTTCTGCTTCTAGCTGCTTAAACAGTTTTTTTCTGATTTTATGATATGTGTATTGTACTTTTATCATCTCTTTTTATGGACTGCACAAATGGCCCAGAAAGCTTTGGCTGTGGGGTGGCAGAGAAATGCAACAAATAAACCAGGCCAATTCCAAGCCTTGCACTTAACGGAAGGGAACCGCCACCTGAAATGTGTACCTTTCTAATGTCTTCCAAGCTCTCTCCATTCACCATGCTTGCCACCTTAGGAGCTGCGGCAGTGGCTGAGCCCACTCCATCTCTTATCGATTCACTCTTCTTTTCCGCCTGCTGCTGCCTCTGCTGGTACTTCAGCATCTCTGGATTCTCAATGATAGCAGTAGACAGATGGGCCTCCGTCATGATGGCCAGGCTTTTACCATAAGTAGACTGATGGATGTTGCTCTAAGAGGTACAAAACATGCAAAGAGAAAATGGCTGCTGAAACAAGACGCATGAACCACAGTAGTCACGGATGAGGAAATGCACGGGCTGAACAACCAGGTGATGCAAGAATTTCAGTGGTACCGACACAATGCTTATTCCCAGCTTGATCTCCCTGACACGACTATTGCCTTTCACTATTATTTAGCCATACATATTACAGTGGTTTTGCCCACTCCATGCCCACCCCAGGATGAAGACGCATCCCGCAGTGTGTCCCAATGCAACTGGATGGTGAACATAAGGTCCAGTGAATCCAAATAGGGTTTCTGAATCAAGTTTCACTGAACTGAAAGGACACCTGATAAATCTGAACAAAGTAAGGCAAGAGAAATCAGTATAAGGTATTATTAAGGATTTATTTTAGCCTTGCACTGTATGCGGAATGAAAAGCAGGAAGCTTAATTGCCCACGTCTTATGCCAGTGTTTAGGCATTTTCTTTTTTAAGTATTGCATGCAGGAGCTTATGACTACAAGCAAGAAATATTATCATATTGTAGTTAGTTAGTGCATTAACATGCCACAGATGTGGCAGAAATATAAAAGAAACAGAAAAGTCCTGATAAAGAGGTTTAGGATGCAAAACTATCCATGCTTAGATGCTGGCTGAGGAATGCTAGGAAATGTGGAGCATTTTTCTATCTAAATATGGATTGCACCCCTCGATTCTGAAGATAGTAGAGCAGACAGAAAGAGAATAAGACTAGTCAGAGAAGTCTGAAGCTTAAAAAAAAATAAATGGAGGTTATATCCTTGGCGTAAGGTGAAGTGCAAAATAATGGAGGATATTTCCAACACTAACAATACCGAAACAAACTCAGCACGTGTATGATAATTCTTGGAAAAACCTCATTCTGAAAGAAGTCTTAAAAAGACACACAATTTTTAGCAGTCCTATTTAAGAGTGCTTTCTTATTGCACGTGAAGAAACTGCTCTGTATCGCATGCTAGAGCCAGCAGGCGCGAGGACAACATGTCGTGTTGGTAAATGAGCCTCCGATGCACTTGCCTTGTAAATGCAGTCGGTGCAGGCAATTTGGAGGTCCTCGTTTATTAAAAGAAAAACAAACGCTAGTTAATTTCACAAGACGCCTACAGAAACCATCGCTGAAGATGGGTTGCCTGGAAACTGATTAGAAATCATTATGACCCTCGGTTCCCAGTTTGCATGCAAGGACAAGATGGGAGCCAAGGAAACTGAAAATGGAGTCGGGCAACGAACGCCATGCAGGAGGAGGGCATTCAAGCCCAAGGCTCATTCCAGCACAGAAAACAGAGCATGGGGCGATGGATTTCTAAAATATTTTCCGCAGAAAAATATTGCAGTGGAACATTTCCTACAACACGTTGCTGATGACATTAGAGGATTCATTGCGCTATGCAAAGGCCGCACTCAGAATAAGTTGGATAGGGACATTTAAAGCAACATTCTACAGCATTAGCCCACTGATCCCAGCTCACCTAGGATAGCCTGATCTAAAATAGATTTGCCCTCCAAGAAATCCAGTCAAGAATGTTCCCAGCCCTCCTGCTGTCTCAGATTCTGATGGAGAGAGCTGCCATCGATTGAAACAGGGACTTCGACACCAGGCAGAACAGCCCCACTCAGCTGTGCGTGTTCCCTTCAGGTGACAGCAACGTGAAAAAGCACAAATGCATGTGCTTTTGTGTGTGCATGTGTGTGCCATTGACTGCAGGTGCAAATGCACACACCTGTTTATACTGCATGTGGGCCATGCGTTCCTAGGTGAGACTCAAAAGGACCAGTCAGCACTGGCCATGAAGACTACAAGCAAGCAAACACTCCCCCCCACTTAAGACGAGAAGTTTAATGCTCAAGTCCAGAAGAGCGCATGTTACCTTCTCTTCCTCGCTCAGTGGATCACCAAGCTCATCTTGGGAAAAATCCAAAAATGCCACTGAACCATCCATGGAACAAACCAAGATGCCAAGGCCGTTTAAGGTCCTGAAAGAAAAGAAATCAATTATTTCTGTGGGCACCTTACAACGGAAACAACAGCTCATTACTAGGAAAGCTGAGGGAGTTAACATGCTGGCTAACTCTGAAACGCATCTTAGAGCTCACAGCCGTCAGCTACCGAAACTGGCTTGCACAAATATGAAAGCCAGACAAAGAGGTTAACGCTACCCAATGGATGCTCTTTGGATAATCATGCTTTTGCCCGATTCGGTTTCAGAGCAGGGCACGTTACAAAACGCGTTCCTGAAGAAAGTCTGTTTGCCTTGTAATGGTGGTTAAAGAAAATGCCGTCTTTTTAGGAAACTTGCTGCCGATCCTCTGGCAAGGCCTCACCATTTCCAATGGGGCTTTTCAACAGTAGGAGCTGGCTATTATTTCTAAACCACTTTATTATTTATTTAAAGTTTTTGTATGCCGTCCCCTTGCTATGTAGCCTCGGGACGGCTCCCAGAAATAAATAAATATAATACAAATACAATTGAAACCCGGAAACACCCTGGCTGCACAATTGTACCAAAGAAATGTGCCACTGGGCCAAGAAAAGAGGCAGAGACACAGGGAGCAGCTAGAGAAATACTATGCAGGAGTAAGAAGGGATTCCTTGGGATGTTATAGCTATTGCCAGAATATCTGATGCATGGAGAAGCAACAGCTAAGCAAAATTTGTACAATCAATACAAGACATGGCCATCTCAAATACTCCCTGCCAGATTTAAAAACTTGTCTATTACATCAGTTAAGATCTTGCCTATCAGTTAAGATCTTGCGTAAGATCTATTCCAAGCAAGATTCAAAATGACTGAGAGTTGGTGCTTTTTGTGCTATGTTACAGAGTCTCCCAAGGCTTCTCAGACACGCATCGGTAATTCCTTAGTAAAAAAATCCATCATGGCAGACAAGCCTTCCTTCACGGAAGTTTCATGTTGATTTCTGCACATTTTGTCTGTTCTTTTGTTGTCGTGTATACATATGACAAGCAAAAGACCTGCTCAGAGAGGTTCGGCTGTTGGGTGGCATAGAAAATATAAATAAATAGAAAACAAACAAATGCTATTGTTCTGGCTTGCATGCCAACCTGACAGTTTTTCCAAAAAGTAGCCTAAAGATCTGTTTAATTTTTTTTTAACAGCATCCTGCTTTTATCCCCTTTCTTTAAACAACCCACTTACTGTTTCTTTGCATACCTTGGGGCACACTGAACTCAGTAAGGGCCAGGTTTCTCCGTTTGCTTCTGCAGGCGCCTTCTCCCTTACATGGCGAATGCTGCCTCACCAGCAGGGGGAGTGGATGGAAATAGGGGCAAGACAACACTGTTCCTACCGCCTCTCAAACAGCACAGCACCACCAAGTGGCTGGGAGGTCACCCTCTGCAACACACGGCTTATGCAGAGGTCCTCCATCTTTTTTCTCCCCCACCAGCCGCGTGGAAATTGCAGGGTGTTTCAGTAGAAAACTTATTAGATTTATATCCTGCCCTTTTCTTTTTTTAAAGGACTCCAGGTGGCTTACTCATTTGTCCTCCTGCTCTCAATCTTTTCCCCACAACAACCCTGTGGGGTAGGCAGCGCTGAGAGTTTGTGACTGGCCCCAAGTCACCCAGTTGACTCTTCAGTGGAACAGGGACGAGAACCTAGGTCGCCTGAGTCCCAGACCTGAGCTCTTAACCATTACGCCACACTGGCTCTCCAGAACACCTCAGCACGATCCGGCACCTGTCTACTCAGAAGCAAGTCCCACTGAACAAAACAGGGCTTACTCACCAGGAAGCATGTATAGAGTTGCGGCCTTAATCATCTCTTTCGCTTCTGTAAAACAATGCACGTCTATCTTGCATTGTAATCACCCTAATCATGCCTGTCTAATGAGATGCAGCATGTCCAGTTGTAACTTCCATGAAGTCACAGGTGCTTGCAAGCTTCAGCCTCTGGTCAGGTTCAGCACTGATCCTGCTTTGGAAGTGAGCCCACCTACACATGACTTACATGAGTTCAGTTGTTCGTTATATTTTGCACGGCCTAAGCTTTCTGAGCAATTTACCAAGATTAAAAGCCTAAAAGTGCAACATAATAAAGTATTATTAAATACTAAATAAATATTAAAACATTCATGTTCAAAAATATAAAAATCCCAGGAACCTTGTGGTAACAAGCCAGAGTCACAACCGAAGAGCGAGCCATGGTATATGACTCTGTCATGTTAGGACAGGACACAGCCAGACACAACTTTGAACACACCATGGGCAGAGTCTCCCTGGTTTGCTGAATGATTTCTTCCGGCTGCAGGAAACAACCCTAGAGCCATTGAGGGCCAATGTGCTTCCTCGGAGATATACAGAAAAGCAAGCAGAAAGCATTTTGCACATATTTGAGAAAGGAGCTAATCATACTTGAAGTTCCATATTGTGGAACGTTATGGGGAACTGACAGCTGACAAGAGGCAAACGGCATAAAGGTGAGGACAAATAGCATTCAGCAGAACTTTCCCACTGGACACTTTTTCACACGACTATCTAAGCCACCTTACCATGAGATGTCCATGATCGACTTGTCAAACAGCTCATGTATCACAACCAAAGGCCTTTTTAGACAGGTAAGCTGAAAACAGAAAGTTCGGAGTTGATGAGTGTCAGAGATTCATCTAAAAATTCATCTAAAAAGTCCTTTAAAGACCGCGCCCCAGCATGCAGAAAATCATACCACGTATGTAAACATTCTAGGAGAAAAACCGGGAGGGAGGGAAGGAGGCATATTGAAGTTCCTAGCACAGTAAAAGCTGGGCCAGAGTGCAAGCCATGCCAGGCTTGTTGCTAATGCAGAAGTCTTTCATCAGCAACTTGTTCCCAATAATTCAGTCTTAAAAAGAGAATATCCAGGTTGACTTGTGAATCCACAGTGGGCTCTGCACTCAGTATTGTTCCTGAAACCCTTGCTAGACCACATGGACAAAAACAGAACTTACCCAGACAGAAAGAGACCGATCTTTGCTGCCAACCGCACAGCAGCAATAAGGACAGCTAGGTTTGGTGGAGCTCCCATTCTTTTGCTTCTTTTTGAAGATTTTTGGATTGAATTTCTAAAAAGAAGAGCCAAGCAATTTTCATTAAGTTCATTGACTGAAGAAATCAAGTTAATGTTCAAGGATCATTTACTGTGGTCCTCGCTGCAATGACCTATTAGGCACGAAACCAAGTAAAGAAAAACATAAGCTTCCTTTAAAAGCTCTATCCTGTATATTTTTTGGATTCGTGCTGGTGTGGACCTTGAAAGCCCCAAATGGCTTGAGATCGGAGTATCAAATGGCACCTATCCTCTGCCTGAACTCTTGGGTCATCTTCAAAGGCCCTTCTCCAGGTGCCCCCAGCAGAGGAAGCTGGCCAGGGGGATATAAAAGGAAGGGCCTTCCCTGGGGTCTCACCCCACTTAAGGAATACACTCACTGAAGAGATTCCCCTGAATCTTTTCCACACCGGACAAGGGTCTTTCTCTTCTCCCAGGCATTTTAGGGATCTTGTGCTAGCTTAATGTAGCTGTTTGATTCCGTGCTGTGCTATTTATCGTTTTGCACTGTATACTCTTAACTATATTTTTAAAGGTTTGGTTTTTTGACTGGTTGTAACATTAGTTATCAGGTGAATTAGAAATGTACATAATAAATAACTATTAGGATTATGTTGAAATGTGATCTTCGATCTTACCTGGCTCATCTCCTTGCTAACCCTATTTGTCTTCTTTGCACTATTTAGAACCTGAATCTTCCGACAGGGATGGAGCAAGCTGGACTTCCCTTACTCTTCTCTGTGCAATGCTAATTAATAATTACCTAAAGTTAACACAGCAGTCTCCCATTTCAGTTACCTGCATTCTATTTTGTCTGTGTTCAGGGAGAACCTTATTTAATTTATATTTATTATTAATTAATTAATTAATTTATATCCTGCCTTTTTCCTACAAAGGGCTCAAGGCAGCTTACATCTCCTCCTCCATCTTATCCCCACAACAACCCTGTGAGGTAGGTTGGGCTGAGAGTCTGTGACTGGCCCAGAGTCACCCACTTGGCTCCATGGCTGAGCAGGGACTAGAACCCAGATTGTCTGAGTCCCAGTCCCATGCTCTTAACCACTACACCACACTGGCTCTCTGCCTTTCCACCAAAAATGGGAATTCAGTGTGGCTAACCACAAAATGCAAATTAAAAGCAAAATGTGAATGCTTAACATAAGCACAAAACATGCTCCTCTTCCATTTTATCCTCATAACAACCCCATGAGGTAGGTTAGGCTAAAGTCAGTGAGTGGCCCAGGGGCACCCAGTTAACTCCATGGCCAAGTGCGGATGAGAAAAGCAGACCTCCTAAATCTAATCCTAACATTTTAACCGTGTAGCCACACTAGCTCGCATCTTACATGGCCGACGGCAGCATTTCAGGCCGCCTGGTCCCACTGCTGTCCGTGCCAAGTTACCACTACTTTGAATATATCTAATGCTAGTATACTTGCCTTTATCTTTTGCTTCTCAATGTAATAGTTAATATTGAATACTCTCCTTACCACATACGACATTTGTCGACCTCTTATAAACCAACACCAACTTACCACTACTGTCACGGCTTTGCGATGGCCAACAAAATCCATGTTGGTTTTCCACCCATCCCGCTCAATGATCTGTGCTGTAGGCCCGGAATTATTCATCGCATGGGCAGAGACTAGATAGTGCCCATCAGGTGACCAGCTGAGCCGCAGAACGTGTGTCGTTCCTCCGCACTGAAGGCATAATTACACCAAGACACGTTTTCGTCAGAGTTCACAAAAACAAGGAAAGATGAAGCATGAAGAGCTGCACTTCTGAGCATGGTACTGGGGTCAACGGAGGTTTCATATACAGTCATCCAAAACTTTCACTTTAAGACTTCTTTTTAAATCAAGGATTTTTCATTTCAAGTTTCTGAACAATGCAAACAAATAAGCATCAAAGTGATGAACAAGGGAGAGTTTAAAAAGGGTAAAAGGTAACGGTAAAGGTTTCCCCTTGACGTTACGTCCAACCATGCCTGACTCTAGGGGGCGGTGCTCATCTCTGTTTCCTAGCCGAGGGAGCCAGCATTTGTCCGCGGACAGTCTCCGTGGTCATGTGGCCGGCATGACTAAACACCAAGGTGCACGGAACGCTGTTACCTGACCACTGAAGTGGCACCTTTTTATCTACTTGCATTTGCATGCTTTCAAACTGCAAGGCTGGCAGGAGCTGGGATGGAGCAAGGGGAACTATCCCATTGTGCAGATTCGAACTGGTGACCAACCGGCCCAGCAGTTTAAACAGCCCTTTCGATCAACCAGCCCACTGTGCCACTTGCATCCCGTTAAAAAGGGTAGAGGGCCATAATTTAAGATGTTTTGAGTATATAGATTCGTGAGGGGGGGGGAAGAATCCCTATGCTGGATGACCTGTAATTGTCCAGAAAATGTGCACACAAATTGTTATCTTGATGTTGCACCAAAAACAATTATTTTTCCTTGCAGTATTGAAGCGCTGGGCAGTATAGAAATTAAAGCATCGTCATCCTCATGAGGTGTTGGCCCGAATGCTGGCTCCACAGCTTTACATGGGCATCAAAGCTATGTTGTGGAACTATAAAACTTTATCCAAGTTTTAAAATAGGTGCGCAGAGATGTTTTGCGTGGGACTGATTGTTCCCCTGCTGGTGTGTCCACACTGCTATGTCCATTCATGTCATATTCCCCCATCCACCCACATACATTTGCTTTGTTCCACGCTGAAAGAATCCCCCATGAGCCAAACAAGGCTCAGAGGCAAGAGGTTTTCCATCACTGTTTGTTTATAATATACTTAGTATTTATATACTACTAAGTATAATAAAATCCCAAAGTTGTTTACATAATCATCAAAATCATACTAAAATATTGCTATTAAAATTACATTTAAAATACCAATATCAAAAACAATTCCAATTTTAATAACTCAACTACTAATTACACTGTTCTAAAACTACACTTTACAAACCCACCAGAATCAAGCATATGAAGAGAATGCATTGCTTTTAGAAGCTTGTGTGAGACAAAGAATGAGGACACCACCCATAATATGTATGTGGACCAAAGGAAAGAAGTTTGGAATATGCTCAGTTAAAGAAATAAGGGTGTACTCGATCCGGAAGCAGTAGCATCTGCTTTAGAATGATCTGGTTGGACAAGGCAAAACTCCTCAACTGTCATAGCTTGGTTCAGTTCCAACACCAGACTTTGGTTTGGCACCATGAGATTGAGGCTGGAAGGTGCTGCAGGCTCACAAGGTCCAGCCTCCCCTTTCAAACTGCAGCTCCTTCCCTCCCAGGTTGTACAGCTTCCAAACTAGCAAAGCTGCAGTGGGGCTTGCCCTGCAAACCAGAACGGCAGAGCAAAGAGTCTCTAATGATCCCCCATGGATCTCTAAAATTCACTTTGCTTTCACAAAAACAAAAACAAATATGGATGGATGGATTCTTTAGGACACAAAAAATTAAACAGTTTGAAACAGCAAAAAACAATCATGAATAAACTTCCACTTCTAAGTTCCAATTAAGAAAGGCCAAGCTTATGCTACCAAATGCCTGTGCTAAAGGCAAGTAAGCAAAATGACAACCACACTGGCTCAAGGCAGACCTTGCTGAGAAGCAAATTTTACAGCTGGGGGCTGCCACCACAAAGGCCCTCTCCCCTATTGCTTACCTAAGAGAGGTAAAAAGGTCATCAACTCAGAGCAGAGCCTTCTCTGCTGTGGTGCCCAGACTCTGGAATGTACTTCCCAGAGAGGTACGCCTGGCACCAAGTTTATACTCTTTTCGGTGCCAGGCCAAAACCTTTTTATTTAAACAGTATTTTAAAATTTAACAGCTTTTAAGTTTAGTTGCTCTGTTTGTTTTGTGATTTATTGTTTTGTTCTATTATTTATTGAAATTGTTGTTTTAATTGTTTTTAACTATTGTAAGCCGTCCTGAGAACTTGTATAATAGACGGCATACAAAAGCTTTGAGTGAATGAATGATCTTCCAAATGTACTATATTGCAGGGCTGTTTAGTGAGTTCATTGTTGCTCCCCAGTATGACATGGGTGCTGATACCCCCAATAGACAAGCAATCCCTTCATTCACCTGCAGCCAAGTGGCATCGCTTTGGCTGCAGGAGAGGAAGAACAGAATGAAGGCCCTTTCACCTGCTCAGCTGCTTGAAGCAAAGCAGCAATACCAACATATCTCCTCCTCTCCCAGAAATATCTCCTTAAGTTTTTAGAATGCAGCTTCATGAAGTTGCAAAAGAGCTGGTACCTTGAACTTGCTAAGTTTCCTCTTCCCTTCTAATATTCATCTTGAATCTTGTGGCCATAATTTTTTAACATAAGTCATGCACTGAGAGCTTTTTTGCAGGGCAATGTTTAAGTGTAAGCTGTATCTAAGTTACTGTTTCTTCTCGGAAAAGGAAGGAACCTCTCCAAGCATTTTGCCACTTTTCAGGTTACAAAGGCTAATATTTTAATCTGCTAATAAAGTCTGCTTCTGGAATGAGATATTAAAAGAGTTATTTGTCTTCCGTCGTGTCATGAGACTGCTAACCCAATATACCTCATCAAAGGGTTTGGTGATGCTGGTTTCTAGCTGCCAGTCCATGGTCCGCCACACCTTCAAGCTTCGGTCATCAGCTTGTGACGCTATGTATTTCCCAACAGGGTCCCACGTGAGCCCCTTAACCAAGCCAGAGTGACCCTTCAGAGTGGCAAGTATCTCTGCATTCACTAAAGAGATAAAAACAATACACTGAGACTTTTCAGCATTTCTGGAAACTATTTAATCTAAAAAAGAGCAGAGGTGGGCAGAATGAAGACAAGAATCAGCTGGTAGGATTTGGGCTGGTTTGCAGTAGCACTGCTCTCTGATTTTTCAGGGCCAGCTCCAGGATTTTGAGGGCCTCAAATCAGCACTGAAAGGACAAGGACACTTTTAAAAGAAAATTCTTTGTCTGCTGAGTTTGCTTTTGACCAGGTCCTTGCTCAACTCTGCTGGCACATTCTAGAGTGCAGTGTTTGACGTACATACATCACAGCTAGATTTGCATTCATCTCAGTGGCTGATTCACAGGGTGCAGTAGATAATTGACTTTATCCCGTGAGGTGTGTCTAGCTCTGCTTGGTAGACTTCCACATGCATTTAAAAAACCAAACATACCCCATAAACCTGATGTCTGCCCACTCCTACCCTCAAGGTATCACATTAAGGCATGGCAGCGGTGGTCTGCTGGATGTTGTCAGGGATGATGGGAATTGTGATCCAACCAGTGGCTGATGGGAGATGGCTGCACATCGTGTGGAGGGTTACAGGCTCCCCAACAATGCACTACAAGGATAAAACCTGACCTTATCCTGGTAGAAGCTAGCGTTCAACCACACTGGCATTCAAGCCTTTAAAAAAAGGCTCATTCGCAAACGCAGAGGAAGGATTAAAAAAACAATCCTAAACAGCAGACCACCCCAAACCTTCCAGATGTGTGGGAGTACAACTCCTGTCTTCACTAGCTTGCATGCTGGAAGTTGTGATCCAATACATTTGTAGAGCCCCAGGCTGAGTCAGGCTGTTGGAAAATTAATGCCTCGGAGAGAACACGCTGGGAAACGGACTGCAGTTAAGTACTTATCCATGTCAAATCTCAGCAAACATCTGTGAGCCTCTTGGCATAGGCTGTAGAGCTGGGACAGGCAGCTTGGTGCTCTCCCGATGTTTTGCACAGCAACTCACCAAAAACTCAGGCCAGCATGACCAACAGTCAAGGACTGTGAGAACTGGAGGCCAAAAGATCTGGATGGCTCCAGGTTCGAGAAGTCAGGGCCACCGAACATGGACAAGAGCAATTGTCTCTTGATGTTCGGAATTCAGTCCATCTGTTTCGTCACATACCTGGGAATTTCACAGCATTCCAGATCACGACGGTGTTATCCACACTGCAAGAGGCTAGCCAAGCGTCATGAGGAGACCATGCTACATCCATGACATCTGTATGGAATACAAACAACTTCAGTAAGCTATAGCACCATGAGAAAGAAAGGCAACACCAGTGAATTAGTACCTTTCTGCTCCAAGAGAAATGCAGAATAATCTGGCTATAATCAAAATTCTATTGCCAAGGTGGCTGTATCTCCACATGATTCTGATTTAGCCACATAACTTTTATCCTTGGTTTAGTTAATGGGCACTTTTATAAAGAACTGGAAACCAGCATTATGCAATGTTAATGTTTACTTAAGCTTGTTAGTTTTGGATGTATTAATAATTTTCTCTTATCTGTGTTTAACTTGAGTATTTTTCTTTTTTGCAAGATTGGACTTTTTTCCCCTTATACTGAGTGACTACAATTGTCCAGGTCATCCAGCCAATGAGGCTAGAAGACCCTTTTCTGGGCTGTGTATTTATTTAGGGAAGGTGTAGCCCACCTTTCTGCACTGAGGTGCATTCAGGGTAGTTCTCAACAAAACAACTGAAGACTGTAAAACACAAAACCATGAATATAAAACAGATGTCTACCCATTCACACCACACCCATAATGATACTACAAAACACCACAGAACTGCTCTCTGTTTTCTGGCTGGGTGGGAGGAAGAGATAATCATAGAAACAGGCCTGCTTTGTTGATGTAACTTTCTCTACTATATTATATGCAAGCTGCTAAAAATAATGTGCAAATGTGATGATGTTCGTTTCAGTCCGCTTTAAATCCTGCCTCGTATTTTAAATCTTCATACTGCTGCTAGCCTTACGGTGTTTATTTCTATTTTATATTGCAGTTCTCACTGTTTAAATGCTCATACTGTGCTTTATGTTTTTAAAGTGTTTCAAATCGCAATCTTCACAGGGAGCTTCAGCTATCGGGTGGTATAAAATATAATAAGTAAGCAAGCAAGCAAACAAACAAAAACAAATGATCGACTGTTGACCTCATACAATTTGACTTTTGATACTTTTTGGCACATATCTACCCTGCTGTGAGTACCTCAACAACTGGATTGAAGTACCAGAGACAATACCAGCTCCTCTAAATACCACTTATCTTAACAGGCCGGGCAACAGGAAGCGAATTTTAACTTCATCCATCCTATCTTCAGAAAACAATGCAGGGACATCAGGCATCTTCCAGAGCTCCGAAAAAACTTACCCCCTGAATGGCTTTTAAGAATTGAGACACATCTCCACTGCTCGACATTAGCAAGTTTACTACTGGAACCGAACACTGTGCTAGGTCCAATGTACCTGTCCAGGGCAGGAAACAGAGTTACCAAAACACAGCCATGTCACAGCAGTCATTTATACGACAGGTACCCCTCTCCAGCCTGCAGCAAATTCAAGGGTGTGGGAAGACATGACAGAACATCCAAATATGTTTTTAAAGCAGCAATTTTATCAGGGGTCGGCATTCTTTGCATGCCTGCATTAGAAATTTGAGAAATCGCCCCGAGTGCCACCAGAAAATGGCAAGGGAAAAGCACTTACGCAGCTCTCTTCCAGATCATGATCAGCTTGTCATCTCCTCCAGAAGCCAAATACATGCCGTTGTTTGACCATCGCACACAGTTCACACAGGCTAGAGTGAAAAGGGGGGGGGGGGACAGCAGAAAAGATGCCTGAAAAAAGCAATTCCAGAACACTGGCCGGTTTTAGACTAGAGCTTGGAATTCTTTGAATAAAAATTCTTTGTATTTTTCGGCATGCTTTAGATAACTGCACTGGTGTTTTACGCTTTCTGCTGTGTTTAGGCATCTGATCTCAGCAATAGCAACAGATTAAATTTCTACTTTGAAAGTTTCAGAAAGAAAATAGTTCTTACTAAAAACAAAACAAACAACCCATCATAAGTGAAATTGACTTAATAAAGAACATGGGGAAACAAGGGGCCGCACCCATTAAAGAGCAAAGAGGGAGGGAGGAAGCAAGGTGTGGGGCCAGAAGCTTAAGGAAAGACAATATGCATGCATTTCCAACTATTCTCTGCTTAAAGGACATTTATACCAATGCAACAAGTATTTAAATCCAAAACCAGAACCAGCAATGACTTGGTTCACATGTAATGGCAACCTAAAGTATGGGTTCTGTTGAGAACACACCTCTCTCCTTTTTCCTTTCCAGCAGATCAAGGCAAAAGGTTCTAAAGTCCAGCCCTTTATTGAGCTAAGCTGGCTTGGCAGTACAGGGTGAGTAGTAATAAAGTTCTTAATGAGTAGCATCTATCAAGGTAGAGATCCCTCAGATAGGTGGAGTTGGCTCTTGCCCATGTCAGTTGATTCCAAATTGCATTCCCTTCTTCTTTTCCCCTCCAAAAGGGGTTGGCTCTACCCTCAGGGACGTTCATGCTTCTTGTGGCACAGACAGCAGGAACACCAGACATCTGTTATTTGGTTCACTCCTCTGGCTTGATGACAAACCACTGGCTTGACAAAATCACTCTTCTCCTCCTCTGACCTGCCTTGTTCGTTATCCAGAGGTGGTCTGGATAATCTCACTTGTTAAGCTTGTCATTTCAGTAACACATTCCAACCCCTCCTCTGTTCTTCTAGCTCACTTTCAGAGATAGAATTGTGTATTGCTACTATATGTAAGCCATGCACTCTGGTGTAACTATGGATTTTTTAACCAGGAACAAACCAACAACAAACCATGTGTTCTCTTCCTGGGCTGTTCATGGTCAATACCCCAGAGTTAAATCATACTGCAAGGTTCACACATGATGTCAACCCACATTTCAATGACAATGCTCAGTCCATATTCTGATTGGTCATTATGTGCAAACCATGTTAACACTTAGATTCTTATTTTACCTTGTCTTTCTGCTGGCTATGATCAAAGCAATCTGAATAAAGGAGACCTACAATATATATTTACAAAGGAGAAGGACTTCTCTGTGATGACAACCCCACTTTGCAATGCCCTCAAAAGGACAGATAATTAATATCAACCTTGCATCCATTTCAGCCAGTGCTCAGGCATTTGAATACATCCATATTTTAGTATTTAGAACTTTACAATTTTAAATGTAGTTTATTGTTGAACTGACCTGATTGTTGTGTTATTGTTTGGTATGCTGCTTGAAGATTTGCCTCACAATCTGTAAGTGCATGGTTTTCCATAACCAAAGCATTTGTTAGTTTTAGCCTTGCATATACCAGGTTAGCATCCCCACTGCATGAAGGACCATTTTAGAATTAAAGTCACAAAGGAAATTACTATTTAAAAAGAGAATGGCTGCTGCCTGGCATTAGAGCAAAACACACTCACCTTTAGAGATCAGAAAGGTATTTCTGAAAAGTGCACCGAGCAAAGACGGGAGAGAGAGGAATATGACCAGAGGGGGCTTGCTCATTTAACACAGTTTGGCATAACATTTGGAGTAACCCTTGCAGCAGGAAATTCTCCGATACATGGTGAAACCCCATGTCTCTCTACCTCAGTCCTTATTCTGTATGAGCAAACCATCCCCAGAATGGAAGGATTCGTTCTACCGTACCTAAATGATTGTCCATCTGACAAAGCATCCTGGGAACATTTTCATTCTTTTCGTCTTCCTCTCTGAGGACAGGGGCCATGCTCCAGATCACAACCTTCCCGGAATCCTGTCCTAACAGCACAGAGAAACCAGCACTCAGTTCAGAGAAAAGCACTGCTATCTCTACAAATTCCAATTGCAGGTAATTGCATGATGATGACCGAGTACAAAACGCTTGTTTGTGTTAACTTGCAGGCATCCACCCAGGGTTTTATTCAAACCTATCTGACACATTCACCCTTGGCTTTAGAAAATATAGACTATTGAGTTGCCACTGTAGAAACAAAGGTTGTGATGCAATCCGCAACTGCACACGCAGAAGTCAACAGAGCTGTGGATTGTGTAGCTGTGGGCTGGTTTCCAAATGAACTCAAAGCTATAAAATATCAGGAGGAGACTAGTAGCTTAACCAGCTATAAAAACTGACAACTTATGAGGATCGAGGAAAAGTTAAGGAGTTTCATCAGATGTTACAACAAATAGCAATTCTTTAATTAAAAAGTACTGTGCTAGAACTATAGATGAAGCAAAGAAGGGAAACGTATTAAAGAATGATATTAAATCACATTATGCCAAGCAATGCAATGTTTATAATGAAGTAATGAAATGCTCTTCATTGTGGAGGCGGGGTTCACACATGCACAAGGCCGACTGGTCTTTGCTTGCATACCTTGCCCCCCAGTTGCAAACTTGGTCCCATCTGGATGAATGTCAACGGAAAATATCGACTTGCCTGGAAAAAAACAGAAGAGGAACAGAACATGAGCTCGATAGACCTCTTTCCACAAAGCACCAGGTTACTCGGGAATATTTGGTTACTGAATTAAGCCAAGGTGGGTTGTGGGATAATGCAAACCAGCCCACTGAATCAAAGCATTAGTTCATATCGATTGGTCAACACCGGCTGCTAGCAGGGCTTCGGGGTCTTAAGGGGGTTGAAACTGGGACCTTCTTCACGCAAAGCAGGTCTGCACTGTGGAGCCCACTGCCCTTTCCCACGCAGGACTTTTCTACCCGCGCCACAGTTGGATGGTTTGGTGCGATAACAAAAACCGTGTTTACAATGCTGGGAGAAGGAGGTGCTGCTTATGCCCCCCCCCCCCCAAAAAGGCCCTTCATATCTGAATTGGCAGCTTTGCTTTCTTTGGGGGTTCCTCATTCTTTGCAAATTGGCTTATTTTTATATCCTGCTGAAACAAGCCACACACAGGCATAAATCTGGCTGGGATTTATGACGGTCCTATTTGGCAGGTGGAAAGGAAACCTGCAGCCTCCCTTGCAAATTGACCTGTGAAGGAGAAAAGGCAACCAGAAGCTTGAAGAACAAAGGAGAAACACCACCTTCAAACGCCATAAAATAAAGGTTTAAAAGCTCAGAGATCCAGTCTGACGAAAGTAGCATTAGTTGTCCGCTATTCCTGATTATCTTAGTTGTCACAGCCTTAGCTGGATGTTAACTCTTTCAGCAAAGAAACCAAACATAACTCCGTAAGAAAAGCCCTGCTGGATCGGCCGAAGGTCCATCTGCTCCGGCATGTTGCTCACACGGCGGCCAACCAGACGTCCCAGTGGGAAGCTCATGGGGCAGGGCAGGCAGCCTATTGCTTGTGCTCCCCGCTAGCTCACATTCAGAAATATAGTGCCCCTGATCCCAGGGCCAATATGCATCCATCCGGAGCAGCAAGCAAACCCTAGCTGCGCTCTGGCTTCCCAGGAGCAACAAGCCAGGGGACCTCAAACCCAGAGCCCAAATTCCCCCCTCCGGGCCTCTCAGTCCGCCTTCTAGGGTTCGCCAGGTGGTCATGTGCCTCTTCTGCGAATCCCCCGCTTTCCTCTAGCCGTGTGCACCAGTGATCCAATGGATTCTCGTTGAATATCCTGAAAAAGCACAGCTCCCAGCTAATACGAACCTTTAACAGTGGGCAGCTTTTTCCTGCTGGAAGTCACAAGCCGGCAGCGGGCACATCGTCCTCGGTGCCAAACATAGCCGAGACCTTCCTCCCTCTCCTCCCACTCCCTCTCCACACAACAAGCTGCTGGAGGAGGAACAGATTGCTCTTGCCAGAGCTCTGACCTGAGCATGTGCAGAGGGCTTTTGAAACGCGGCTAGGGGTGCCAACCTCGCCCTAACAGGAGGGCAGAGGAAGAAACAGTAGCAGCTCAAAGTCATTTATGTCCCCTTGAATTTCTATGATGCTGACACAGATCACAAATTATATCAAAGGCTTGCAAAGAAAGTATCAAAGTTCTCACAAAGGTGTTTCTTGCATTTAAACATATATACATCTAGAACATTTGCACGCCTCAAAACATATCTCTTCCTCCCTCTCTCTCTCATGTGGCATAAACCTGTTATTTGCACAAACCTGTTTATTAGTAGAACCCTGTTACCTGAACACTTGGGGAACGTGCTATGCATCTATTAATATCTCTCTCTTTCAACTAGAGCCTTTGGAGACAAATGATCACTGGATAGAGACTGACACACACGCTCATTTCCTACTGCCATCACTTTACAGTAACCTCTGCTAGTCAAAATACCCTACAATTAGTATTCTTACAAACAAGTTGCCTCGTTACAGTAATTTCCTCTAATGACAGCTTGCCTTGGTTTCGAATGCTTGTTCAGCTCGGGCCAAAAGGTCATTACAATCCAGACCGCAGAGCTCTAGCCCAAAGGCACACATGACACAAACACAACTGCAGAAGTGTTCTGACTGCAGGAACTCGCTGTGACTC
This sequence comes from Varanus komodoensis, assembly GCF_004798865.1. NCBI lineage: Eukaryota > Metazoa > Chordata > Lepidosauria > Squamata > Varanidae > Varanus > Varanus komodoensis. The sequence goes on from NW_025335909.1 coordinate 1,025,553, forward strand.
TCCTGCTCTCCCCTTGGATCCTCTGCTCCAAGGCACACATTCCAAAACACCACAACTTCTGCTGCTTTCCCTTGCATCCTTTCCAGAATCCCTGTGTTCCTTCCTCTGTGAAGACGTCCTGTGAGGCTCAAATTCCCAGGCCTTTGCAAAAAAAACAAAAAAACAAAAAACCCAGGTGGTCACACAATTTGAGAATGGTTTCATAGGGTACAGCAGGCAGGTCTGGCAGAGAAACCTAGCCATCAAAAGTAGACCAGTGAAAGGAGTAGGGATTAATTGAGAAGGAGGTCTTCCTTCTGCAGGAGGAAGAGATCCATTCGAAGAAGCTCCTTCCTCCAGTTTTCTGGGGATCCCACTCTCCCCCATGTCAACACATTTGATTGCGCTGGATCACCTCACTCCCCATATCGCATTTTCTGGGGACTGGACGAGCTGCTGTGGAAAAGGAGAAGCAAAGAGGCCCACTTCTGCCCAGCCGGTACATCATGCTTATATATTTGTATTCATTTTACACTGTATGCACACAAGTGTTAAGAACAGCAGCTGTTTAGGGAACCGAGAGGTAGCGCAAAAATCTTAAATCAAGAAACCAAAACACTAAACTGCCTGCCTGAGAAAATAAGAGGTCTTCTCATGGTGCCAAGAAGAGCACAAGAGAGGTGCCAGGCAAGCCCCTCTGGGGAGCACAACATATCTCCATGCGCAGCCAGGCCTTGTGCGCTCAGAGCTGCCCTGCTTCGTCAAGAGCTCGCTCTTTTATTTTCCCTAGGACACGAGGGACAAGGAAATATGGAGATGGATGCCTGAAATGGTCCGGTAACGAGACAACACAGCTCTAAAATACCTTCCTTGGCCGATTCTGCCCATCAGTGGCTGCATGCGCACGTGAGCCTGTTGCTCGCCCCTTGGCCACTGAACAGAACGGTCTGCCCCTTCTCAACATGCGCGCTGCCCAAAAATTAACTACATGAGGGATGGTGAAGGCCAACAAGCCTGACTCCCACCGATGGAGGGGGATAAAGCAAGCCACCAGCCAAACCTAGGAGTGACCTTTCTGGCCCACAGGAATCCACTACTGTGTAAACACAGGGCTGGCACATCATTCCGCCACAACTAAAGTAGATTAAGAGACACAAAAGCAGTAGGGTCCTACGGAGGAAGGGGACAAAAGGACACTAAAAAGCTAGAGGAAGAAAGAGCTAAACCTTCAGGCTGCGTGGGCTGCGTCTTTCTTTACTCCCCCTGCGGCATCAATGTGCTTCAAATGTATAGAACAAGGCTGCATCCTCAGAATCGCTTTGCAATCACCGAATAACTATCCCGTCCTAATACCAAGGGTCTCCTGACACCAGAAGATTAGTTGTGGCATTATCTGTCCCCGTTCTCGGTTGTAGAGCCACAGGTGGCTCACCAGACATTAGTCCATGGCCTTCTGCCCACCTCTGCTATAGAAGGCAGCCGGGCTGAATCTCAGTTAGCTGGACAGGTGAATCTAATTTTGGGAAAACTCCTAGGGGCCAAAATGCAAAACAAAAACAAAAAACCCGACCAGTGTATTTTAGCTTAAAGCTCTCACTGCAAACAACTAAAGCATTCCAAACTTTTAAAATGGGGAGGGGGGCTTCATAACACTCAGGAAACTACCACATAATTGGTGCTTGGAGAAGAGGGTGGCCTTCTGGAAAATCCTAAAATCTTGCCCACAGGTAGATTAGAGATTCTGCTCCCCTCTGCCTGCAGTATCAACCAAGCTTAACCTGCCAGGAACAGAAATGCAGACAACCCCTTTGACTGCTAAGATGCCTTATTTCAAATGCACAATTGTTTTTGATGCAAGGGAAACGCAGAGGAGGAAAAAGGTCAAATAGTGCAAGGTGGAACAAACTGGTCAAGATGTGGAAAGAGAAACAGACAAAATAAGCCATCAAATGTACAGAATTAATGATGTAGGTTTCCTCGTCAGTAATCTTTTGAGAGCAAGAGATTCCAGAGATGAGGCCAATTGTGGATGTCTTTCATGGTTTCCATGACACCAAGCCCCTCTCCTTTCATCATAGGAGTAAATGGAGAAGGATCTCTCTGCTGCCTTGCTTTTCCTTTGATTTATCTACTTTCATTCATACCACCCTCGTTCTAACAAATACTTAAGGTGGCTAGCAAGCAGGACAAAATAAGCAATAGGACAAAAGCATGAATAATACCAAAACACTCTTTACAAGGAGTAACACATTAAGCACCATAAACCAAAATAAGATTGAAATTAATGGAACATTATCAAAATAAAATTATCTCCACCACCCATTCAAGAGAGAGCCATGGTAGAACCAGGCAGGCCTGCCTTGAGAGGTTCAGTCGGAACTTGGGTACCACACCAGAAAAGCTCCAGTTCCGGTATTCATTTGTTGTGGTATGGATGATGAAAGACCCAAAACAAAGCCTGGGAAAAGGAGCAAAATTGTTGAACGGCTCATATTTAGGAAGGAAGCATTCTGGTCTCAGGATGTTTGGAAGCCTCAAAGCAAGCATGTTAAAATTTATTTATTTATTTATTTAAAACATTTTTATGCTGCCCCCATCGCAACAAAGCCTCGGGGCAGCTCACAACAAGAACAAATATAACAAATTATACAATAAAAATATTAAAACCCGGTGCATCTCGGCTTAAAAGATTTAAAATCCTATAAATAACCAATAAATTAACAATTAAAATAAGTTTTAAATAAAAAAGTCTTAGCCTGGTGCCGAAAAACAAGTAACGACGGTGCCAGGTGGACCTCTCTGGGGAGCGCATTCCATAGGTGGGGCGCCACCACAGAGAAGGCCCTCCTCCGGGTCTCACCCTCCTAATATCACTCACAGAGGGTTCCCGGAGAAGGGCCTCTCCTGCTGATCTCAAGGGGCGGGAGGGCATATATGGGCGCAAGCGCTCCTTTAGATACCCAGGACCCAAGCCGTTTAGTATATGTACTCAAATTGAGTACATATACAAATTGATACAGATTTGGTGCAATAGCAACTGACTGATGGGCTCCAATCAGGCATTGCCGTTTGACCCAATCGCAACACCTGGAATGTTTTCAAGGGCAGCCCAACGTAAAATCGGTTACAGCAGCCGCATCCAGAGGAAGAGTGCACGTGCAAAGGTCCCTGATAAAGCAAGGTCTTTTAGGGTTTGAAGGTGCATGGTATAGACGCCTGGCTGACAGCAAGCAAGGTGGGATTTGAGCAGCATCTAGAGCAGGGGTCTCAAACTCAACTGACCTGGGGGCCGCTGGAAGTAGAGTCTGGGTGAGGCTGGGCCGCATCAAGGATTCCACCCCCGCGGTGGTGGGGGGCCGCTCATCCCGCCGCCGGCCTGGGCGCTGCCAGCGCTTTGAAGGCCGCAGGGCCCCTCCTCCGTGCCCTGCCCAGCCCGGCAATTGGCCCGCGGGCCGCAAGTTTGAGACCCCTGATCTAGCTGGACTGCTATCTAAAAATCCTATATGCACCTCTTTAAGATTTATGACAGAAGAAAGGCAAAACAGAAATGTACTAAATCAATCCACCTGATATTTCAAAAACGGTTTGATATGCATACATACTAGTGTATTTAAAAATGCAGCCTCTCTCTCCAAATGGAAAACTACAGTAGCAAGAACACAGCTCATAACTAATGTGTTAAAACTGTATCATTTCTTCCTGTCACCAACTAAAACATCTACATTTACCAGTCCACCTTCAGAACTGTTACATGTTTGCTTTTTTGGAAACTATGGAGACTTTGTCACCTCTAAAGGGTAGAAGAGCGTACAATTCATACAAGATGATTATATTCTGTCTGTATTCTTAGCATTATTCGCAAGCTACTTTTGGCATCAGTAACTTTGCCTGATTCTTTGAAAACCCAAGGGCAACAAAGCTCTAAACAGGCTTCACTCCTCAGGGGAAATACAATAGAAGAAGAGCCAGGATCAAACCAAGGGGTCATCTAATCTACAAACCTGTTTTTCACAATCAACCACAAGCTGAGTAAAAATGTCCAAGCTAGGGATTCCAACTTTTGTATTCCTGAGCACATGTCTTTTTCCTTGTCCATAGTATACTTTGCACCTTAATCATCCTTTTCAAACAAATAAAAGTGTCCAAGTAGCTCCCCGCTGAGCAGGGGGAAGTGTTAAATAAATTTGTTTCAGAACCTACCACTGTTTTCAAGAGCCCTTTAAATTAAGTCAGTAAAAGTTATCGGGAAGTTGAGACATACACATTGATATACCTGTCCTATTCTAACCAAGTTTTAAATTACCCTAAACTCCAGACCAAGCCACTAGCATGTCTCTGCAAACCACCAGGTAAACTGATATTTCTGAAACAGGTTAAGTGATACAGCATCCAGGTGAATTTTTGCAGTACGTGATGGGTGGAGCGGACAGATAAGCAACTGAATTACTCACCCGCCTCTTCAAATACAAGAACAAATGGGAAAACACTGACTAACTGGAGTTCTGTATTGCATTGTGCATTTTTAGGATTCTAATCCATGTAAATTCTCCAAGTGAAATGAATGATAACCCAAGTTAGATGCCCTTTGGCCCAAGTGCCCGCTGTTGAGAAGCCTTTACTTGTACCAGTGTTGTATATCTAGACTGGACGGAAGGCCAGCGTCTGGTACAACGCAGAAGTTTGTGGCTCAACCCAATTGCCCCATATGACCCAACAAACACATTTCCTCGCACCCTGGTTTGCTTTCGCAGACTAAGCAACCCGTCTTTATGAGCAATGAGGAATGGGACGCTCTGCGTATGTTTAGAGGCCTTCTGCTTCCTCAGTCCTGAGTTCCAAAAGCAAAGGGAACACACAGCACTCTGTCCTGGAAGCTCCCACCTTCTTCCGCCCTACGAGGTGCCAGTGCTCTGCCGCACCCACCTGGGAGTACATCCCACTTTGAAGGCAGAGAAGCTTGCGCAACCGATGCTCAGGACTGCGATGTGAGCGTGCCACGTGGGGGGGGGGAATAAGGTGCTGTGGTTCCCCACTAGTGAGAGAGAATATGCACTTGATACTTGCTCAGTGGCCCTCTATTTCTTGAGTCTTTGGACCCAAGATTAAAGCACCAACACTGAACAGCGGCACCACTCGCAGCCGGTAGCACCGAGAGGCCGGGAATCCAACTGTGCCCTCAATGAAATGCGGGGGGAGGGGGAGTGCTGTGTGAGCATAATGAGGAAAGGGGCTTTCTCCATGTGCTCAGAGGTAGCTCAGCGCAATCTGATTCCGTGTTGGGCAGCTTTATGGGGTGGCACACTAGAAAAGCTTAAGCCTGCTTCATACAGGGGCATGTGTATATGCAGGGATATGTTACCACAGATGACAAAGAGGCACTCTGCAGATGCCTAGAGGGCCCCACTATTTCTGTATGATCCAACAGAGGAAAGGAGCAAACGCTCAGGTCGTCCAACAGACTGGGATCATGCAATTTACATTCAAAATAGTTTTTCCCTGGAGCGGCGGAATCCACCTCAATCTTCCCCAAAACAGCACTCCTGGGACTGCAACCTCCAGTTGCTGAGAGCTGTAGTCCTTGGAACAGAAACAGAGTGAGTCAGAAGGGGCCTCCCGGGCCATCTAGTCTGACCCCCGGCTCCAGCCGGCTCCGCTCACGACATGCCTAGTCTCACACATCTGGAGGACGCCAAGCTGAGGAAGGCTGGTCTACCTGCACCCAGGGGAAAATGAAACTGAGCAGTCACCCCGAGTGCCTCCAAGGCCAGACAGCACAAAACAGTACAGGCACCCTCTGCACCGAGAGTAGCCTCCCTCGCGCTACTGGGGCGCCCAGGAGAAGCCTCTGCACGTAGTCAGGGACAGCCTTGCAACCCAGAGAGGCCCGAGCGCTTGCAAAAGTTCCCAAACCGAAAGGGATGCAGGCGCAACGTGCACGCGCCAAGCCAGCCTCCCCCGCTCGCGGGAAGCGCACACGCTCGCAGACACCCCCGGAACCCGCCTCGAGGCCCGAGAGCAGGAGGCAGACAGCCCTCCGCCCGCGCAAGCCAGCACTCTGCACATGCACGCTGCAGCTCGCCCGCCCAGCCCCGCCGGGCAGCCCGGCGCGGGTCTCTGCACATGCTCGGGGCGCGCGCGCGCTGCCGCTCCCGGCGGGCCCGTCGCCGGAGCGCCGCTCACCATTGTGGTTGACCCAGGCCGGCTTCAGGAGCTTCATTTTCCGCCGCCGCCGCCGCCGCCGCCGCCGCCGCCGCCGCCGCCCTCCTCCTCCTCCCCGCCGGGCTGGGGCGCCGGCGCCTCCGTGCTGGGACGGCGCGGGCCGGGCGCCGCTGCTCCGCGAGGCCGCGCGGGGAGGC
>NW_025335909.1:1031987-1055875 GCF_004798865.1 Varanus komodoensis
CTCGCCTGCCTCGCGGGCGCGCCGCCCGGGACCCCGCGGGGGCTCGCCGCCGGCAGGAGCACCTCCCGCCGCGTGAGGCAAGCGGCTAGTCCTCACGGTTGCCCCCGCCGCCGCCGGTGCCCCTTGGCGCGGGGCGCGGCGAAAGAGGAGCGCTGCTGGATCAGGCGAGGGACGGCCCGCCTCGTCCCGCGCTCTGGGCGCACGAGGCACAGAGCCTCTGATAAGGGGAAGCCACGCATTCGTTCAAGCTTTCTGTCCCCCCCCCCCCCCTTCACAGTGTTTCAGGGCGGGAACGCGCGCATCCGAGGGGACCAGCAACCGCGGAGAGGTTCCTCCGGGGAAGCACCATGCCGGACCGGGCGGCGGCCTTCTGGCCCAGCATTCGGGCTCACACCGCGGCAGGCTTGCAGCCTTTGATAGCCTTCCCTCCACGAATTTGGCCAGTCCCCTTACAATCTGGTGGCCGTTCCTACTTCTTGTGGCAATGGATTCCATAGTCGACCCTGTGCCATGTGGAGAAAGATACCCTGCGTGCAGGATCCTGGGGGCACGTTGTTGGCCATTGTACCTCCCAGAGTACTACAGTACGTAAAAGCAATGCAATAAAACACCATAGCATCTCATCGGACGAAATGCAAACTGTTAAGAAACGGCTAAAAAATACGTTGATGAATGACCCTGCAAAGGAAAAGGGCTTTGATGTAAACAGCAATGTGGGGAATGGAAGCAGAGTGGGAGGAAAGGGCCCTGGGCATGATGGGGCTCCTCCTTTCCTGCCAGCTTGTCCTGGATTTCCTGGTGCAGAACCATGTCCTGAAGTTCCTTCCAGGAATGACTAGCATGAATAGCCACCTGCTGACTTAGTTTTGCTTGGCAGGGAGGGATTGTCAAAAATCCCTCCCTGGAACATCTCAGGAGAGCTTGGGGGCTCTCAGTTATTCATGAAGGGATTGTTGTGGTTGTTAAGGCTTAGCATTTCTATACTAGCTTTAGTACTATATGTATTGGGTGTTCAAACAGTTTTAAATACATATATTGAACTCACAACCCTGTAAGGTAGACCAGTATTCCTTATATTACAGCTGGAGGCTGATATTTATGTAGGATGGGAGTGGGCCACTTGAGGGCCTTCCACATGTTGGACCGAACACCATGGGACTCAATATGCGCAGGATGCTGCTGTAAGTTTTATATAGTGACTGTATTTAGGTAGGAACAATTTATGCCACAGTCTTGTAACACTTATCCCAGCAGTAAATCCTCTTATACTTAGCAGGAATTGCTCAAATTGGCCTTGGTCTCCCTCTGAGATTGTCCTTGTCCTCGGATTACCGCAGCCATAACTGGAAAGAGCAGAAGCGCGCCACGGAGCCCCGTGGGGCCGCTTTCTAGCCCGGAACGCTCGCGGCAGGGCGTGCGAGCAGGGAGGAGACCAAGCGCGGGAGGACCGCGGTGCCCCGCCGGAAGTGTCCCCCCTTGGGACGGCGAGCGGTAGGACGCTGCGGTCCCTTCAACGGTTCTTCGAGCTCAGGAGGAGCGGCCAAGGCATGTTCGCCCGGGTGGCCTCGAGCCTGCTTCGCAGCGGCGCAGGGGCAGCTTCGCTGAGGTAGGTGGCCGAGAAAGAGAAGGCAGACTTTGGTTCTCCTCCTCGATTCCTCTGTGCCCCGATGAGAAGAGGCATGCTTGTATTTCTTTATGTAGATCGTGCAGCTGGGTTCAGGGACGTCCTCTTTGGGACTGGACCAAGAGTCCATCGAGTCCAGCTTCCTGTTTTCAACAATATCTAGAGAGTAATCGTCGTTATCTATAACAAGCACAATGAAGTTAAATGTAGATTTACTGCCTTCTGCGCATTCATAGACTGCTGTCTGTTGTTCAGACATGATCCTTGGTTTTGAATGGGGGTCTAGCAAGCAGGCAGGACACGAAAGCAATGGCCACGCTGGACAGTTTACCACTCAGTACGGTGAACTGCTCCTAAACATGGAAGTGCAGCTTTTGGGGTTTGCTGTCAGAATCAAAGCTACAAGAGAAACATTTTAAAATGCCAGTTTGCCCTAATTCATTGCCACATCCTTGGCAGCAAGCGAAGGCTATGCAAGATTTTCTGCCTGCTTCTGCCCCAGCTCATCCAGTTTGATACAATTTAACATTCTAATTTGTAGGCCTCAGCTGAAAACTATTCTGCTACCATTCAGGTTGCTATGAAGTTGCACTCACTTGGGACAAGGAAACATGGCAAGGAACCCCACTACTTGCATATGTGGAAAGTTTCTTAGAATAAGTTTATGATGGTAATGAACCTCTGTACATGAGAATTATCTATTCTAAACTGACATAGGAGAAATGTTCTTATTGGTCATCCTTTTTCATTCAGGTTTGATCCATCTAATACTTTTTATTTATTAAGATTTGACTAATCTAATACTTTTTATTCTTCATTAGTCCTAAATTAATCTGGAATGTTCAATGTCGAACAAGCCACTGGCAGTCTTCACTTCTTGGACTGAGAGCATCTATACCTATGAGGTAAAATATAGTCTTTAGTGGTATTTTTAGAAAGGCTTTAGACCATTTCTTTGCATGTGTTAAATTAGAGGAGGAAATTATGCTTTATGTATGTATGCTTTATGTATTCATTCTGTTTTTATCTTAACTTTCCTCCACATCTTCTCCCCAAATTCCATTTTATCCTTGTAGCATTGAAGAGAGAGTGAGTGGTCCAAGATTACGCAGTAAGCTTTGTTGCTGACTTGATGCTATAGCATGGATGTTTTACACTACAAGGTAGAATAGATTATCAGAAACTAAAATATGTATCAAGAACTTTCTGCTTTGTCTTCCATTAGAGCAGAACCGAAGAAGAAAAAGAAGGTGGACCCCAAGAGAGACCTAATTATAAAGGAGCGACTGAAGAAGAAGATTAAAAAATTGGAAAAAGCTCCTCAGGAATTGATTCCCATTGAAGATTTTATGACACCATTCAAATTCTTAGATGAAAAACGGTAATGGCAGTGATTCTTGTGATTTCTTAGAAACTTATGATATTTTTATTATCCAAGGGTACCACCCTTAGGTCTCCAAGCTCCAAGGCTCATAAGAGTGAGTGCCCACTTGTGGTATAAACTTGTGAGTGTGGTATAAACAAGTTTTTAGAGATAGTCAATGCCCTAAAGCAGAGATGCAAAACCAAATCCAGCTCTTTTTAGTTGTTTCCAGGAAGGCCGAAAGGCCTTTTGTAAGGCTTAATTACTTGCAGTAAGATCTTTAAGCTAAAATATGCTAGTATCTTCAACACCACATCTCTGAAATGCAGCCCCCAAATTTCCAAAACAGAATTTGGAAGATGAAAGAGATTCAACACCACTGCTGTAAAATTAACATGGCTCAACTAAACCTTGACTGACATAACTGAGGTACTGTTACTGTTCAGCACTGTTAAAAGAAATCTTCTGTAATAAAGTCTAAAACCAGAGCTCTGAAGTGTGAAAGAAATATTTGCAAACACCCTGCTGATGCTTCATTCCCCCTTTTCCAAAGACTCACTAGTTTACTTTGGACCAGTATGTATTTGCACCCCTTGTGCTTTCAACCTGGAGACAGGTATTCAAAAGCTAGCTCGCTTTCGTTTGCCTCTTGTTCCATAGCTCTGTCTTGTTTTTTCCTCTTAGGGTACGAGCCTCCTCACCATTGTCTTTTGAGGAAAGTGAGAGGAGAGCTTTGCTTAAGAAGACGTGGTCTGTATACAAGCTAAAGCAGAACAGGGCAGAAATGAGGGCAATCAAGTCCCTCATGGATGCTCAGGAAGCAGCACTAAAAGAACTGCGGCATGAATCGGAGGAACTATACCAAGCAGCAATTCAGCGAGACAACAGTTTGTTCCCTTTTGAGAGGCAGGAGCCTACAGTCACACCACCACTGCCTGGTTATGAGGCTCCTGACGGGAAGTGTATCGATGTCACAAAAACATATACCCAGTGATCTGAGAGACTGCTGGGAGATGTTGCATCCATTAAAGCATTCTTGTTTTACAAATCGTTGAAACATACAGGAAAGATTCCAAGAGCAGACCAATCTGGAGGTGGTGATTTCTTTAGAATGTAATAGATTCTAGAAACCTGCTGTCCTATTTGGACAAAGAACGTGGTATAAGCAGATTTTCTAATTCATATGCCTATGTGGGATACTATCGTTTTGTAGGGAGTTTGTAGTTTTCTACAGAACTAATGAATCACTGCAAGAACTTGTCCTCCCTGACTGGCAGGACAGGAATTTTAGAAAAAAATAAAACATGCAGGATAAAATCAGTAAATTTGGGGACAGTGAGAACAGATTTTTGGGGAGACTGGGTAATTATCTTTGAGTGCATTTACTATATCGCATCCACCCATCTTTAAACTAAAATTCTTTGTCTCTGTTAGCTGTAATCTGGATTTTTTGAAGACTGCACCTAAGCCGTTATTTTTAACCTGGAAAGAATGGTTTCTAAGAACATGGCTGTTCAATTTGAAGTGTCAAATTAATGCATTTTTCTGCATGTAGGGACAGATACAATAAAATGCATATTGATCACCTTGCCGTTTTGGTTGTAGATAAACTTGCCAGGTGTTGTAGCTTGCCTATTGCAGAAGAGTGTGCAGAATTCTGAGAAAGGCCATATTAAACCTCTGACAGGTCTCAAGCATATACAGAAGACAAATAATAGAAGGCCTGTAGTGGTGTCCTGTTTTTATTAGACCACCCAAACTGTGCATTTTTAAGCATATCTCTTTAGAAGGCAAGATGATATTTAAAAAAAACAAACACACGATTGGGGGTGGAATAAAACTGGGAAAAATCCTGAATTGATAGTGGGGTTACATTGTTTGCAAGTTCGGCGTCCCAAGCTGGAATGGGGGAAGAAGGGTCTTGCAAACTTTCAAATCTCTTCACGGATGGCTACAGGAAGGACCTGCTGCTAGGACAAAGAAAGGAAAAATGTTGGATATTTTATTTGGGGGGATAAAAAGGTAATGGGGCTCTCAGAATTATTTTCCATCTTGAACAAAGCACACAGACTCCTTTTAACAGTGGACCACCGAAATAGTCTTTCTGTTTGCAAGAGGCCTTCAAGCCGGCCACTGGGCATAAATAGCTGTGCATATTCTGCTCCCCAGTCGCTCTATAAGCAACAATTTGGGCCGAATGTGTGCATCTGGGAGGTACTATCAGATCTGCCTTTCTCATGGAAACTACAAATAGGAAGCATCCTCATAAAGACCTTCAGGTGTTTTCCCTTCCCAAATGGGGGTATCATTTCAAAACGGTATAGTCAAACAAATGGAAACTCGAGGAGATTCCACAGATCTTTTGGCCTGCATTTTTCAGACTGTACGCATGCCCTTTCTTTAGTGCAACAGACTTTAAAATTCCCTCCACTTACTTTGAGTAATACCTGAGTTGAATTTTAGGCCTGTGTGCCAAATCGTACTTCCCCAGTATGTCCCGGGTTTTGTGCAGCTTTGCCCCCATTCTAAATGGCTGGCACACCTAAGACTTAATTGCTGGCAGTAAGGCGTAATATGTGGGTGTTTTCGGGGGTTAAGCTCTGAGCTCCCTGCCGTCAGTTGACCTGAATCTGGCCCAGCTGGAGACGAACATTACAGGCTTTGAGGAGTGTTTGGTAAGTCTTGCAGTTGGCATTGCAGGTGGAGCTACAAAGGAGGAAGAGGCAAGCACCTTGAACATCTCACCAAAGGAAAGAAAGGATTCAGAACAGATACTTTAAAATGAACATACATTTGACACAACTGAAATGAGGCGCACACATGCAGAGGTGGCTGGTGACTCTCCCACACCACACGGGCTCAGAAGTCCCCTAGAGACATCGCAGACCTGGCATCCCACTGCTTCATCACTTTGGTTTCTCTTCATTAAGAGGCAGGTGCCAGTCAAGGGGAGGCTTTTTCCTGAATTCCCACACAGGCGCGTGCTTCTGCTTTTCTTCAACTCGCTTTCGTTCACTGCTGCACAAGGAATCCTGGAAAAGACCCAGTTTACTGATAAAAGTGAGCCATTTTTTCATTCAAGTTTAGCCATGTTTCCAAGAAAAATTACCTGAAGGAGCGCTTACGTCCATATATGCCCAGCCGCCCCCTGAGATCGGCGGGAGAGGCCCTTCTCCGGGAACCCTCCGTGGAAGAAGTTAGGAGGGTGGTTACTCGGAGGAGGGCTTTCTCTGCGGTGGCGCCTAAGTTATGGAACGCGCTCCCCAGAGAGGTCCGCCTGGCGCCATCATTATTTGCTTTTCGGTGCCAGGTGAAGACCTTTTTATTTAAGCAGCATTTTCAATGTTAATATTATTGAATTTTATCTGGCCAGGGCGGCTTATTTTATTCTACTGTATATATTTTAATTGTTATTGTTTGAATTTATTGTGTATTTTATTAGATGTTGTGAGCCGCCCCGAGGCTTCGGCAAGGGGCGGCATAGAAATGTTTTAATAAATAATAAATAGAGATAAATAAAAAATGAAAAGTTTTCTGCAGCACGTGGACGCCATATTATTCACTTTGAAATATAATCAGCATACAACAATTTAGTAATAAATAGAGAATTGCCTTCAACCAGCTGCCCACATTTCGGGGAAGAAAAGAAGCCTTAACTGTATAAACTAGAGAGGAGGGGAGGGTTAGATAAACCTGGACTGCATCTTGTCCGTAACAGCAAATAGAGACTGCCATATCAAGTAACGTAGACTTCATTTCTCCCCAACAATTCCACTTCCCGATCGTGAGTTGGAGCTAATTATTCCTTATTTTGCTGCTCAGCATACCTTAGCTGCTGCATTTCTCGTTTTTTCCCACTCCCTGCAATCCTGGTAGTCTCTCTTCCACTGTGCACAAGAAGGTGCCTTCCCATAGGTATAATAATTATGGAAGACGTTCTGGATGCTCCTGCAGTGCTTCCATTCGGCCCAGTAATCCTCACACACCCGTGGAGGCTGCCAAACACAAAATCCAGATAGCAGATCTTACCACTTGGCCCGAGAAGGAACAAGTACGGCCTGCAACAAAGTGGTACAGTGAGGAACACGATGGGAAGATTCTGGCCAGCCAAGGCCGGTTCCTATACTATTCCATTACTTCCTCTTTTCCTTCCAGGTTTTCCATGTTTCCCCTCTCAAATTCAGTGGTCACTGAGTACACTTATTACCGTGTTTCCCTGAAAATAAGACCAGGTCTTACATTAATTTTTGCTCCAAAAGACACACTAGGATTTATTTTCTGGTGATGTCTTATTTTTTTCATGTACAACAATCTACATTTATTCATGTACAAAAATCTACATTTATTCAAATACAGTCATGCCATCTCCTTCTGGAACATAGTCCAGAAGAATGGACAAACCCTACAAACCCTGAACTGTGTTGCAACGGACGTACTAAATGCGTCCATCTGGCTGACAATCTTAACTGGGGCTTATTTTTGGGATAGGGCTTATATTACGAGCATCCTGAAAAATCATGCTAGGGCTTATTTTCAGGAAAACAGGGTAGTCACTGGGCTATTTTGGGCTTTCCCCTAAGTGGAGGGGAGTACCAGGTTCCCTCATAAGCTCAACTATTCTACTCTTTTTGGGCACCATTCTGGCTACGTAAGAAATCAGAATCCAATAGTGAGTTTGCTAGAATATAGGTCATGAGAATGCCTATTTAGTTTCAGGCATGGCTCTGCCCAGAACATTTTTGGTGTATTGATTTCTCTCTAAGCCTAAGGCTGGCTAAAATGTCTCGGGGAACCTTTAAGTTGCACTCAGGAGTCTCTTAGCTTGGACTGCGCATGATTACTAATTAATTCCCTGCCAGCAACACTTCATGGTTTGAAATTGATTTCCACTCTGCGCATCGTCTTTCTTCACAGGAGCCCTATGGTAAGTGGCTTTCAGGCAGCTGGCAGGTCGATTTATTTCGGGGCACCGTTTTCATTTGCTTCAATTGATTTAAACTGCTTTTGAGGTATATGAAACTTGGAATAGAAATATTAACCATGGAAACTGATGAATGCTGGGAGCTGAGGATCCCCCCACCCCAACCATGCATAGGGCTGTCTCCTATGCAAACAAAAACTAGTGTTTATTTAAGGGGACAAGACCAAAGCAAAACAAGCATTCTGATAAATGATTTAAAGCAACCCCCTAAGGCAAACAGCCCAAGGGGGCATATGCTGATGTCCACATGCTATGAAGCCTGTGTTTGTGCTTATAGGACCTGACTCCTGGGGACACCCGTATTTGTAAATATGAATGAATGGACACCAGAGAGGAAGGCGTTTGATTCCAGGGGAAAACTCAAACGGAAAGGCTGGGGGGCAGCAGGAGGTGAAGTGCCAAAAGTCAGCTCGTCCAGGGCCTCGATGCAAGAGAGATCCGCAGCCCCTGAACCTTTCCTTCAGCAAGTGCCTATGGACAGCAGGGCGGTGGGGCAGCGGGCTTCTCAGAAATTCGGGTCTCCCAGGGAGACATCAGGGACTCCCGGTCCTAGCGGGTCACTCTGTAACCCTCTCGGTCCCTGGCTGGAGGGAGCGGCCACAGGTTAAGTCTGGTGTCCGTCCTGAATTTCCCACCCATTGGACAACCCACGATTCTAGTCCTCAGTGATCATCTTCACCACCACCACTCCCCGCCTCCCGCAATCAAAGCAGGACGTGCAAAAGCCCCTCTTACCCTCCAGGTCTCCCTGTCGGCCATGTCGCTTCCCCCGCCCGCCTCTCGCCGGCAGCGGGCCCAAGCCGACCCTCCAAGGCGGAGCTTTGGGACGATGTCGCCGCGGACCGTCCCGCGAGAGGCTGCGCAACGCGCCGCGCCGGGCGGTTACAGGGCCTAAGAGCAAAGGGGCGCCACCCTTCCCGTTCCTCACCGCCACTTCCGGCTCTCGGTTAGCATGCGGGGTTGAGAGTGGCAAGAATGCGTACGGAACTCGCAGGCAGAAACAAGAAGCGCTCCCACGCTCGGGTCGGATAGCGCCTTTTTCCGTGCTTTGAAAGAATCGTGCCTGTAGAAAATAGAAGGGTGCAAGATAGGTGCTTTGTAGGCTTGCAGCCATTCCTCATTTAAGGAAGGTCCCGCCTGTGCTTTCCGCATTTCAATGCCTTTTGAAACTCTGGTTGTAAATCGGGGCGACGCCAGAGGTCGGAGAGATCCGGGACTGCGCCCCACAAACAAAGTGCAGTTTTTGACGAGGCTAATTTACCCTATTTGTAAAAAAGGGGCGTATGGAGAGGGCAGAAGGGGCAGCTGATTGCAGGAAAAAACTTGTTCAGAAAGGTTCAAGGAGCGGTGGCAGGAGGGGAAGCGCCTGCGGGCAAAAACAAAAGCTAATCGGGAGGGCAGGGGCACCGGAGACCTTCTGAGCCTGTCTTTCCGCTAGTGCCCCGGGGTGGTGGGGCAGGTGGTCTTCCACGAGTCGGGGCTCCAGACGTAGCCAACCACCCCCTTCCCCGGCAAACATTTCATGCACCTGAGGAAATGGGCTGCAGTCCTCCGAAGCCGCTTTGCTGATGCTTTCTGCGCGGGTTGGTTCTGCTTCCCGCAGCACCTCTGCCGTTTTCCCCTTGTTGCCTCTTTGCAACCGCTTCCCATTCTAACACGCTTCCCAAAAAACCACATTTTCAGACTTCCGGGTTACGGCGCGGAGGGATCGGCGGCGAAAACGCGATTTGCGTCTTTCGCACCGAAATCCGTTCGCCGGGGGCTCGGGGGAGCCCGGTCCGCTGCCCTGGAAGAGCGGCGGGGGAGCACGGATTGCCCCTGGTGTGTTTGGGGGCGGCGACCCCTTACCCGCCAGGGAGAGCCGTCCTTTTCGGTGAGCGGGGGGGCTAACCCACCCTGGCTGTCGGTCCCGGTTAATCAGCGAACAGAAAAGCTTCTAACTGGACCTCGGATCTGCTGGGTGAGACAACTTCCATTGTTCATAACTGAGCCCTTAAAAGAAACTCCTGGAACGAGCATTAATTTAGATTAAAAAGCCCTCCTTCAACGGAGGAGGAGAACCCCCCCCCCCCCAGACTTTAAGCAGCGACAGAACTGGGCTGATTGATAGAGAAAGCTCAACATTCCAAGAGCTGGGAAAAAATAACTCCTTTTTAATCTCCCCAAGGGCGAAGGATTAGATTTTGCAACCTACTGTAAATCAATCTGAAGAAAAATCCGTTTTTTCTGTTTGTTTACATTCCTTTCTCTGGTCTTCATGGCGATCTGACCATTTCCAGGCATCCTGCATGAGAATTGAAGGTACTGGATGTTTCAATAAATAGTCCTTTGCTGCTCCCCTGTGGTTAACTTGCGTCACAACAGATTCTTTAAATAAAACTCTAACATTAACTCTCATTCTCTGGAGAGTACAGTTAGGGTTGGACGTATCACTTCCTTATCTGCTAAAACAATCAGTAGGGGTGTAAATCTAAACTTTCTTTAATAATAATGAGACGTCCATATCAACCAAAACCATCGGACCCGATGATTCAGCAGGAAAAATCCCAGGAGGAGATTCAGATAACACTTCTAACAATTCAAGAGCCTATTGAACAACTGGCATCCCAAGAAAAGAAATGGGAGAAGAGGATCTCAGACCAAATTGAAAGATTCAAAAAGCTGGATAGGCATACTGAGACTATAAATGCTAAATTTTCAGATATTCAACTGAAAACAGAGCAGAATGAGCAAAAAATAAAGAGGTGGAAGATAAGACTGACAATATTGATAAGAAAATCGAAGTGATAAGTATGGAAATACAACAGTTAACCCAAATAAATAAGACACTACAGGACTCAGTGGCTACATTGCAGATGGACAAGGCATCTAACTACTTGAGATTACAGAATGTACCAGAGAGAAAAAATGAAGACTTAAAAAACCTAATAAATACAATGCTAGCTGATGCTCTTGGTGTTGAAAAGGAAGAGATTAACAAATAAATTGATCTGGTCTATAGAGTAAACTCGAGTTATGTGAGAAGACATAGACTTCCGAGAGAAGTTCATATCAAATTTATGAAAAGGTCTATAAGAGATGAAATTCTCAAAACTTTACATGACCGGCCATTAAAATATGGTCAAAATGATATAGTCGCTTTGAAGCAAATACCTGGAGAATTAGAGAAGGACGGAAGAAATATCACTTCCTTATCTCAAAGTTGATGGCGAAAGGAATCATGTTTAGATGGCTGATATCAGAAGGGATACTCTTTAACTGGAACTCCAGAAGATTTAGACTAGACTCAATCTTTAAGGCACAAGAGTTTTACGAAAGCTTTAGAAGCATATTTGAAGATGAAAAACAGATTGAAGAAAAGGCGAAAAGGTGAGGCGGCTGCTGCAATAACCCACCTTCCAGAAGAAGAAGAAACAGCATCCTCAGACCGAGGAGATGAACAGTTATCAGAATAAAGAGAAAAGCTAGAAATGTGAAACCTTTCTCTTAGAAATGAAAATGGAAGATGAACAAGTTAAGGAAACTGATATCATGGGCACAAAACTTTGGATATAATATTGAATTGCAGAAATGGCAAAAGCTGTGGGAAAGAAATATTAGGATAACCTTGGCAACCTCATATAAAGAAAATTTGTATAAAATGTTTTACAGATGGTATTTGTCACCGAATAGATTAGCTAAAATGTCTTCAAATATGTCAAATAGATGTTGGAAATGTAAACAAAGGCCTGGTACCTTTTACCGTATGTGGTGGACTTGTGATAAAGCAAAAAAATACTGGGTTAAAATACATAGATGGCTTGGGGAAACTTTGCAAAGACCTGTAATATTTAAACCAGAAATATTTTTGCTAGGCATTCTCCCCAACGACTTCGATAAACAAAGTTAATGTTTGACTTCGCAGGGAATCACAGTGGTGAGGGTTGTATTTGCACAATACTGGAGGACTGAAGAGTTACCGACTGAAGAGTTGATTTTAAAGAAGATATTAGACTGTGCGAAAATGGACAGACTGACTTTATCTCTTAAGGAAAAAAAAGAGACATGCGACTGTTAAACATGGGGCTTTTTATTATTAGTTAGAGAAATGGAATCTCAGTTAGGGCTGAAATATATAGTAACTCTAGAGAGAATAAGATTTTGAGCTTGGTATGTCTGAAGTCTTTGGAATCATTATTTGTTTAGAGTGTAGAAAACAATAAAAATGTTGAAACTGGAAGTTCATGTTACTACCATCACTATGAAAGTAAACCAGGGGTAACGGGCCAAACCATTTTGCAGCTTGAGGCAAAGTATGAGATGACGTCCCCGTCCCCCCCAATAGTTCCATACACAGCTGAGTAGTGTGGCTGCTAAATCATAGCATAGTTGGAAGGGGCCATGATGGCCATCGAGTCCAAACCGCTGCCATTACAGGACACCACATCTCACCATCCCACTAAGATGGCTGTCCAGTTTCCTTCTGAATATCCCCAGTGTGGGAGAGCCCACCACCTCTCTAGGCAGCTGGTTCAAATGTTGGATTGCTCTGACCGTGAGGAAGCTTTTCCTGATATCTAGCCTGTATTTGGGTTGTTCCAGTGTCTGCTGAGAGATACACACCCCTGCAGTAGAAAATGAAGCTTTATATTGCAAGACAGGAAAAGGGTCAGAAGTATTACAGTGTAATTTTATTGCCTCTCAGCCAAAAGGATCCTGTATTTAGGGTTTTCTTCCTTTCTTGCGCAGTGACTGACCTTCTCCAGAAAATGCAATGAAGCGGCTTCCAGAGTCATCCTGAGAATTGAGAGGGAAGGGGGAATATTACTTAGATTATTTTGGCTTTTCATAGATTCTAGCGCGTGCGCACACACACATACACACGGAATGAGAGACAATGCCCTCTCCAAATTCCATTAGTATTTCCAGTTCTGAACTTGCTTGAAATGTGCTAAAATCAAAGTTAGCTAATTCAGTCCTATATCATTATTTCTTGGACTTTTGTCTCAGGATCTTTTTGGTTTCCAAAAAGACAACATTCCAGCTTAGAAAAAACGAGTAAGGGGAGACATGCCAGATGCACCCAAAACTATGCATACCGTGGAAGAGGTGGAGAGAGAGATTTTTCTCTGTTTCATAAAAAAGAACTGAATGAGTATAACTCCTGATGTTGGCTACTAGAACATTCAGGCCAGATTTGTAATTGCTTCTTCCCACAGGGCACAGTTAAAGTATGGAATTCACTTCATAGTAAAAGTTACTGTGACTAATTAGATACCTGTTCCTAACCATTCTTGTTGTTTCTGCTGTGAACTCACGTGTGTCCTTGTGGACCTGCTCACGTGCCAATTCATCAGTGGCTTTGAGCCCCCGGGTGGAGCAGCTGCTAGTGGCTCACATGAAATTCTCCAGTAAATCAAGCTGGACGTTTCCTTACCTCTTCAATTTTTTTGACCAGCGGCCGTGAGTTTCTGATGAATGTGATCTTGCCAATTTTAAACTCATAATTAGGAATCCCTCTGCAGAAAAGAAGAATGAGTTTTATTTAGCACAGGTATCGCCATCATTCCACCACGAGAAGACCCCTGGCCCCCAAAGGCAGATCACAAATTCAAGGAAAAAGGTTAGAAACAAATCCAAAAACAGATTAAGCAACACCCCCCCCCCTTACACACACCCTCTAGTGGGTGGGGGTTACAAGGAAGCAAAGTGAATCACCATGATCCTAGCTCTTCCCTATTAACCCATTAAAATTTAGTAAAGCAGACTACATCGTCTTGCAGTTGTGGCAATAAAACTTGAACATGGATTGGCTGAGCTGGTAAGTAGGCCGAGAAAGTTCAGGGACGCTCTGTCTGCACATGTGATGTTCTACTACAAAAGGAAAGGATGTCCATTTGCTTGGCAGTACATGGAAGGGAGGGATAAGGAGAAAGGCAGCCACCAGGGAGCTTCACGGCTGAGGTGGGATCCGAACGCAGCTCTTCTTTGACCAAGCCAATGCTCTAAGCATGACCGTATTTCCTGGGCTGTTAATCTGCACGCCAGGTGTGGGTGCAACTCAAAGCCAGATGTGGGCGGGGTTTGCAGAACTGCAGGCTTCTTCTGGCCACGTGAGCCTACCCTGTAGGTCCCCATTCCTGCTCTTAATGTTAGAAAACAGGAAAGGGTTGTGGAGAAACGAATACAGGGGAAGATGCTTCAAGGAAGCCACCAGCTGGAGGTCAAGGGGGAAAGGATGGAGCTGAGGGAAGGGGGTGTGGCTGCCTGGGAACCCCAGCTCCAGCCCACAGGCCTAGGGCTCCCCACCCCTGTGGAAAGCCATGGATTATATCCAAGCTGGCCTCACGGCTGACTGACAAAGCAACTATTTCTGGAGTTAGCAGCTGCAGAGTATCTTTCTCCCATAGCCCAGCCATGGCCTCTGCAGAATCAGGATTTCAGATCTCAGATTAAGGAGAGGAATCTTCCCACCTCTGCATTATGGTGGCAGCTCCCACACAGTGTGGTGGAGCAGGTGGTGTGTGTGAAAAAGCTGGCTCTGCGATGATACAACTGAAGGGGATCAAGGCCTGAGGCAGCTGTCCTTTCGGAGCTTCAAACGAGTTCATCTCAGACACGGAACACACGAGGGCAGTAGATGCAGGCAGCAACGAGCCACCTGCATCTCTCTGGCATTGTTTTCGAGGAAAACTGACCTCCGGATGTCTCCTGGTTTAATCGGAGAAGGGCTTGGTTCAACACCTTTCTTCTTCCCATCCAGCCTGTTCCCAGACCCCGAAAATGCCTAAGGGAATAAGAAATGCATGGCCTTCTACATGATCCTCAAGTCATTATTCCTGCAAAGCTATCACCTCAACTTAGATTCCCAGACTCCAATTTTCTGTAACACCTTTACCGGGCGAACAAAAAGATCTCCAGAAAAACTGGGCAAGCTGTCGAGATCCACAGAGCTCTTCATCATGGGCGATGTCTCGAAAAGCAAGTGCGGGGCAGGGGAAGGGGGCACTAGATGATGGCGAGTCCCAAGGTGCACTTTGGCAGGAGAGTCTAGAAGTCAACTAGAAGTTACAGGAGGGTCCTGCTGCCCCTGGTTATGCTGGGAAGGCGGCAAAGGGGAATAGAAAGTCCAGTGACTCTCAGAAGAGTCAATCAAGAATGCAGTCTAGAGGCCACTGAATGGTGGGTGCTGCCTGTTTTTACATACAATCAGCTAAGTGAAAATAACTTACACGGAATCCCAGGTCGCTCGCATAGCCGCTGTGGTCCGGCTCAACATCCTGGGCAGCAACAAGAGAAGGAAGTTAATTCCTTTCCCACTCAGGGATCCACCATGCAATGTAACAGATGTGTCCCCGGTGTGGAACTTCCAATGAAGTGAAGAAATCCCCAACATCGTACCTACAGGCACTCCCGACATTTTATGTTTCTGCTTTCTTAACGTACATACATGGAACTGTAAATATGCATAGCCATGAACACAAAGTCAAAATAAGCCACTTTCTAGAAATTATATGCGGGCTTCAACAAGAGCAGACTAAGCAGCCAAGAAGCAAGCCTTCAAAAGTGGCACTTATATACCAGCTGTTCAAATACTGAAAATGTCAATAGGTTTTCACAATCTATTGCATTATAGGAGTGGGGTGTTTATCCTTCCAATGCTTCAATATGAGTATTTTAGCTGTCAAAAGGGAGTGGAGAATACGTTTACACTGAGCATTTGTTAATTTCTATGGAACAGATAAAGACTGCAAATCAGGGTCTACAGTGAATACTAAACTCCCCAGAGAGGTCCGCCTGGCACCGTTTTTATTTGTTTTTCGGTGCCAGGTGAAGACCTTTTTATTTAAACGTCATTTTAATTGTTAACAATATTTACTTATTTATCTGGCCAGTGCGTCTTCTTTTCCTTTCTTTTCTTTTATAACTTCTTTATATCGTTTATATTTCTTATTTATTTTATATTATTAATTTTAATTTTATATTGTTATTTTTGTATTGTATCGTATTTTATTGTGTTGTAAGCCGCCCCGAGGCTTCGGCAAGGGGCGGCATAGAAATGTTCTGATGATGATGATGATGATGATGATGATGATGATGATAATCTCTGTTCCAGTACAAGATTTATCTGTGTAACAATCTCCTCCCCAGAAGGAGCAACTACTATTCTGTGTGCTGGTCACGTGTTCCTTGCAGGAAACAGGCCAGCTATAAACACAGTAAAGAACGATGAATCATCGCACATACTAATCTGTGCTTCTTTCCAAGGTTTTTGGAGGGTGGCAGGAAAGATGCAGAGAGAGGAGAACATAGAAAAAGGGGCCACTCACCGTGGACTCCTCATGCTGCGTCTGCCTCTCTGGTTCTTTGTAACCCAACGGGGCATCAAAATCCACCTGTCTCGGGTCAAGACAACACTTATAATTAGTAAGTGGCAACAGCCTGCCTAAGAGGCCGAGTCATTTCCCCTTATTGAACAGGCACCGTGAACAGAGCAGCCATATCCAACGGCTTCCAACCCAAGGACCACATTCAATGTTGAAGAAGCTCCCAAGTTCCAGCACTTGGGCAGAGCCAAAGGCAAAAGGGCCGGGCCAAGCGACCCACGATGCCAAACGCTCTGCAGTCAAAGCTCTGCCCGCCACTAGCTGAAACGAAGAAGCACTTCAGCCTCTTTGTGGGGAAAAATGCATTGAAGAAAATGGTTGCTAGTTGGGAGAAAGAGGGTGGCCACAGAAGGGGGTGTAACCAATGGGGAATTACTGGAGGCCAGGCTAGGATGCTAGGAGGATCCGATAGGGACTGCGGGATTGGACTTCAACAGCTTTGGCATAGGGGAATCGGGGGATTCTCAATGCATCCATTTGTGGAAGAGGAATGGCAGCAGCTTTCAAGAAGTATTTTCGGATGGTCAAAACGCCACACACCTATCTTGCCGCCTTCCTCCTCATGAAGGAGGCCAGCATGGTTATTCCCACACTACAAATCATAGGCAGGAGACTGCACAAAATCCAGAAATCACCAAACAATCAGGGATCAGGCGGAAAAGGTGCACGGTCCTCTTGGGAATCCACTGCAAAGCAAGACTGCAACGCCCGCCAGCTTGGATTTGGGCCCTGCCTCCAGCCGTCAACACCCCTGGTGTACAGACAGTCCTTCGGCCATTACTTCAAGGGCTACTGAAAGGAAACACCTTCCCCCAGGTAGCAGAGTTTGAGCACACCACAAGACATGGGGCCCATCCTCAGCTTACGTTCATGTCACACTCTATGATGGACACGGCTTTGTCAGGTTTGGTCTCCATCACTCGAAGCTCATAGATCTAAGTAAAACAAAGAAAATGCCATTGACATCATTGTCTCTGCAGAAATGTTGGCAACAATGATGCCCTAGAACTCATGCAATTGTCTGCCCTGCCAGTCCTTTGCTTAAACCCAACACAAGAACCCGAGATCAACTTAAATGGGGCACAGTCCTGATCGCAATATTAATGGTATCATTCTAAATCTCCTGCTTGGCTTCACGGCAAATGGAAGCAGATCCGAAGTCAGCCCATAACGATCTCTTATTCTTTGCTTCTGGGATGCCCAAGCTGAAGTGATGCACATTACCTTCTCATTGTAGTTGATGGCAATAACATCTCCAGTGGTCAGGCAAGCAAAATTTCTGAGTGCGTTTTCCAACCTTCACAGGATGTTAAGGGAAAATATAAGTTCATATTGTGCAGAAGGGGTTCCCATCGCATCTGGGTCACTAATTGGTTTTAACTCCCACTTCAGGTCTTGGAATCTGATGGCTGGTGCCAGGAAGGGTGGGTATAGGATTGCTCTCTTAAATTTCAGATGGCAGAGTTTTTTTCCAGATATATTTGGCCTTACCCCCAACCTTCACCTTTGGCTCTGCCCCCTTTGCCTTCATCCCGCAGAATGCAACCCTTAACAGCCTCTCCAGTCGGCCCTCTGCCTGAAAGAGGTTCCCAGCTCTGTTTAAAAGCATGAACAACCTGGGGAGAGGCAAATCTGTGTCTCTGCCCATGATGGGATCAGCAGCTAAGCACCACAACCCCAAACCCCTCCCCACGTGCTCCCGTGGGGCTATTCTGAAATGGATACACGGCCTTGGGGTTAGTGATGTCAAGAAAGTCGGGGCTCTGCGGCTGGAATTTGGAGTACGTGGCCACCTGAAGGTTGACGCTCTCCACCTGCACCAGCCCACCTTCCTCCAAGAGCAGGTTCTGCATCATCTGCATGGATACAGAATGAGTGATCAAGCACTCCCTTTGAAAGACGCAGAAAATCAACACATGATGTTAATCCTAAGTGTTACTTTAATTACTATAAAATTTACCTAGTGCATTAAAATTACTTCAAATCTCAGTGCTTGAAATACAAACTATTCGATCAAATTTAGACCTAGGTATTGACAAATTAGTACATTCAACATATTTACTCCAACAAGGAGGTGCTTCTTGCACTATCAATGCAATCAGTCTTACATAAAAATAAGATGGAGACCCTTGATGGGAGTGCAAATGTTTAGCACTAAATATTCTTCAAAATTACTGCGCTGTTCCCTCTCTCTCTCTCTGTTTTTTCTGCTTTTTCTTTCAAAAGTTTCCCATGTTCAAAGAGTCCTTGCCACAGCTTGACTTGGACACTTGCAGTTTAAAAGCTCTGAAGCAGCTACTTACCCAGTGTGGCAGGTAACAGATGCCTTCATCAGCCACGAACTCAAGCACGCCACAGTGGGTCATACGGTCTGAATTTTTATTGGTCAGCTTAAATAACATGGGATAGGTGATGTTAAGCCGGCCTAGTGAGAAGGGTGGGGGGAAATGTCGTGTTAGCAAACAGAAGAACCTTGCAGCTTGCAGGAAGGGATCTTGCCGAGAAACCCTTTGCTTGCCTGCAAGTGCCTCCACCAGGTTCGGTGAGACTCATTCCCACGGAAGTAAAACGCCAAATAAACCTCCACAAGACCAGGCTGAATGTAAGATAAAACCGTAGCCTCAAAGAACTTCTAAGCTGGGGGTGATACACTTAAGGCAACCCATTCTAGCCTGAGGTCCTCCAGATGTTTTGGACTTCAAGTCCCATCAGCCCCAGCCAACATGGCCCACATACAGGGAAGATGCTTGTTGCATCCCCACACTATCTAGAAAGCCACGGTCTCCCCACTCCTGGCTCATACATATTTCTAATCTGGGCCCAGGCCTAGTGATTCCGGCCTTGACTCTGAACCATCAAGCTTCTGGCATTGGGTCTGCTCACAATTTCCAGTATGGGATGTTCAGAGAAAATAAGTGCAGCATTCCCAGAGCAGAACTTGCACATGCAACACCAAGTCTACATTCAGGGGGTGCAATTCCACGCCTGCTCAGGCAGAAAAAGTTCCACATTCGCTGAGGAACGGTGGGATTAGGAGGATGTTCTAAGCAGGCATAGCTTCGCTTTTTTCCATCTTCAATGCGCTTTGATGCATGAGCTAAGAGAGTATCTCTTCCAGTGCTGCACACAAGCTTCCTCAACCTAGTACCCTTCCGATGTTTGGGACAACAAACTCCATGAACGCGAGCACTGCCCACGGTCAGGAATGAAGGGCGGATGTGGTTCAAAGCACTTGGTGGACAGAAGGCTGGGGAAGTCTGTTACATATCATAAATATACTGAGGAGAAGTTACTCACTGAGTTGATCCAATGCAGAGGGAGGCATAATTACTGCAGGAAAAAACCAAAGAATGCGATAATAAAATTAGTTACAAAGGAAAGCAACATGGGAAATTTCAGGCATCCACTTCCAGTAATTTTCTCAGAAAAAGAAAACTTAGGACATAACTACAGCCGTCATCAAAAACATTTAAGCCTGGACCTAGTCCCTCTGCACAGTAACCTGGAGTGAAATTGCATTACACCAGAGCATTTCCCTGCAACCTCCTCCTCGCCTCAGAGTGATGGGGACCAGTGATGGGGGAGGCCACAGAGCAAGGAAAGGTGAAGAGGTATACCATACAATATGAAAGGAAGAGGCAGGAGGGAAGGTTCTAGCCAGAAAACCAAGCAATCGCCCCACAGATCTAAAGCATGTTCAACCCTGGCTGGATCCCCAAATTGTGCCATCCCATGGGATGAATCAGGTGTTACCAGAAATGTTCCTCCAGGATTCCAGCTTTGTGGTCTCATACTCTTCCAGGTACAATCTGTTCTATGAGCAGCACATGCATAAGCCTTTGAGAGAAAGATCAATGCTAAAGAAAAACCAACACGTACTCTTTCCGCCTTTCTCCACATCAGACCTGTCATTCGGCCCAGCAAGCATGGAGACCGAGAAGCAGCGGTACTGAGTTGAGAAGCGATTCTGAAAGACCCGGGGAATGGGATGATCGAACATGTTGAAGGAAAACTGTGGGGGTGGGGGGAGAAAGAACATGGAAAGGCATTATTGCTCTCAAGCTCCACTTGTAGGGTTCCTGGATACAACTGGACAGCCACTGTGCGAAAAACTGGTTAACCTGGATCAGACTTTGGTCCAATTCAGCATGGTCCTTTTCAGAAGAGGCAGGTGATCCACAGAAAAGATGCAGAAGACTAAACTGGGCACAACATTGGGAAAGCACATTTTTCTTATAAAGTTCAATATAGACCACACAATGCACACGCAACAATTTTAACTGGGACTACAGTACTGGGGGATGATGGGAGATCTCCTGAGAGTCGACCCTGTGGGGGCTGGGGGGGGGGGTCTCCTGCTTGCTGTGGACAGGCAGGAGGGCTGGCTGTGCTCCACCAACTCTTCATGTCACACCGATCCTGGCATGTTGTTCTTTTGTTGACATGTTTGTTGCTTGGTTTCCAGTTGTTTTGGAGGATGATGGATTTAACCTACACAGCATCATCAATCCTCAAATAAAACCCAAATTAAAACAACAATTAAGACTTAAAATGTTGGGAAAATAAAAAGGTTTTGGCCTGGCGCCGAAAGGAATCAAGTGCCAGTGCGAGGCACACCTCTCTGGGGAGCAAATCTCATAATCGGGGTGCCACCGCAGCGAAGGCCCTTCTCCGGGTAGCCACTCCTCTGATCTCCTTCAAAGAGAGCTCCCAAAGAAGGATTTATTCATCGGATTTATATCCCACCTGTCTTCCTTTCACGGAACTCAGGCTGGCTTACGCCGCTCTCCTCCTCTCCATCCCACCCGCACAGCAACAACCCTGCGCGGTAGGCCGGGCTGAGAGCCTGTGACTGGCCCACGTCACCCGGTGGGCTCCGTGGCCCAGCGGGCAGCAGCACCCGATCGCCGGGCCCCAGCCCCGCGCTCCTACCCGCCGCGCCACCCCGGCTCTCCTTCGCACCATTCCCCCAGCCGGCATGACGCCGCACTTCCCCTCGCAGGATGAGCCCCTCCGCCCCTCCAACGGGCGCCGGGCCCTACCATGGCGGCGGCTTCGGCCTCTCCGTGCCCCCGCAGCTCTCGCAGGACTCGCCGCAGGACGAAGGCAGGGGCCGATCCTTCTTCCCGAGGGGCCCCGGCGACCCGGACGCCCGGCTTTTAATCCCGAACAGGAAGCCTCGCCTCGCCTCGCCGCCCCGGAGGGAAGCGGAGCGCGGCGGCGGAGAAGCCTTCTCCGGCTTCGCTCCGACCCCTCGCGGGGAAGAGCGGGGTCCGCGGGGCCAAGAGTCGAAGCCTGCAGCTTCTCGGGCGACGTTCTGCGCTGGAAAATGTTAAAAAACGCGATTTTAGGTGGTGGTTGGGGGAGAACTACATTTCCCGAAATGCAATTCGAACGACGGGTGCGTATAGGATATCCTTTTGTGTGAGTGCGAGAGAGCGGGAAAAAGAGGCGACAGAAACGGGACAGTTTCTCAGAGTGTTCGTGGTGCACCTCTTAGTGTTTCCCCCCGTAAAGACTGAATAAAAGCTTGTTCTGTCAGCCCTCCGAAGGGCGGGGAAAGGTTACAGGAAGGTATTGCCCCAAACAAATATGGCGCCCAAGACGTCACCTGTATAGCCAAAGCGCTGCCTTTCTGTTTGGCTGGGCTAAACAAACAAAAGGGTGCCTTGGGAGGCGGAAGTCGCGCTCGAGCCCTATGACGATATGGCTCCTCCTGCTCCTCCCTTAATTGGATTATCCAGTCGCCCTTCTACGAAGAAAGACGCTAGCGGATGACGCACATTGTTTGTTGCGATTGGTGCAGACGTGAGGGAGGAGGAGGAGCAAGAGACGCCCAATCAGAAGGCCAGAGAGCGGCAAGGGGAAGGGAAGCGCAACCGTATTGGGTGCCGTTCATAGCGGACGGCCAATGGGGGAAGGCGAGGGTTTGGCGCCTTCCTTTGAGCGGACGGGGCGCTGCGACCGTCGCCTCAGTCCGCCGTCGACCGTGGCAGCGGGAGCTTCGCGCCTCGGCCATGTTCCTGACCGACTTCCGCAAGGAGTTCTACGAGGTGGTCGTGAACCAGGTGAGTGGGCGCCCGCCGGGGAAGGTGGCGAGGGCGGCCGCCCGCGCGGGGGCGCCCCGCCTCTGCCTCCTCTGCGGCCCCGTAATTGTGGCCCGGCTAAGGTCATTGGACTGGGCCGCGGAGATCCAAGCTGGGGGCTGGATTCAGGGGTTGGTTTTCATGCAGAGGCAGGGTGGCGTAGTGGGTAGAGCGTTGAGCTGGGACTCGGGAGACCAAAGCTTGATCCCCCTTGGCCGTGAAGATCACTGTGGGGGGTAGCTTTGAGCCTGGCCTTGGCTCTCAGCCTAACATACCTCATCGGGTTGTTGTGAGGATAAAACAGAAAGGAGGGCTGTGTGAGCTGCGCTGGGTTCCTTTCAGGGAAAAGGCAGGATATAAGTATGTTAAATAAGACGTGCTGAGTTTCTGCTGAAATGTGGGTTATTGCACTGTCTGAACCAGCCATGCTAACACATTATGGTTTCTTGATCTCAAACAATGCACAGTTCACAACCCAAGAATGGGCCATGTGCCCTATACGTAGGTTGATCATGGTTAACTAACCACGGTTTGTGAGTTTCAGCAAGGATCTGTGGTTCAGTAACTGCCCATAGCCATCCTCTCGGTGTGGGTTACTGTATTAAGTAAACCCAGACCAGACACTAAACAAGAGTCTCCACTGTCTGCATGATGGCTAGAGTTGATGGGAGCTGGAGGCTAACACTATGTTCGTGGCTAAGGTTACACTTAGCTGCCTTAGTTTTTCCATTTTCTGTAGCCAGAATTCTGACAGGTTTGGTAACTGCGGATCATCACTGTGCAATGTTATTGTTATAAATAGTTTTTCAAATGTTTCCTTTTTTCCTTACTTCTAGCGGGTGCTGCTTCTTGTTGCTTCAGATGTCGATGCGCTGTGTGCTTGTAAAATACTCCAAGTAAGTTTCCTTTTGATGTCCTGTTAATATTGTTGTTGTTGTTAGTCACGAAGTTGTGTCCGACCCATCGCGACCCCATGGACGACATGCCTCCAGGCCTTCCTGTCCTCCACCATCTTCCAGAGTCCACTCAAGCTCACACCAACTGCTTCAGTGACTCCATCCAGCCACCTCATCCTCTGCCATCCCCTTCTTATTTTGCCCTCAATCGTTCCCAGCATTAGGCTCTTCTCCAGGGAGTCCTTCCTTCTCATTAGGTGGCCAAAGTATTTGAGTTTTATCTTCAGTATCTGACCTTCTAAAGAGCAGTCAGGGTCGATCTCTAGGACTGACTGGTTTGATCGCCTTGCAGTCCAAGGGACTCGCAGGAGTCTCCGCCAGCAGCACAATTCAAAGGCCTCAATCCTTTGGTGCTCAGCCTTCCTTATGGTCCAGTTTTCACAGCCATACGTTGCAACTGGGAAAACTATAGCCTTGAGTATACGCACTTTTTTTGGCAGGGTGATGTCTCTGCTTTTTAGTATGCTGTCTAGATTTGCCATAGCTTTCCTCCTGGGGAGGAAAGCTATGGC
>NW_025335909.1:1055975-1163439 GCF_004798865.1 Varanus komodoensis
CTCTGCTTTTTAGTATGCTGTCTAGATTTGCCATAGCTTTCCTCCCCAGGAGCAAGCGTCTTTTAATTTCTTGGCTGCAGTCCCCATCTGCGGTGATCTTGGAGCCCAGGAAAAAAAAATCTGTCACTACCTCCATTTTTTCCCCATCTATTTGCCAGGAAGTGAGTGGACCAGATGCCATGATCTTAGTTTTCTTAATGTTGAGTTTCAAGCCAACTTTTGTGCTCTCCTCCTTCACCCGCATCAAGAGGCTCTTTAGTTCCTCTTCACTTTCTTCCATGAGAGTGGTATCATCTGCATATCTGAGGTTGTTGATATTTCTCCCAGCAATCTGAATTCCAACTGGTGATTCATCTAGCCCCACCTTTCAAAATATTAAAGATGTACAAGAATCTACAGTAAGGTAAGGTGGAAGCCTATGTGCCCTCCACTTTCCATCACTGTATTTACTGTAACTGAAATGTTTCAATACTTAGGTAAATGGAACCTTGAAAGTTGGATGAGAATGACTGGTGTTGGTTGGTGTATAGTTAAACATTGTGGTTATAGTTCATGCTTCTTATACCAGCTTTTGGATTCAGAACTTCCCTGTTGATCTGTAATTTTCTGTGATAAGCCTTGAGCAAAAGCCATAACAATACTATGGTAACAATTGGTAACAATACTATGTTACCAATAGCAATTAATGTTTCTCTTATACTAACTGTAACTTTTGTTTCTTTTGAGGCCTTGTTTCATTGTGATCATGTGCAATATACTTTAGTCCCAGTATCTGGATGGCAAGAACTTGAAACTGCATTTCTTGAGCATAAGGATCAGGTAAAAACATGCTTAACAGAAAAAAGTACAGTGTTCATATCTTTTAGTACAGAAAATGCCTATTTGCCCAGAAAGAAGTCTTACTAAATTCATCAGAGCTTACTCTCAAATAATTTTGCAGAGGATTACCTTTGGGTGAGCCAGTCTTATGCAGAATTAGGCATGCCATTGAAACTGATGGAAAGGATCTATGAAGCTGCCTTATACCATTGGTTTACTAATTCAGTGTTGTCTGCAGTGACTAGCTGCAGCTCTCTGGTTTGTCAAGCAGAAGTTTTTGCCAGTGCTGCTTGGAGTTGCTGATGATTGAACCTGGAACATTTTACACACAAGCTATGTGCTCATCCATAATGCTGCAGCCCTTTCCCAGATGTAACTAAGCCTGCATAACATTGCAGCATCCATTGTTTTTGTGGCCTTACTTGTCAGATAAAATAACTTACATTAGAGTTCATTTGCATGCAGCTTTCTTTCAGTTTTGGCCAAATAGAGAACTAGGTTAATTCTTTTTTGTTTGCAGTTCCAGGAAACTAAGATATGTTATCTCATTAGAAATATAAAGAACTGAGAGTTTATGCTAGTTGTGAAAAGATATGATTTTGTGAGAAGCATTAATGTTTATATACTAGATAGCATTTCATAAATGACAACAAGCCTATTTACATAGTAATTTAACTTGTTTGTTTACAGTTCCAGTATTTTGTTTTAATAAATTGTGGTGCCAACGTTGACCTGCTGGATATCCTTCAGCCTGAGGGAGACATAATTTTCTTTGTCTGCGACACTCACAGGCCTATCAATGTAGTGAATGTTTACAATGAGACACAGGTAACTGCTTCTTGAAAAAACATGACAGAAAATCTGTTCATGCGAGGGTCCATTAGGACCAGTTTCCTCAGTGTAAGATCATTGCAGCTCATTAGCCCTAAATTAGCAAAAAATGTAAGCCTAACCCTCGGGAATCAAAGGATTTAGAATCAGAGTTGGAGGGGAAGCTTAATATCATCTGTTTGAAATATGCCTGATGCAGAAAATCCATTCCTACAGCCATCCCTGATAAGTGGCGATCCAGCCTTCACTTAGATCCCTGCAGTGAACTTCCAAGGCAGTCCTTTCCAGTGTCAGTTTGACAAGAAGAAAAAAAGCAAGATATAAAATGCGATGTAATAATGATAAGATGATGTCCATTTTTCTTCTAAAATCACTTCAGTAAAACTGAACCAAAATATCTAGAGCTTCCAATTGAAATATGAAATGTTTCAAAGATATACTGTGTCAGAAGAGTTCCATGGCTCTCTAGTCCACCCAGCTATAAAAGATTGCTCGACAGCGGTGTGGCTTTGTGATCCATCTTCTGCCATTTCATACTTCTATGACACCACATTTTGTTACCGTATCATCACTTCCACTCCTCGCATTTAACATTTAGTGTGCATATGAGTTGTCCAGGGCACCGCTTCCATCAAAATCTAGCAGTCGCTTAGCAACATACCTGACAGTTGCTCCCTTTGAGGGAAAGGGTGGGGACAATACTCTTAGTATAAAGCTTCCCTTATTTATTTATTTATTTATTTATTTATTTATTTATTTATTTAAACATTTCTATGCCGCCTCTTGCCGAAGCCTCGGGGCGGCTCACAACACAAAATAAAATACAATAAAATACAAAAATGACAATATAAAATTAACAATATAAAATAAATAACAATATAAAAGACGTTGCTCTGGCCAGATAAATAAGCAAATATTGTTAACAATTAAAATGATGCTTAAATAAAAAGGTCTTCGCCTGGCGCCGAAAAACAAATAACGACGGCGCCAGGCGGACCTCTCTGGGGAGCGCGTTCCATAGATTGGGCGCCACCACAGAGAAAGCCCTCCTCCGAGTACCCACCCTCCTAATTTCTTTCACGGAGGGTTCCTGGAGAAGGGCCTCTCCTGCAGATCTCAAGGGGTGGCTGGGCATATATGGATGTAAGCGCTCCTTCAGGTAACCAGAACCCAAGCGGTCTGTCTCCCCACTCAAGTTTTATTCTTCACTCAGATCATGATTTCATTTTTAATTTCTTATATAACATTTTTACTTTCTAGATCAAACTCCTGGTTAAGCAAGACGATGATCTTGAAATTCCTGCCTATGATGATATCTTCAGGGATGATGAAGAGGAGGATTCTGGGAATGAAAGTGATGGATCAGAGCCCTCAGGGAAGCGTAGGCGATTTGAAGAGGTTAGATCTTGTAAAAGTCTTGTAAGGTCTTGAAGAGTTGTAAGCTATCCTGTAAGTGTTGGAGTTTTCCCTACTAATGGCAAAGACTGTAAATAGATTTTTATAACGTAGTAGCAACTGTGCTATGGGTGAGTGATCAAAAGTGCGGCAAATAAACTAATTGGCCACGTGTTTTATTAGCATGTCAGGCTGTGCGAGTTTCAGAGAGTTGGACTTCATATGTTTGACTGTAGTACTGTGTTTCCCCGAAAATAGGACACTGTCTTTTTTTATTTTGGCTCACAAAAACACACTAGGCCTTATTTTCGGGGCAGGTCTTATTTTTTATTTTATTTTTTAATGTGTACAACAATGCACACTTATTCATGTACAACAGCATGAATACATGTACATTTGGCATCACTCTGCCTGTGACAGGAGCCCCATAAGCATGTTTCCTCCACACAGTGCATTAAGTTAAGTTGAAAAATAAAGTTTAAAAAGGCTCTTTATGTTCTCCACTGGTCCTGGGAATAAACACAGCTAGGTCTTATTTTCGGGGTAGGTCTTATATTTTAGCAAGTGCCAAAAATAGCACTAGGTCTTATTTTCGGAGAAACACGGTATTATTTGTTGTGCACTTTCACATTTTTGCTATTCTGAATAATTCATTATTTCATTGTAAGGGCTAAACAACTCAGAGGTTAAGCCATAACTTATTATTTGGGTGGTTTTTGTTTGTTTTGGATCTGTTTTATTGCACTTTGAAATAAGGTCATGTATTTATTTCTGGCCTTTTGGGACCCCAAAAGCAATCAGATATTGCCAAAAAATGCGGAGTTGGGCTAAAACAAGGCAGGGCATTCTCATAGGACTATTTTACAATCTAGAATGACAGGGCACTGAAGGGAAATATAACTGCTCTTTTAATCACTGTATAGGAAATAGTGGAAAGAACAATGAAAAGACGGCAAAGAAGAGAGTGGGAGGCACGCAGGTATGTTTTCCGACTCTGTTCCCTTCCATTTACTATTGTCAAAACTGAGACTGCCAGCTCTGAAACAGTGCTGTAGTTGGTGGGTCATCTAGAATAAAGCTTAATCCATGCATCCATCATTCACACAATATATTTGAAAGTTTGTTTTCATTAGAGCACAGGAAAATTCCCCAGCTTATGTTCCAGTCTGCTATCTTGAAAGAAACAGTCTGTGGCCAGTAATTATTTATTGTGTTTACCCTTCTAAGGCTTAATTTATGCTCTCTCAAACAATTATTATTATTATTATTATTATTATTATTATTATTATTATTATTATAACAATGTCAATGTCATTAATCAGACAGCAGGGTATCGTTAGCAAGGGCTGAATGCAGTGTCTGCTTGCAAGCTAAGACAATATTGTATAAAAAATATGGAAAGTAAATCCTCTGCAATTACTTCTTTGTGAATGTCGTTCGTGTTTCGGTTCAGTGCCCCACCTCCACTTGCAGTGCCTCTTCCACTGTGTCCCCTGTGGGCATGTCATGAGCGGAGCCAGCTGGAGCCGGGGGTCAGACTAGATGGCCCAGGAGGCCCCTTCTGACTTGCTCTGTTTCTCTGTTTCTAAAGATTTCTTTACAGGACATCTGCCTGTAATGGTTGTCCCGGTCGGTCCAACAGAGGCAGCGGGTAGAAGGTCTCTGTAGGTATGGATCCCCTTTGCCTGTAAGGGGTCCATGAATGCGATTGAGTGCTCTAGTTTTGGCTGGCTCTTTTTAATGTACCTCATATTAGAAAACTGAAAGAACTTTAGGTGTCATCCTTGGTATTTAATAGTTATGGAAGGTCAATGATTCATTTTCCCTTCTTCAGGCAAGAAATTCTTTTTGACTATGAGCAGTATGAATACCATGGGACTTCAGTAAGTATTAAATATCCGCCAGAAAAAAACATGAAGAACACTCCCAACTATCTTTGACTACAGCTCCTATCATCCCCAGCTATTGGTGATGCTTACTAGGCTGAGGGGAGTTGTAGTCTAACAATAGCTAGGGAACAAATGTTGGGAAGACTTATTACATAAAATATGGCTGGCGGGGGAATACTGGGAACTGTAGAACTTTTCTCTGTCTGAATATGCGCAGGATCCGGTCCTGCAGTTAATATATAGATACCTTACTTTGGGTAAAAACAAACTTTGACAAAATGTCCACAGTATAGTCTTTATAAACAAATTCTGTTGTGCTGAGATACTTGAATCTGAACACCTTTGGAAAAGACATTTCCTCTCTCTGGGATACCTCGTTTCTGCAGCTATTTTTAAGCTGCATTGTTTGAGAATGTGGAAACATGATCCATTCTGTTCTTCAGGGAGAAATATAATTGCCGTTTAACGTTGGCTCCTGTGCAAGGAAGAACGGTTTGATTAGCAGAGAGAGTGTTGAGGTACAAGTTTGTTTCAGGGCAAAGCTCTTTTGGGAAAACAATTTTTTATCAGTAGAGTTTGGTTTTTAATAAATGTGTCTACAGCGGCAACCATTTGAGTAATTGCCTCACGTGGCACCAGTCACACAGTTGTTGCTTAGATGAGACGAATTTCTTAATCAGCAGAATGCAAAAAGATCTTCTAAACGGTGGTGTTTTGGAGGCAAAAACTAAGATCAGTGCTGTGGAACTGAAGTGGAATGAGCTGTGCTGCCTGTTACTTTTTGGTAGGAGCGGGAGCATTGGTTCTGCAACGTGCCAAAAATGTTTCTACACAAAAGACACTCATTCATCCTTTCTTCAGTCATGCAACGCTATTTTTTTTCCCATTTTGTTTTCTAGTCTGCCATGATGATGTTTGATCTGGCATGGATAATGTCCAAAGATCTGAATGATATGTTGTGGTAGGTAGTCTTGTTTGTGATTGCTGACCGAATCCCAGAGCTGTCCACTCTTTATAAAAACTCCACTGATATACTGAAAGAATATCTGCAAACTCTCCATTCCCTTTTTTTCTTTTAGGTGGGCTATTGTTGGGCTAACGGATCAGTGGGTTCAAGATAAAATCACTCAGTAAGTGAGCAATAGGTACCTATTATAAATTGAGTTTTAGATTTCTCAGTGTTTCATGGTGGTGGGGTGGAAAGGGAGAGTATGGACAATTTAAAGAAGCAATAAAGATAACCAAGTACTTGCATCAATTTCCACAATTATGGAAAGGTCAGAACATTTGTTTAAGTAATATAGGCTCATTTGTGCACAAAACCATCCCCAACGATGAAATATATTGGGAAACTTGTGTAGAAATGGCATTCCTATGGATACACATAGTCTTTATAAAGTTTCATAAAATGCTGTCAGCTGTTAGGAAATGGTAGAGTTTAATCTACCTTGATGCCAAAGCATGCATTTTACTAACACATTCCCGCTGAGTTGAGTTTTACCACATACCTTTTGAGGAAGGCACGAACAAGCTACAAGCTTACAGAGATAAGCCTAGATAGTCCCACTAACCAGCCCCATGCAAAATAGAAGCCGGATAGTTTCGGGGAAGGGTGGACAGGGACAGGCACGTATTCCCAATAAGGAGATGGATTATCTCCCACATACTTGTTCAGACCAGGACTTTGTCCTTAGTGCAAGAACAGAGTTGACAGTCCTCTGCAAAATCCAGTCTTGAGTTTCCCCCAAAACTTTTCTCCCCATTTTCCACAGTCTAATTGAGAAGAGGGATGGGGCGGAGGCTCTGCAGCTGTCAAGCAGTCGGGAGTCGAGAGCCCTTCTAAGGCTACTGCAAATCATCCAGCCCCCTCCTCTATTAGATCCCGTTCTGTCTTTTGCCCACCCTGTCCCTTAAGCACTGTTTAAGGAATATATTGAGAGGTCTGAGGAATGGGGGATGGCATAAAGATTTTGTACCTGTTTTCTTTTTCAAAAGAATGAAATACGTAACGGACATTGGAATCCTACAGCGCCATGTATCCCGGCATAACCATCGCAATGCGGATGAAGAAAACTCCCTTTCTATTGACTGCATGAGGATAGCATTTGAATATGAGTATCCTTCTAAATGCTTATGGGAGAATAACGGCCATAAGACTCAGGAGAACAGCTTGCGATCGTTACTGTTTCCCTGTGTTAGTTAGGTCTCTTACCCAGTTCCAACATAACAGGGCTGCTCCAGGCAGCAAAAAGCAGCCCCTTGCATTTGTTGAAGCCTGAGTGGTGGTGGGCGGGAGCATTTCTGCTTGCTGTTCCCATGGGATTTTCAGCCCCAGTCAGGATTGGTTTCCAAATCTAGCCCTGGGGCTTAAGAAACCTGGAATTCTCACCTGCAACCAAATGGAGAAGAAGAAGTATTGCTTGTTCACAGTCTAGCCGCCACAGTTGGTGGGCATGGCCTTGTCACTTCTGAATTGGATGACTGTGGCCCAAAGCACTAGAACTGGATGTCGGGAAATATGTTCACATTTTAGCTCAGTCTAGACTCTCTGAATGGCCTGTATTTAGCCACTTTTTGCCCCATCTTTTTAAATGGAATAAGGTTGGCTTCATATAGTAGCTGGGGCAAAATCGTCATAGAAGCATTGAATAGTAGAGTTAGAAGGGGCCAGTGAGGCCATCAGGTTCAACCCCCTGCTTAATGCAGGGCTCCAGGTTAAAGCATTCCAAACAGAGGGCTGTCCAGCTGCATCTTGAATGCTTCCAGTGTGGGAGAGCCCACGATTTCCTCTGACCATTGGCTCCAGTGACATACTGCTCATCAGGAAGATTTTCCTGATACTCAGCTGGCATCCAGCTTCCTGTTAACTTGAGCCCATTATTCCTTGTCCTGCATTCTGGACTGAGAAGAGATCCTGATGCTCCTTCATGTGATGGCCTTTCATTTGCCTGAAGACTGCTATGCTATCTCCTGTCTCCTCCCAGTCTTCTCAAGGCCCAATACTTCCAGTCTCTCACAGTTTCCTTTCCAATTGCCTGATCATTTCTGTCGCCCGCCTCCGAACCTTTTCCAGTTTGCATCTATCTTAAACTACAGCAAAGCTGATTTTGAAGCTGCCTAGCAGGAAGCGATGTATCATTTCCTAAGAAGTTTTAAGTTTGAATTTGACTGCTTGTATTATGTTCCATTATACTCTGTTCAACCAACATTATTAGAATAGTGATAGAAGACAGCTTTGAACATGTTCACCTTTTCCTTCAACATGCTGTAGTTATTTTTCCTAATTCTCATCGATGATCTTAGCTTGTGCCTTGCACTCTATCAACACTGGTCTCTGTTTGAAAGCCTTTGCAATACCTGTTACACTTCTGCTAGCTTCAAACTTTGGTCTGTGCAAGGTCAGAAGAGACTGCAAGAGTTCTTTGCCGATATGGGGTGAGTCAATTAGAAGAGTTATTCATGTGCAATCGAATCGATAGCTACACAGTGGCATCTCCTGTAAAATTTGCTTGTTGAAGGTCCCAAGTCCAAGACTTGGCATCTCTAGGTTGGAGGTAGGAGAACTCCTGTCCTGAAATTCTGGGGTGCTGCCCCCTCTCCGCACAAACAATACTGGGCTAGCAGAACCAGTGGTCTGACTTGGGGTAAAGCAGCTTTTCATGTACCCTAAGAATATAGCTGAGAAGACTATAACCAGCTGCTGGGTGATGAATCTGAAGGCCTAGCAGTGACTTAGCCCTGTGTTGCAGGCAGCCCCTCCCTGGTCAAGTGCCACTCCTGACATTCCATCTATCCATTGTCCCTTTTGGGATTTTTAGGTTACCTTTGAAGCAAGTAAAGCAGAAATTCCATTCTATGGACATTTCCTTAAAAGAGAATTTACGGGACATGATTGAAGAATCTGCAAACAAGTTTGGGTAAAACACATTGTTTTAACTTATTTAAAAGTGCAACCTTTCACCTCTGATGTGCTATGGTCCAAGAAGGTGTTGAGAATGTGTCTGTAAATTTCTCCTAAACATCTAACCACAAATATTCCAGTTATTTGCATATTGCTATCATATATCTAGCAAGGCGTCTTTGCTGCTTAATATTTCAGACTTTTTAATATACTGTTCTTTCTGCAAGACGCTTAGTTCATTATCCCACAATTTGCTGTGCTTGAAAGAAGCTGCCTCTGATGAGCTCCTTGCTCTGCTTTCTGAAAACAACCATTGATCAGAGGTTGTGAAAGTGACTTGGTTGTTTAGAGGCTAAACAACCCACCTGTTAGTCCTAAAACAAACCATAGGTTCACTGCTTGGTGGTTTAGCTCCTAAGCAACTTAGCAACCCGGGTTTACATTCCATGTGCACAAGCCCTGACCGGGGTTGAAATGAGGGGAGGGCACCTTCACAGCTGCTCATGGGAACCAGGTCACTGACACTTTTGCATAGGCCCATAAAGGAGTGGACAACCCAAACGCTCGATTCACATTGTAGTATAATATGTTTTGATACTAGTGCAACAATTGAGGTTTTAAAAAACGTTACATCTCTCCACTAATTTGCTTTTACAGAATGAAGGATTTAAGAGTACAAACCTTCAGCATCCAGTTTGGTTTTAAAAATAAGTTTCTAGCCAGTGATATAGTTTATGCAGCTGCTTCTTTAATGGAGAATGTGGACAAAGATGAAAGTGGAACGGATAACTTTATCAAGGCTTTGGACAGTCTTTCCAGGTAAAGTGCATTCTTTTCAACCTCATACATTTTTGTTCTGAGATTTAATCTATTTTCTTTCCCATAACCTGTTGGCAATAAGAAACTAAGTAATTTCAGGATATTGGCCTACTAGTATCTTTTCATATGTCAGTCTTTCATGCAAGAATGTGGCTATTGACAATAACTGAAAGCCTTCAGGATTCTCTGTTATCTGTATCTATTAAAGCATCTCTCTTTCCTCTCGCCACGTTCCCAGGAGTAACCTGGACAAGTTGCACCAAGGACTGGAGCTAGCAAAAAAGCAACTGTGTGCCATTCAGCAGACTGTAGCCAGCTGTATTTGCACCAATCTTGTCATCAGTCAGGGACCATTTCTTTACTGCTATCTCATGGAGGTAAAATTTGCCTGCACTTATTTCTTATTTCTGCACTAAACTTTAGAAGTCTTGGTTGGAGTTCTAACAGTTTCTCTTCACATCCTTCTCATATACTGTAACCAACCCTAGATGAGAGAGGGTAGAAGTTCTGTTGGATGAAGTATAAAGAGACACGATCTGATCACAGCTCTCCAGCACCTCGTCTACTGCGGCTCCAATTTCTGGAGTCCGAGAAAATGTGCTGTCTTGACCTTTAGCTTTTCAAACCGCTTATCATTTGACTCCATAAAATAAGGCTGCCACTCATTCTCAATTTCAGGGTTGTGATACAGGAGCTGTGTGGCTCTTCACTTGCATCGCTGCTTGTCTGAATTCTTGCTCTTTGAGAGAAACTCTGAGCATGATTTGATGCTCCATCAAGAGAACCTGTGTAGGGTGGGGAAGATACAATGCCATTAATTGTGTGTGTGTGTGTGTGTGTGTGTGTGTGTGTGTGTGTAAATGCTGGCACAGAGCTGAAAGGATTGTCTGTTCAGCCTATACAAGGAGGTTGCTGCCTTTAAAAAATGATTTTAAATTGACCAGGCTGTTTCCACTATTTTATTTTATGTATTTTATTTATTTGATGAGTTTTTTTGCATTTTATACGGGATTTTAATGATTGTAAGCCGCCCCGAGGCTCATGCGATGGGGTGGCATATAAGTTGCCTAAATAAATAAATAAGATTCTGTTTTTATTTTTCCAGGGCACGCCAGATGTGAAATTGTTCTCTAGGCCAATATCATTATGCCTGCTTAGTAAATACTTACTCAGGTCCTTCATTTCCTCTGTAAGTATCATTAACAGTTTCCTCTTCTGGGTCTGCTTAAGCAAAATAGATGTTCTTGTTAGCCCCAGGAGGTCTTTTGGTTTAGTAAACAGCACGTGTCTATTTTTTAAATATGTGAGCCACCACTAGGAGGCTTATGCTGAAATGTGGCATCTAACAATACTAAAAAAAAATTCTAAATCAGCGGTAAGTGGGGTGTGCTGTTACATGTGAACTGCATTTCAAAATAGCATCAACTTGGTTCTAGCAGAAGGTCTCTCGATGCAAGCAGCTCTTTCAAAGGAATTTATTTCTAGGTCTGGAGTGAAGGAGGAAAGGTTTAAACACTCCTTATCATCTGTGCGCTGATGCTGTTTACATCTTTTTATTTTAATTTGCACGTTTAATGTGAAGTTTATTTTGGTCCCCAGGTTTTAACCTTTTCCAGAAAATAATAAAAAACCTATAGGGAAAACAGCATATCTAAATCTTTTTGTTGTGCACTTCCACAACTAAGGGTGCTACAAACAGTTCTTTATTTCATTTTTGAGGATGCTGTAGGCTGCATTTTAAGAGATAACCTAGTGGGCAGTATCCAGCACTGCCACTTCACTTATGCACTGGATGTACCACTAGAATAAGCATCTTCTTCCAGTACAGTAAGAGCATAAGTTGGCAGAAGTGGATTCCCAAGAAAGCTCCTTGTGCTTGTTTGTGCACAAACTCCTTGTGCTTGTTTGTTTGTAGTTTGTAGCTGTAGTTTGTAGTTCTGCGAGTTGTCACAGAAGCAAACTGACCACTCTGGCTACTGCCTGCTTGTTTCTGGTTATTTCAATTGCCAAAGCCCTCTGGGTGGCTTACAACCATTCATAAAATACAATTTTCTGTGTTAAGCATTCTGGTTTTTTTATTGTGATCTGAATCACTGAGATCCTTTTAAATATGGGTGAGAGAGAGGCTGAAGCTCCCTAGTGCCATAAAGCTTACATACATGAGGTACTAAATGCATGTGTGTAATTATGGGAAACTGTCTGGTGACTAGCTGCTTAAAAACCCAGCCTTCCAGAGGCCTTTTGTTTTATCTGTAATCCTTCATCGATAGCTTTAAACCCCTAATTAACTTTTCATCGGTACTTCAGAAAACAGACTCAGTGTTTATGATTCTGCCTCTGATCTTTGTATAATCAAGGCGCTTTCTGGCTTCCAGACCAAGAACAAGCGCTGTAAGCTGCTGCCAATGGTTATGGCGGCGCCCATGGACCTCCAGCAAGGGACGGTGATCATGGTAGGAATTCCGCCTCACACAGAAAGCTCTGACAAAAAGAAGTAAGTGTCCTGTTTGCCTGTTCCTTTAGAAGGGATGGGTGCTCTGTCTGGGGTACTGGCGGTCGAGTATGAGCAGTATTTTATAATGTGAGTTTTAATTAAGATTATTTTATATGGATTTTAACTTGTTTTATCTATGTTGTAAGCCGCCCCGAGGCTTCGGCGAATGGGGCGGCATAAAAATGTTTTAATAAATAAATAAATAATAAATAAATAATAAATAAATAAATAAAACCACAATCGGTTACAGCCTTCAGAAGGTTGTGGGTATTTTTCCCTGTGTGTCTGCATTTTTTAAAAAGGTGTGAATGCCTGGGACCCTCTAAGGGAAGCACTACAATACTTGTGTGTTTTTTCCCTGCCTAGCTTTTTTGGAAGAGCATTTGAAAAAGCTGCAGAGAACACCAGTTCCAGGACTTTGCATAACTATTTTGACATGTCTAGTAAGTAAATGTATTGCGTTTTCCTGCATGTCGTACATGGGTTGGCATGTTTAGCGGCACTGAAGTTTTCTGGGGCATTTGAACTGGTTTTTTTTTTTGTTGTTGTTGTTCTTGTGGGAAGAGGCACGTGGAAACATTGGGTGCTAGTTTCAGTAGTTTCCTGAGCTTTGTAAATAAGCTTTTGTGGTTGTCAGAGTACATATAAAGGACTGTTGATTTCAGCCATCCTTTCAGATATATGAAGGAGCTGATGTGATGGAAGGTTTTCTTGCTAGCATCCTCCTCTGAGGTTGTCTCTGAGTGCATGTGTATCTGATTGCATGAGCACACGTACGTACACAGACACAGACACACACTCACACTGCAGCACCGATTTAAGCTGTATGTCTGCGTGTTAAACCAATTTTGCTGGCAGCTTCAACTTCTGATTTTACTTATGATAATAGAGAGTTCTAACAGGGACTCGAGAAATTTCTCCTGTAAAATATTCCCACCATAGTAAACCAGTTTGTGTGACATGTGAACTTGGCCACCAGAGGT
This sequence comes from Varanus komodoensis, assembly GCF_004798865.1. NCBI lineage: Eukaryota > Metazoa > Chordata > Lepidosauria > Squamata > Varanidae > Varanus > Varanus komodoensis. The sequence goes on from NW_025335909.1 coordinate 1,069,107, forward strand.
TATTTTAGGGCTAAAAGCCCTTGTATAACCCTACAACAGGTAGCAGATAATGCAATGGTCGCTCAGTCCTCAAATCATTAATTAATTAATCAATTAATTAACTAACTAGCCATATTTGTATCCCATCCTTTACAAGACATCCCAGGACGGCTAACTGAGGGTGACTGGGTTTGATACAACATGGCCAACAAACACTGCAGCTTCTCAAGAGTAAATTAAGTTTTGATGGGCTCTCATATTGTGCAAAATAGGCCATTGTAATGAGAGGTATCTCTTGCATATTTCTCCTGTAACATTTACAACTTTTATTATTTCAGTAATTGAACTGAAAATGGAAGATAGGAGCAAATTTCTGGATGCGCTTATTTCTCTTTTATCTTAATGGTAAGATGGTGGTCAACCATTTTTTTCAAGATCATGAACTTTTCTTAGAACCTGTTAGAACTGATCTTTTATTTAAAACCTCCCCTTCTGTTTGTAGGACCTTCATAGCATTTTCATCTATGAATTTTACCTTTGTATATTAAATGTGTAAATATTGTCAATTACCTTTTAACTGCCACAATTTTGTACCATTTTATGTAAACGTTTTTTAAAACCATGGGACTTCAGAGGCACCAATTCATGTTTTCTAATTGAACCATGCAATCAAATAAAATTTTTATGTCATGTCTTGTTCGATCCATATGCTACCTGTTGTCTTGCCCTGTCTATGATTGAAATGACAGCATGGAGATATATCCCTTTCAATCTTGCATTGAGGAATGGGACAAGAGGTGGCATTGGATTTTAAACTGCTGAGCCGCTGAACTTGCCAGTCAGAAAGCCGGCAGTTCGAATCCACTTGGCGGGGTGAGCTCCCACTGCCTTGTCCCGCTTCCTACCCACCGAAAGGAAACCGAAAGGTTTGAAAGCACACAAAAGCACAAGGAAATGAATGGGTACCCACCTTGGCTGGGAGCCAGTGACCTGCGTGGAAGTGAGAAGACCAGCCCACATCGGACCTGCAGCAGCAGCGGTGGAGATGATATTGTGAATGCAGAGGCGAGGCAGCCCTTCAGTGAAAGAGTCACATAGGTTCTATATGATATGTAAATAATATCAAAATATTTCTGTTGCTTTAGTACATTACTGCACCATCCAATAGCCAAAGCTCTCTGGACAGTTTATCCATACTGTGAATAATTTTGCATCTACATGTGCCTTTAGTAATCACCCACCGGACTGGGTGAGGCTTCTTTTTGAGTAAGCTTGCATTGGTGTCATCTGAGTGGCGTTCAAAAACATTTTCTGAACCCTCCGTCCTTGCAGCTGACTTTTCCAGCGCTGCTTCCAACTTGGAATGCTTTGTGCGATGGGATGACCTGGATGACATAATCTTCAAAATACAGCTGCAACATACTTTCATGTAAGGTATTGCCCTTTGACACCTTTTCCTGGATGCTGGATCACATATTGCTATTAGATATCCTTTTCCTGGATATTCTACTGCTGACAGAGGAAGGAAAGTTGGATTTCCTGTCAGGTTTCTTTCTGGGGTTGGACAGCAGCCAGTGCTACCCAGGTTTGGTAGCATCCCTGCAGGTGGGGGACATAGGATACATTCCCTTTTTGAGAAGGGTATTTCTTGGGGATTCTCAAGTGTTCATCTTATGGTAAATTGCTGCCATGAAACCAGCAATAGATGTCTAGGAAAAGTGGGGCGGAAGCTATGGCTAATCCCGCTAGCCCACCCTGCCATCCCCAAGTTTTGATTCCACAATGGTTCTCCTTCCTCACTGCCATCGTCTCCTGTCGTCACACCACTTCCTCTGGTTTGCTCGAGAGGCTGAGAGCAAGGCATGGCAGCCATCAGAGTTTTCTGGGCCAGAGCAAAATGTGAGCAAACTGGTTGCAAATCGGAGAAGCTTTCATCAGCGGGCTTTTGTTGATGTGTGGGCCTTGGCAAACTGCCCAGGCTTGATGCCAAGCCTTGGTCCCATTTTCTGAGGATGAGGAGGAATGTACTCTTCTGTCTTCCTTGCTGCTTACTGGCAGAATGGAACTTTCGGATTTCCATTCTGTCTTCCACCTAGTCCCAATTTCTTTGCCTACCTTGCCTCTCCTCATGCAACATCTGAAAGCATATTCAGAAACATATTCATTCCATAGGAAAGGAGAGATGCTCCATGCTTGTTCCCTTTCAGGAGAGGCCAAGGGTCAGGGACCTTTTGTTTTTAAGCATTTAAGAAAGATGTTTGGCTGATAAAGATCCAGAAGTGCGTTTGGTTCCTCTGTAGACAAGAATGAAATCCATGTTTTTTAATCTTTGTCAATACTTTTTGCAAGTCTGGCCCTTCTTATCAGATGTGGTATGGGCCGTGTATAAAGGGTCTCTGGCTTCCTGTATCTAATCTACACAGTCTGGTGTGTATGTGCATGCAGACAATGTTTATAAAGTGCTTTGATCACAGTTTTGCCCCTTTAAATCCCAAGCGACCTGCAAGGGAGAACTGTTGCCATTTTCTGTGTGGACTTAGGGTTGTGCTGTAAAATTCTTCTAAACTGCCAGATAACTGTTAAAGCCTACGAAGCCCATGGCCTGGGAAAAGATAACACAGACTCTTCATAGGACATAAAGAGTACTTTTCTGGATCAGTCCAGGTTGCCCAGTTGCCTCAGCTGGAAAACCAGGACTGGAAGTGCGGATCCTGGGAAACAGATGCACCTAGGTGCTTGCTCCACAGGAAGTAGACAATGAGATGTGCATTTCCTGTGGCTACAGGAAATGCTCCTTATTTGGTTAGTTACAGGGCTGACCAGTATAAGGAAGCAGTTCCAGTATGGCGTAGCAGTTAGAACATCAGACTGTAACCGGAAAGATGTATAATCACATCTCCACTCGGCCTTGAAGCTTACTGGGTGACCTTGGGCCAGTCACAACCTCTCAGCCTGACGTATTTTACAGGATAATATACAAACACAGCCTCAGACACGACCCTGAGCAACTTGGAGGAAGGGCGGGATAACAAGGAAATAATTATTATGATTCTTTGTATAATAATGCATGATTCAACTACCCCCGCCTGAACTGAGGAGCAGAAATCCCTCTGATTTCAGTTCCTAGTTGAAGGGAATCCCTGCTTAGCTCTAACTCAACTGAGCAACTAGATTCTTGGCCACAGATAAGGGGGAATCTGCTCTCATGCACTGGCAGGGACGGGAGGGAAAAGGGAGCGTGCAAGTGTACCTTCTATTTTGCTAATCATACTCAACAGGATCAGTTGCATTGTCTGAGTTTGCAGACTATTTGGAGCAGCAAACAGGTGAGCTCCATCATAACTGAATGCAACCGTATGGACAACAAATCTCCGAACACAGAAAAATTAGAAGGGTTTTAGTCTGTCCGTTTTCCTGACAAATTCATTTTCTATGAGCAAGGACATATATAGAAGCTGTGTGTATCTAGTCCGTCTCTCTAGTCCATCTCTCACTTGCTCCCTCTTTGTCCATGTGTATATATACGTATAGATTTTGTCAAGGAGAAGGCTAGACTCAAACTGTTCCCCCAATACCACAGAGAACCATTCAACTCTGAGTCCTCCCCTTAACAGCACATCCCCCCAAACAGAAAGAACATTTCATCTGCATGAATCTCCCTCCTTGAACCCAGGTTTAAACCCTCTGTGTTTTGTAAACAGCAGCTCTTAAGCCCTATCCAGGGATGAGTGAGAATTTCGCTTCTGTTCATTTTAGTTTGCCAAGTTCTCCATATCCAGTAATACCACAACTTGAGATTAAAACGTTTCAGTTATCAGAGAAATGGAAAGTGACCATTTATCCAGGATTGTGAATGTTTTAAGGACGTGATACTACGCATGAACAGCTGGGGCATATGTGGAATTACAAGCCCTTTTCTAGCCTAAACCTTGAAATCTGAGTGTGAATCCCTGTGAATTCATATACATAGTGCTTCATCTGAGCTGCCACCTCTGTTCTTTCTGAGAGACTCCTCATTCTTAACAGCTACAAGACAGGTAGGTACAGATGGTCCTTCCTGTTCAGAGCACAGCAGTGTCCGTTGAATCTGGCTTCTGCAAATGGGTGAGAATTTAAATTCAGTTTATTTTGATAAGAATTGACCGAAGTTCACAAGTTCTTCACACTCAGGAGAGAAAGTTCAAGAGATTTTTTTAAAAAACTGGAATATAGGGAAAAGTAAAACTGGCAGGCTGTTTTTCCCCATTTCCACCATACAATAAACAAGGGTTTTCCTCTTCACCCTACATGTAATGTTATTATCTGAGAAGTGTCTATGTGGTGGAAAGTCTCTGCGTTCCTAATCGCATCTGCGTCGCCGGCTTCTGTGGAGTGTGTCTTGTTACTGTCTAGGAAATGGCAGAAAACGTATGACCACCACAAAACCAAAATGAAACAAGGATAAGTTGTAACCCATATTGAGCTCTTGGGCATAAAGTAGGGAAAGAGTCTAACTGTTAAATGGTGCTTTGGTTGGTTGTGCTGCATCCAATTCTGACCTAGAAGGACTCGTGTCCTTATACTTCCAGATATTTTGGCCTACAATTCCCATCAGCCCTAGGATGTTGAGGGTTGCAGCCCTAAAATGCTGTACGTAAGTTGCCTTATTTTATGTGAGGATAAAATGGAGCTATGTAAGCCACTTGGAGTTCCTTAGAAGAGGAAAACAATACATGCATGATATAAATCAAAACCTTTTTATTTAACCGTTATTTTAAAATTAGTATTTTAATGTAACACTTGCGTTTTATTGGTTATATGTTATTTATTGTTCAGATTGTTTTTAATGTATTTGATTTTACTGATTGGGAGCCGTCCCAGGATGCCATGCATAAGGGATGGCATATAACAGTTTTAAATAAATAAATGTTAATAGTAGTAGACTGGATAAGATGCTCTTGTCAGGGACAGGCTTCTGTCTTCCAGAAGTTACACTTGGAATAATGTTGAGCAGGAATTCCAGTTAGGAACCTTAAAAATACAATGTGGCATTAATACCTTCTGGAATTCTAGAGTTCTACATGTTGCCAACAGGAAACATTAAGAAGCATTAAGTACTTAAACAGACAATGTGAATTCAGTGCGAGGAACTCTTTCCTTGATTGCAGGCTGAGCTCCAGTTATTTGCAAGTGGTTTTGAGTTGCATCAATGCCGTTTGCTATCTGGCACCGTGAAAGAAGTAAGGCAAAGAGCAGAAGAAGGATTCTGTCCACTGTTTTGGAGCAGTGGGGCTGTGGAGGCAGGGAAGACGATACCACTGTTATGTGAGAGCACCGAACTGCTGATTCTCACAAAAAGTGATAGGTGACTTTCATCCTAGGAGCTTAACTCTGTCCTCAAAAACTTGCTTCATTAAAAGCCCTGATTCTGAACATAATCCCACCCTGCTTTTGATGTGCATCTCTCAGAGCCGGGGAACTTTCTTCTGTCGAGTAAATGCGCTCTGTCAAAAGGAATCTGGCAACGGAGGGAGGCAGGGATGTGTGTGAGAGAGAATGCACTGTTAGATCTGTCTTTCCCAGGTTTGGAATTGTAGCCGTTTTGAGATGTGTCCCTTTATTAACATGGAAAAGATTTTTAAAAGCTGGCTGGGGATGGCCAAGGGAAATGTGTGAGGACTTGTGATACTTCTAATGTTTGAATGCTTCTTTCACAAGCCTACAGCTTGAGCCAAAGGTGTTAGAAGGCTAGCAATGTGGGAGTTGGGTTACACAGGATATGAGCCTCTCCTCCTCAATACTTGCCTGAAATTTGGCACTTCCAGTAACAGTGAGCAGGAATAAATCAGTGAAAGCATGGAAGAACTCTCTTACCCTGTATTTGCACTGGCCAAACGTAGTTACCAATTCTTGGTTGGCGTTGGGGTATTTGGGAGCAACTGAACCCCAAAACCCCCTTTCGATGTTCCCTTCCTTCAGTTTTGTACACGGAGCAGAGCACTGCTTTTTTGCAACGAGATGTTATTCCACACACAAATATTGATACTAATTCAACCCTTAGTTCAGCACTCCCCAAACTGGTACCCTACAGATGTATTGAACTACGACTCCCATCATCCCAACCCGTTGGCATACTGCCTAGAAATGATGGGATTTCGCTCCAACACATGCAGAGGGTGGGAAGTCTTGCTGGGTTCAATTTTTATTTATTTATTTATTTATTAAAACATTTTTATGCCGTCCCATTCGCCGAAGCCTCGGGGCGGCTTACAACAATAAATAAATTGCTGAATGTTCCCATATCTTTTCCCCTAAAAGTAGAAGGGAGCTGCTTGCACAGTGATCCTTGGAACAAGAAACACGGAGCGTTGTGAGCGTGTTTCCTGTGCTGACCTCGGAAATATTGGCAGGTATGTTAGAAGGGTGCTTTTTGCAGCAAAATATTCCATCAGCCTTTACCTGCCGAGGTCAGTGATGGGTCCAGATTCACAGAGCAGGCGGTGAGATCACTTTTGGTGCTCAAATTTGGTGCTCCTACAGCCTTTCAGTCGTACATTCTATTATTGATTTTTCTTTCTATTTTGCTGGAAATCAAAGGAAAACACACGAGGCACTGCCTGTCTCCACAAATTCCTTCCAACTCATTGGTGGGCGTCTCTGATTTTTTTCTGACATGCTGTAAGTCTGATTAAATGAAAGTAAATTCCATGGAGTTAAATGGCGAAAGAAGAGTCTTTTCCTTTCCTTCCCCTTTTTATGGACAGAGGCCTTGTGAAATGGAACTTTCTCAATATTTCTATTGTCTTCTAATAAAACAAACACAAAAACATATACATACAATTTATATTTGATCAAGTGGATGTACTATTGTAATATAAAAGTTTAAATACTGATTCCCCCAAGAAAGTAACAACTAGGAAGGCTGGTTTATCCTTTAAAATAACTAGGTGCACCTGGACCTTGACTTCTACCCCTGTGTGCGGTATAGGAACACTCCTAGAAAAGGGGGAAAATATGAGCAGATTAGTGATCAAAAACAACAGAAGAGCTAACAGGGCTGCATAAATGAACCACAGAATAAAGACACATCTCATTAAAATGTCCGCTTTCTTCAGTCAGGCGACCCCAGACAGGGCAGACTACAAGTTCCATCACCCCCACCCAGCCCAGCCATTGATGGGTGTTGCAGTCCAGCGTGTCTAAAGAGTAGGAAAGGATGGAAGAGATTGTGGATGGAGAGCCAGTGTGGTGTCGTGGTGAAGAGCGTGGGACTGGGACTCAGAGGATCTGGGTTCGAGTCCCCGCTCGGCCATGGAGCCAACTGGGTGACTCTGGGCCAGCCACAGACTCTCAGCCCAGCCTACCTCACAGGGTGGTTGTTGTGGGGATAAGATGGAGGAGGAGAGATGATGTAAGCTGCCTTGAGCCCTTCGTAGGAAAAAGGCAGGATATAAATCGAAATTAAATAAATAAATAAATAAATAAAATTTGCTAGATTCAGGAAGCTGTCTCTCTATGTAGAAAATCACTGGAGTTCTATGAAAATAATGGCCCCGAGCCACATTTGTCACCAGCTCCTTCAGGCAGTGTAAGCAGCTAGGCATTTCCTGAAAGCGCAAGCATTCTTCACACATTGTACGGAGGAGCTTTTGTCAAGGGCAAAATCTGCTGGAGAAGAAAAAAGAAGGGGGACTTCCAGAGAACAAGCTCCTCGTGCCACGAGACAAAAGCCATGGGCTTCTAGTTAATGTTTCTTCCTGAACTCATTTTTACTGAGAAAACAAAAACCAGAAAGGAGAACTGAAGGATGCTGGGGAAATTCGGGAGGGTTGCCAAGGGAAGATGATGCCTGGAACTGTCCCCATAAAATTCTGTGGGTGTGGTACGGCGACTGCAGGATAAAAGCTTTGTGGAACTATGCCTATAGAAGTAGGATATTAAAATCCTGTGTTTGAAGGGAAGTCTGAAGGCAGGCTTCTGTTTGACAGCTTCCCCTAGTCAAGGGGCTTTCCAGTCCAATGCTCGTTTTAAAGATAAAGAACTAAGAACGGAAATCAGGGCTTGAAGTTTTCCACCGTAAGTGACTGTCAGCAGACAGAACAGATGCCCACCTAGTCACAGCCTTCCCTACTAAATTCCTTCCGGCCAGGAAGGTGAGGCATAGGTGACCGCCCTAAACAAAAGGTGTAATGCACATAATCAGGTTTTTCTGGGTGTAATGAATGCACATTTGAGACTGTTGCCTTTTTGCCAGGATGCATTTTTGAGGGAGGGATAAGACCCTTTCGAGTTGGAAAAAGTGAAGGTCTGGTTTTGTTTGTGTTTATCAGCCAAGTTTTCATGCCACCTTGATCCATCTTCCCACAGCTCAGTGGGAACTGGTCAGCTTTGAACTGGTTTCCCTTCCAGACAGTCCTTGGCTAGAATGGAAACCAAATGAAGAGAGGAGCCAGCAACAATTAATCTCTCAGCTGTTTTTACAAATCTTGCAGCAATTGCAGCATTGGAAAAAGAACTTATAACATTAGCTACTGGTGTCCAAGTTTTCTTATTTTCCTTAACCCTCCCAATCTTTCTTTCCTTTTATTATGTGCCTTAGGCCAATGGCTGTCTTCAGTTTTGATCTGTTCTGTTTTTAATAGATCTGTAAACTAATGTGAGAGCCTTTCTGGCTAAAGAGGGGGATGAGAATATATAAATGCTTTCAATGATAGATAAATAAACCTACACATAGAAAAAAACCCCAAATAGGATAAATCCAACCAGGATATGTGACCCCCAAGATTCCTTTTACAAGACATAAATTGACATAACTGAGCAGGGTTCTTTCAAATAATTGGTGGAATTGTAGCTTTGTAAGAATGCTTAAAATTCCTTGGGAAGATTCCCAAGAGTTACTGACTGGAAAACCCATACGTTAGTTTCTCAAATTTGTAGTAAAGTTGCTGGTGAGGACTTGATAGCCCTCTACTTCTCATGGAAAAATAAGAACAAATGAAAATAAATTCTCTAGAAGCCATTTCAGCCACACCCCTAACATGGTAAAGGCTATGCCGGAAGGTCTTTAAAAGGTCCCAGCTGCATCTCTGTTATTAGAAGGAGGCTATTTATCCCAGTAGCCAGGATAACCTTTAGCCTATTATAGGGATAATAGCCATCTTTCACTTTATCATAAAAATAACCCTGTTTTTTATCTCAAAACAGAAGGCAAAATGAATAGGCAAGGCTTTGTCAAATGATGAGAGCGATTTCTTCATGTCGTATTTCCTGCTATTATTTCTCTGGCAGCTACTGCCAAGATATGACCTATTACCATGGCTTGCGACTGGGGTTGTTTACATGACTGACCCCAAACCTGGTGTTTTCCAGATGGGCAGGACCACGTTAACTGGGGCTGATGGCTGTTGAAGTCAAACTCATCTGCAGGGCACGCAGGTTGTTTACATCTCCATCTTTTCCTTCTTCTCCCCCACTTTAAATCTGACACCGAGAAGTAGCAGTCGTGGTGGGAAAAAGGTAGATCCAGGTTTGCACGTTGACTTGCAGGAGATAAGCACTGATGTCCAACTCCCAATTGTTTAGGAATGGCCACAACAAAATCAGGTGCGTCTGTTGTAAATAACCCTAACCCAGCCGCGTAGCAGAAACTAACCAGTCTTGGAATAACCAGGCATAGTTTTTTGTGCATGGAAAGACCACAAACTCTGTCCAATTTCCTGCTCCAGTCCTTACATTTAGAGCCACTCAAGAACATTTAGAGCCATTGTTCTTGCAGGGGCCAGTAATTTTATGAGTATCGTGAGCCAATTTGAGGGCCTTTTAGCGCCAAAAGAGTGTATATTTTAATATAAACAATAGGTTTCTTTTCAAAAGGCAACTGGATCCTGGCAAGCCCTCCATGAAGACTGGTTCCTGCTACACCCACTGCATGGAGCAACTGAGGGATGTTTGCATGTCTCCGATACCACTACCCCTGGTAACCGGGATTGCTATGAGGTTGCTTGGCTACATGGTCCTTTAGACCATTTCCCCCAAAAGACAGAATGAGCCCTGCTGCAATGAATCAGCCACCAGCTTGCATTGTCTTCTGGCATTTTAGGACCCTCTATACAACGCTCGCAGCATTGTTGTCTCCTGCATCCACCACCTCTTTTGTGCTGATTAAGCTGAAGAACAAAGATTCAGTCCCAAGCCTTAAGTGCCACGAATTCAGACCAAAAGCAAAGAAGCAATACTGGCTGCTTTGAATACCTGTGTGATCATTCAAGCTCACACTGCCAAAGAACTGGCTCAGAGTGTTTGATTCATAGTTTGTGTTCATGAGTTAGCATCAAAGCTGTTTTCGGTGCATTGTTGTTTTTTATGGCCTTTTGTTTTTCTGCCTCAAGCAGAATCACAAAAGCAACTGAAGGCTAAAAAATAGCTCCTGGATGGTTCTGGGGTCCTATAAACACTCTGTTTTCCCAGAGTGCACAGTCTCTGTACTTTGAAAGAAGAGAGAAACAAAGGTGTCTATTTCTACCTCAGGAGAAAACAAAGAAACACATCACCCACGTCGAGGACACTGCTGGGCATGACATTTACAGTTGCTAATCTTCTGTAGCAGATTTAAAAAGGAAGACCAGATGCATGTTCAGTGTACATTCCAGGTGTAAACTCTGGATGGGCAATTTCAAGGCATGAGTACCAATAATGATGGGTGAGGATAAGCTGTGGGTCTAAGGAAATGTGCTCCAGTTCACAAAAGAACGTGCCGCCATGAATCTGTTACTCTTGAAATTTGGCACAAGAGATTTGAGTGTGTGCTTGTAATATCCTGGTATTTTGATTTCTCTGCATTGCATTGCTTTGCATTGCATTGCATTGCATTAAGCTCAGCTTTTTTCCTGCAAGAAACCCCAGGTGGCTTACAGAATCCTTCTCCTCTCCCAACACCCCTGCGAGGTAGGTTAGGCTGAGAATGAGTGCCTGGCCCAACAACACCCAGGAGCAAAGGGATAAATGGGGACTGGAAACCAGGTCTGCTGAATCCCAGTCCTGCACTGTAACCACTATGCTGCACTGCCTTCTATGGATGTTTTGTTTCATGGAAAAGCAGCCCCGTGCAATTGTTAGCAACCCTATAAAGGAGCTGTGGTATATTCCAAAGATCTGATGCTTGGCAAATACATCTGTGCACAAGCAAAGGAAATGTTGCCTTAAACATCCTGCCGCAAACGTGACCCAGTATTTCCTTTCTGCTTTCCCTGCTGACTGGTGCATTTCCTCCTTGTTGCCTGGATATGGTTGAACTGGATTGGTTGGGTTTTATCTGCAGGGCACAGCTCACACCCCAAACTACCTTTTCACTAGCCCCGCCTGGTTGCAAAGCCAGGGGTGGGGAGCTTGGGGGAGGCATGTTATCACCCGGAGATCCATTTTTGATTTATAAACAAGTGCCATCAACATTGTGCAAAGGGCTTCTGGGATATATCAGGGATACTTTATTCGATGTATACTAACAGGAACATCCTTCTTTGAGTAGCCAAAACAGGAAGGCAACATGAGAAGGCTCAGGGAAATTGCAAATTTTGCATTCGTGCAGAGGACAGACTGCCAGGCTTAGCCTTGCGGACCAGCACAGAAGCCTCTGAAATATTTTCTTGCTCTTGTTATGTGCCATCAAGTCCTCTCTGACTTATGGGAACCCTCTAAAATTTTCTGTCCTTGACAGTCCTGCTCAGCTCTTATACATTTCAGTCTGTGGCTTCCTTTATGGAGTCCGTGCATCTCATATTTGGTTTTCTCCTCCTCCTCTTGACTTTCCCGAGTATGATTGTCTTCACCTTAGAGTATAGCATCTAATGAAGAACCCAGAGTATAACCGTCTCAGTTTTCTTATTTTTGCTTGCAGGACAAGTTCTGGCTTGATTCGATCCAGGATCCACTTGCTCATCTTTCTGTCAGTCCAGGGTGTTTGCGAAGATCTCCTTCAGCACCATGTTTTGAATGCATTTTCTTCCCGTCAAATTTTTCACTGCCCAGTTTTCACACCCATACATAACGATCAGGAAAGCAATCACCTGGAGGATCTAGACCTTGATTTCCAGTGAAATCTTCATACACTTGATGATCTTTTTTAGTCCCTTCATTGCTGCCTTTCCAAGTCTCAGACTTCAAACTTTCTGCAGGAGTCCCCCTCGGAACAGATGACTGAGCCAAACTATGCAAAAATCTCTCACAACTTCAATTTCTTCATTGTTGACATTCAGTCACATGATCCCTCTGCCGTCACGATTTTTCTGTTCTTCATGTTCAACTGCAGTCCTGCCTTTGCACTCGGCTAACAAAATGCTTCCACCTGCTCCGTTTCCCCTTTTCCTAATGTTAGGCTTCATTTAAGTTTCCATTGTTCTGCTTGTGCTAAAAATGTGACTTTTACAGCCTGGTCCAAGCCCTGCTTACTCAAGTCAGCCCCGTTTTATGCGACGGGGCTGTGTTCTAGAGAGACCGTACATTGTGTGACCTGCCTTGCTTTCTGCAAATCGTGTCACATGAGACTAAAAATTGCTTGAAGTTTAGGAGGGTGCCTTGCACACAGCTAGGCCTTGGGAGCAGTTTAGTCTGCAACTCTCTATTCCAGGGGTCCGGTGAAGAGGACGGTCACACTGGGTTCTCCTCTGAGCATTTGGGCAATTGTGACTCTAAGAAATTTCAGCTCTCTCTTATGCAGATATAAATGAGTTGGATCTTCAGTGTCAAGAAACTGCAGCCGTTCTATCCTGTTCCCCATTTGATCAAAGTAAACCTCCAGAATGTAAATACATAAGAGGCGTTGGGCCCCGTTGGATCAAGGGCCCGCAAGCAGCTATTCGTTGGAAACCCGCAAGCCAGACAAGAGTGTCACACCACCCTCCTGCCCATGCTCCCCAGCAACTGGACTGCACAGACACATTGCCTCTGATTGCAGAGGTGGCATACGGCTATCAGGACAAGGAATCATCAGTGGCCTTCTTCTTCATGAATGTGCCCATTCTCCTTTCAAAGCCATGCAAACTGGTGGCCGTCACTCTCTTCTGAGGGAAGGAATTCCATAGTTTAACTCTGTCCTGTGCAAAGAAGTGCTTTTTCTCAGCCCTGAATCTCTCACTGCTCACTTTCATGGGATACTCATGTAGTTGGGAGAGGGAGCATTGCAAGAGACAGAGAAAAATGTCTCCGTGTCTCCACTTGGAGTTGGATAGCTTAGAGCTTGGGAGCCGCATGTACACGGACTGTTTCCAAATGCAAGAGAGCATCGCTGCTCACTTATTTCCATGCGTTGCCTTCAGCATGACTCTGCGGATGATTCTGTCAAGGTCCCAATTTTAAAAAGTCTGTGTCTGCACACAGTGAATGTCAGTCATGCACAGAGACTGGGGAGGGAAGCTGATTCTCCCCTCGTGAAGCGCTGTCCCGGGCTTACCTTCTGCAGTGATGGGGCTCTTTGAAGGAGCTCTCCTGGTGGATCACCGAAAAGGTTGTAAGTTTCTTGTTTACTTCAATGCAAATTAGGGGGAAAGAGGTGGCTCCATTTTAAAGGTTATTGATTTTCACCTTGTTCCTTTTAACTGGTTGTATCATTCAGTTGCATAAAACCTGGTATTGCTCTGTAACTCAATGAACAATTTTGTTTATACCATGGAGGTGAAAGACGGTGGCTCCCAGGCCAGACCTCCCTGCATCTGCTTCGGTCATTTCCAGGAGCTCCTCTTTCTGGTGCCACCGTATGCTCACTAGGGTGGAGTCCATGGAGCCGTCTGAATCTTCCAGGAGTGCATCCTGACCTGGAAAGGAGGTCTCACCATGGACAGCTCCTTGAAAGCTCAGACTGAGCCCTTGAGTGGCTGCACCGCCCTGGTGACCTTGGAACGGCCAACCACTGTGGCTTGGCTTGACTCGAAGTGCCTGCCCAAGATCTCAAGCAGGGGTCTTTTCCACCCCTGTTCCCTGACCCTCCCAACCAGAGAGTCCGGGAACTGAGCCTGGCTCCTGAGCTAAGCAGTCCCGCCCCAGGACAGGAAGGTTTGGTCGTATGAAGGCAAGGTGGGGGGCAGATGTCATAGATGCTGGCTTGCCACTACTGGGGTCAGCAGCAAGCTAGAGCCCCCAGGTGGAAAGAAGGCTCATTGAAATGCATGATTTCCAAGGGGGAAGCTGTTCCAGGTCCACCCCTGCAAAAGCAACCAGGAAAGTCGAGGCATTTTAAAGGCTAGCAAACCGCACGATGGCCCAAAACAGCCTTATCTCCCCCAGATGTGTTGGGTATCATTCCAGATGTCATACTCATGCTGGCTGGGAATGATGGGGGTGGAAGTGCAACACAACTAGAGAGCAGCTGCAATGATACAGTGGTAAATGTTGAAGTGTGGGCACTACAGTTCTCACAACCGTGTCCCCAGCGAGGGTCCAAAAGCACACACCAGCTGTGCTGTTCCCTATCACCAATGAGGCTTAGCAGATTCCTCCCCCAGGAACAGGATCAGTCGCTCGATAAAGCTTAAATCAAGAGCAAACCATCCCCAAATAAAATGAGGAGTGATCGGTCACTCCAGGGAGAATTTGGGCCTCCACCCATCTCCCCCAGCTCCTGTGAGGTCTACAGCTAAGCTCAGAGGAGATGGCAAAGCCTGAGATGAGCCATCCAGCTGCAGGAAGCTTCTGCACCCCTGCTAATTGAAAATCATATTCTGTTGGGTCCCTGACCAGGCTAGGATAAGCTTTCCAGGACCGCAGCAAGCCAAATTCACTTGCACATGCTTGAGATCCCGCTAACTGTCTTCTGTGGTTTGTAAGCCCTTCTTCAAGATTTCTGACACCAAACAGGAGAGGGAAACACGCATGGGCAAACTGGAAATAAACCTGAATGTTGCAGCTTTGGGCGCCTGCTCCAGTCCCTTTGCCATTTTGCTTCCCCTTTCTGCATTATTTCCACTTCTGCATTATCATCATCATCATCATCATCATCATCATCATCATCATCATCATTTTCATTTCAAGCAGGTACAGTGGAGCTTTTTCAGCCCAGGGGCCAAATTCCTTTTCAGAAAAGTTCTTCGGAGCTGCATTCATGAGCAGCATAAAGCTCCTACTGTCAGAAGCTAAACCTTAGGTGTTTTAACCTTTCAGAACAGAATAAAAGCCTGCACAAGAGTCTGAAAATCACCAAACAATTTGATAATGGGGAGGAGGCAGCTTGGGGCCCTGGGGGCCTGGGTTTGGCACCTGGGCTGGGACTGACACTTATTTAAAACCCTGAAAAACTGATTGGAGATAGCCTGAGCTCATGCCCTGCTGGGAGTTTCTTTTCTTTTGTTTGCTACTGCAGAAATGTTTAAGTCTCTTGACTCAGGGGAAAGCTTGGCTTGAATGTATGAGATTTATTTCCACCAAGCATACAGCTGAGATGGGGGTTTAACATTGCTTCCTTCTGGGATTTGTACTTTTGGCTAGCAAAATCCTCCTTAAGGATTTCTGCCCTCTGGCACAAAACGGAAGAGGGACCGGTGCACAGACTGAAGCATGTGAACAAAACGGACGCCAGTTCTTGTGTGTGTGTGTGTGTGGGGGGGGCGGGATTGCCAGAGGTAGGAAATCAGTTACAAAGATCTCAAATACTGGCCTGCCATCCACTGCTGCACACCGCCTTGCTGGATTGAGGCTAATCACCTTGCACCACCAAGCAACGGTTCGGGCTTTGGAAGTCAAACAAATACTCAGGATCCAGAATGGAAACCAATCGAAACTCCGTTTTAAATGGTCAGAGTACAGGCACAAAAAAGGACGCAGAAAGACAGCTGTTCCTCTCCAGCCGGATCAGTTCTCCTCGGAGGAACTGGGATGCCTGAATTAAATGCGTTTGTTTTTAAGGTACACTAACCCCCACCCCGCATTTGGCAGAGCCGAGAAGTTGGAGCAGGCAGCCTTGCAAATGCCAAGTCTCAAAGCAGCAGGGAAGCTTATAAAGGAAACAAATTCAGGCTTAAACAATTGGCGAGCTTTTTGCTACCAGAGCAAACAGTTTACTTAAATCTCATTATTAAAAATACGTGCAGTTATAATATATAAATATTCAGAAATATAAAATATACAAAGATCCTTGATTTGAACACTGCTGAGAACTAGAGGATAAAGTGATGGTATAAGATTGCGGAAAACCCAGTACCGGCTTGGCCCCCTGCACTGACCACATTGACATGAAAAAGGCCCATGAAAAAACAACATCGTACATAGTGAACGCCTAAGCAGAAGTTTGATTTGGAATGAAAACTTTGACCCATGGATTGCTCAACCAATTCTCAGAATGGGGATAGGATTTTATTCAGAGGTGAAAGCAATACTGAAACAGTTACTAAAAAAAAGGAAGGTCATCGTTTTTATCCCACAGCTTAATATTAATAGTTACATCATACACTTAACAAAATCAAAGAAAATACTTTTTAGGCAAATTTCTAGAAAGAGAACCTTACCCAGCAGTTTGACCACATGATCCACAAGACCACTTATTATAGTCCTGGCATAGTCCCACTGATTTCAAGAGCCGGTCCAGTGGAAAACAACCCGGAATCACAGTACACACTCCAGTTTATTCCCATGCATGGGATTTGCAAAGGGCCGTAAAACAAATTTGCTTAAAAATATCCAGTCCTCATTTCTCCCCAGTGCATGGTTTGAAAAACAACCTTTTAACATCCTAAATTAATTGCTACTTTTTAATGACTGACAAATTCCTTTGATTGGAACATTTCAGGTGGGGGCAGAACCCAAACAACCCACCCTGGTGTCTTATTCTAATAGTAGTGGGTTCTCTGTATCCAGCATTACACAGAGCAGACCCACTGAAATCAATGGAATTTAGCTTAGATCTTCAGAATTCAGATGGCCATTTTTTTTCAAAGATAACCTGACCATATATCGCCATATAAGTTTTGTTTCGAGATTAAGAATGTAAACTCTCAATTTATCTTTTTTATAAAAATATAAACAACAACACAGATCTATATGTATCCCCCAGGTTTCCAGTTAAGAAGCAATGCAACAGTTTCATGAACAATAGAACCATGTGGAATTTAAAAATTAATCTTAATTAAGGGTCTGTTACCATCTGCTTTAATTAAGAGAGCAAACTCCCATTTTATGTAAAATTTTTAAAAAGTAGAGGTGTGAGTTTCTGTAACCTACCCATGCTTCCAATTAAGAAGCAAACGTGGACGAGGACAATGAATCATTACCCTCAATATAAAGTCCACTGTCACCTGTTTTCTTTCTTAATACAGAGTGCAAACTCTCACATTATAATTTTTAAAAAACAGACGTGCAATCCCGTCATGCTTCCTTTAAGAAGCAACGCAGCTAATTATTTCATGAGGACTAATACTAGGCAGAATCCTAACGACAGTAACGAAGAATCCTAAACATGCTACGGAGAGTTCTTGCAAGTGTCTTTTTTTCTTTGCAAAACAGAACGTCTTAAATACAAAAAGCAGTTCGCAGGGAAGGGGAAGAGCCAGCCGCCGGTCCGAGCAGCCCTCCTCCCGCAGCGGCTGGAGCGCCAGCAGCCCCTCGGTCCCCGAAGCCGCGGCTGCAGCGCCGCCAGGTCTCTGCGCTCCGAGGTCGCCGCCGCCGCCAGGTCGCCGCCGCTGCGAGGTCGGCGCCGTCCAGCGCCGCCTCGGCAGCCTCAGACGTAGTTCTTCTTGTCGTACTCGCCGTTGGAGGCGGCGGTGGGCCGCCGGGGCGCCGCGTACTTGACGGGGAAGGCGGAGAGCTCGTCCTTGCGGGCGCTCGAGGCGCAGATGAGCGCGCCGCCCAGCAGCAGGAGGGCGGCGGCGGCCCAGCCGAGGTACAGCGCCGCGCCCATCTCGCGCTTGTGCGACTGCTGCACGCTGGGGTCGTAGAAGTTGCTGATGATGATGTTGGCGAACCAGCAGGGCGGGACGAGCACCAGCAGGCCGCAGACCACGAAGAGCGCGCCGCCGACGGCCGCGATCCAGTCCTTGATGCGCCCGCCGCGCAGGCAGGTGGTGCACTGCGCGCCCACCACGGTCACCAGCAGCGCCACCAGCCCCAGCAGCGCGCCGATCACCATCAGCGTCCGGCCGGCCTGCAGCTCGGGGCTGAGCGACAGGATGGAGTCGTAGACCTTGCACTGCATCTGGCCCGTGCTCTGCACCACGCACGCCATCCACAGGCCCTCCCAGGTGGTCTGCGCCACCACGATGTTGGCGTCGATGAAGGCCGCCACCCGCCACATGGGCAGCGCGGCCACCAGGATCGTGCCGGCCCAGCCCAGCACGGACAGCGCCAGGCCCAGCAGCTGCACCGCCGCCGCAGCCATCCCGTCTCCCGGACGCGGCACGGACGCCTCCTCCTCCTCCTCCGGCGCCTTCCCTCGAAAGCAAGCGCGCAGCTCGGCCCGGACGGACGGCCGATGGGAGCCCTTCGCCGCTGCGCCCTGCGCGCCCTCTCCTCTCCTCTCCTCTCCTCTCCTCGCCTCTCCTCTGCTCTGCTCGCCTCTGCTCTCCGCGCCACCGACTCTGGCCGCCGCGTCTCTGCGCAGGTGTCCGACGGGGCTTTCTTTATATAAGCCCGCGGCGAGCGCCGGGCAAGGCGAGGACGCGCCGTCCAGCAGGCGGGAGGGGGCCCTTCCCCTCGTCGCTCCCGCCCCCGCCTCGGGGCAGCCGACCGGGGAGGAGGGACGTCTCCTTGCGGCCAATGGGGCGGCGGCGAGGCAGCGGTTGAAAAAAAGGAGAGCGAGCCCGCGGCTCCGGAGAAGCGTGCGGTGAGTCACCGTTAGACGGGCTGGAGGCGCGCCAGCTCCTTCTCGGGGGAAGAGGGGCCTCTCCCCCGGCGGCCGGGGAGGGGCTGCGGCTGGATGCGCGAGGCCCGGGGGTGCGCTGGGCGGGGCGGTGGGGGCGAGCAAGGCCGGGCGCCCGGCGGGTCCAGCGCGCAAGGAGACAGGCAGCGCCCCTGCCCCCCGCGCGCCCTTCCCAGATTTGATGCGCCGGCGGGAGGGGAAGGATCCTTGCACCATCGTGTGCAACGTCTGTCCGGCGCTGAGATGGCCAGAAACTTCCCTTTGCCGGACCGGTCTGGGCCGGTGGACACAGCAGAGCACCCGCTGACCCTTGGCATGCCCAGACCAAGGAATGTCTTGCGCTCTGTGCATCCCCAGTGAGCACGGTTCCCTTGCACGACTGCACTTCGAAAAATCAGCCCAGTTTATATTTGGCGGGCCCTGCCCATGTCTAAAAGGACCGTTCCGTTCGCAGTTAACACACCGTACACCCAGAGACGTTGTTTCTGGTCCTCAAAAGCTCGTGCCAGAATGTATGTATGTATGGGAGTTGCTTCTGTATCACCCAATAGCAGAAGCTCCCCAGTGGGTTCCCAAAAGTATAACATCGAACGGCTTACAAAAAATATGGTGGGGGGAGATTAAAACCACTTTCATATTTAACAAATACCAAAATGAGGAGGTGGTGGCAGCGGCTGAAGTAGAAAGGTGCTAATGCTTATTTTAGGACACAGAGCTGCAGAAGATTGGACAGGAAAACCCCTGCTTTTTCTGGCTAAATGGGAAACTGTTCCTTAATTGGATGTTTTGACAACAGCCAGTAGTTGGGTGAGAATTATACGATGGATAAACTTTATATTGGAAAGTTTTCCCCATGTGAATGTGCTTTGCAATCATCCCCATTTCTTAGATGTTAAAGCATGATCCATGCAAATGGATCTTCTGCTTCTTTCTGACTGCTAAAAGACAGATCCTACAGCCCTGGAAAGATAGGTTCTTGCCTCCTAGAACACCGTGCATCAAAGACCTCACGATGCTTTCAGTATTTGAGAAGATAACATGCAGATGCTACTCTTGAAAGGACATGTATACCTTGGCTAATCATTGTTTAGATTCTGTATAATGGATACACCTGCATATAGACCTGTACATATAAGCAAATATATATGGGGCTGACTTCCAGGTGAGTGGGTATAGAATTACAGCCTTAAGCCCCTGAAGGTCTCTGATGGGGACCCGGCTGACTAATGGGGCACTCGTGTACATGGCCACACACAAGTTCACCTCACTGGCTTTTCTGGAATGTCAAGACTGCTGGCTCCTTCTCTCTGGAAAGAGGCCCTTTCCAATAACAACCTGAGTTTCCCCATCCCTGCCTTAGAGCAATGGACGATGCCGTCTTAGCTCTTCTCCTCCTAAAACGGTTTGTTCACCCATGGATACCCAAAGGTCCAGAAGATGCCTCTCCCAGCCGTTTTCATCACCTCCCTTTCTCTCCACAAGTGTCTTTTAAGAACCCTTTTATGCTGGGGGAAATAGGGAGGTTTTCCTTCACAAGTATGTCTCCCCGCTCGTAAATTCATGGTGTGCTAGTGTGATGCTCTGTGTGATGGCCCTGGACTGTAGCAGTGAATACAATACAGAGGCTTCCACCACTTTTGAAAAATGGGTCACGTTCCAAGGGACAAAGACCATAGATGGGAACAGAGGTTTGAGATGCAGTTAGATCTGGGCTTGCTTTTCCTCAGAGAGCTGTGCCATGGAGGGGGCCTTGCTGAATGGAGGCAGATGTGCTTTTCTTGCAAAACATCCATCCGGGTAGGGTTGGGAAAGACTTGGGAAATCCCAAGGCAGATTTCTGCAACCTGAGGCCCTTCCCCAAAGGTTGTAGGAATATTGGAAGCTGCCTTAAATCATTTACAGCAGTAGAGATTGGTGGTGTCAAGGACATGTCTGTCCCCTTTTCTAGCAGATCAAGGAGAGATTACTCTAGTTATAGTCCTTTATTCGGTTAAGCTGGCTTTGCAATACAGTGTGAGTAATATAAAAGTTATTTGCAAGTAGCACTTTACTGAAGTAAGCTCTTGCCCATTTCAAAAGCTGATTCCAAACTGAATCACCTTCCTCCCCAAAAGGGGCAGGCTCCACCCTCAGGAAGGTTCATGCTGCTTGTGGACCAAATGGTGGAAACACCAGATGCTACTTAATTGGTCCACTTGTTTCACTTGATGATGAACCATGGGGTTGATGAACTCATCCTCCTCCCCCTTTGATCCTCCTTGTTCAACTGTGTCTCCTGAATGAAAGGCAGTCCAGTTCTCACCAGTCGCTTGGATAACCTTGGTTCCTTCCCCATTTGACCTTCAGCCAGCCCCCCTTTGATCCCTGTGGCTACCAATACATCCTCCACCCTACTCTATGCAACCTAATCCTGCCTTTTTAACATTATCAGAGGTAGTGCTTCCCCAGTTAAAGCAACAAAACATCCCTCTTCTCTTTGTCAGAACAACTTGCGTTTTCACACTGCACTGGAAGAATGATATGGTCAGACTTTCGCAGAGCCTCAAGGCAGAGAGGCCCACATCCGGTCACCGTCGGAGGCTTCCTGCATTGAGAAGGTGGAATTGTGTCAGTTTGTTTGCACCCAGTTGGGAGAACAATGAAACAAATGCTCTTCCACTCCCTTTTTTTAGGATTAAGAGGAAATTTGCTTTATCCTGAAAGGGGCAATAAGCCACCACCTGCCTTTCCTGGTGAGAATTGGAGAGGAGAAATGGCACCCGCCCGCTCTCATGAGCACCTACTTAGCGGCTGTGGCAGCTGAAGACCAGTTGTTGTGACGCTATGGTTAAGCTGCTTCGGCTTTCTTGTAAGAGGAAAACAACGGAGATATAAATGCCATGTAATAATTATAATTAATAATAACAACGAGGGGCTCCTCCTTTGTGAGGGTAGATTATGAGCATTAGCACTGCTATGGATGGGTGGGACTTGGTGGAATTTCCAGAGACACAGAAACAGAGAGAGTTAGAAGAGGTCTATTGGGCCATCTAGTCTGACCCCTGGCTCCGGCCAGCTGCACTCGTGACATGCCTACCATGTGCATGTCCACCCATGACATGAAGTGCACTAACTGACTTGGGGCTGGTCACTGAGTCTTGGCTTAGTGTCCCTCACAGGGCTGTTGTGCAGTTAAAAAGGGGAGGGGGAGACCACACAAAGCACCTTGGGTTTCCTGCAAGATAAAACAGTGGGATTTAAGTATAAGAATGAAGAAAAATGAATTGTCCTCAGCACCAACTTTGGATGATGCTACTTTCTCTGCAACGGGGACGTGTTCCCCTACCACCCCCTCGGCCTGTCTAAGACTCAAGAAATCAAGGGAAGCCGCAGCCTTTCCCTTGGGATCTGAGAATCAAGAGTTGCTGGAGCAGGCAAGGAGCCTTCAGTTGGGAATGGCTCCTTTCAGGAGGGGAGGAACCAGCTGCCCAGACTGCCAACGTCCTGGGGCTGCCCATGGCTGAAACTACACTTTGGACTGCCAGTACGGCTCTGCAATGGAATTATACACGGAACTATCCAAGGTGCTGCTACCTGGCACCTGGCTGTTGCCTTGGCTCCTGAGCTTTGCCTTGGACTTGCACTTCTCCTCGTTTGGCCTGGCCCTCCTTGAACCCCTACTCTTGCTTAGATAGAGCTCCCCATTCAGACAGGGATCCCATCCTTCGGAGTCTGTCCCCTGCTGGCAAGACGACTGGCTTGTTCTTCCTCTCCTCTCCCAGGCTGAGCACGAATTGTACATGGCAGAGCACCGTATCCCTGTCCCTGCTCCAGGCACAATTTGGGTGTGGGATGACGCTGCCTGTTATTATCTGGTTGTTTGCCACCAACACTTGTTCCAGCAAGATATGGTGATGGCCACCCATTTGGACGGCTTTAAATGGAGGGCTCAGGCTTGGTACGCAGGAGCTCTAGGTCAAAGCCCAGCATGCCCAAAACCTTGGAGAGTCTCTGCTCATCTGTGTTGACCAGCTTAGATGGCCCAGTTCAGCATAAGTCAGGTTCCAAAGGTGCTGGGTTCCTAGGATGCGATGTACTTTGGCCTGATCCAGCATGACTTTTCTTATGTCCTTACTTTGAATACCATAGGAAAAAAGAAACAGATGCATGCAAATGCCAGAATGCTCTAAGTAGGGAAATGGTGTAGAAAGATATGGTGGATTAGGCTGAGTGCCAAAGAATTGAGGCCTTTGAATTGTGGTGCTGGCGGAGACTCCTGCGAGTCCCTTGGACCACAAGGCGATCAAACCAGTCAGTGGTAGAGGAGATCAACCCTGACTGCTCTTTAGAAGGCCAGGTACTGAAGATGAAACTCAAATACTTTGGCCACGTAATGAGAAGGAAGGACTCCCTGGAGAAGAGCCTAATGCTGGGAACAATAGATGGCAAAAGAAGGAGGGGCCAGCAGAGGATGAGGTGGCTGGATGGAGTCACTGAAGCAGTTGGTGTGAGCTTGAGTGGACTCTGGGGGATGGTGGAGGACAGGAAGGCCTGGAGGAATGTTGTCCATAGGGTTGCGATGGGTGGGACACAACTTCGTGACTAACAACAACAACAAAACTAATTCCTGTAAGCAAAGCACAAGCTGGAATCATAACAGACTGGTGTAGGCTGTCTTAATCCCCATGGAGGAAAGATGGAATCGACAGGGACAAAATAAATAGTTGTAAAAAAGGGAAATGGGGCGGGGGAGTCCTGAAGTGCAAAACTACGAAACAAAAAGACACCCATGCATGCACTTGTATTCTGGTCTCCGTCTTGCTCAGCCCCAACCAGAGTGGCCAATAGAGGTGATGGGTATCGTGGTTAATCCATATCCAGCGGGTGGCATGGATGGTATAATGAAATATGGAATATGGTAGTTAATGCTGAACTGACAACAGACATAAAAATTAAAAGGGGGTCAATAAAAGCAAATAAATATAATGACATTTGGGAAGATTTTGTAAAAGCAGTATTGATAGAAGGTAAAGTTTGTAAGCCTAATCAAGATTAGACGAATTTCTGGAGGGGATATGGGTAAAATGAAGTATATTATATCCTGTTAATTGCTATAATATATGAAATGAAATGGAGGCATTTTATTGGTCTCCTGGGTGGTGGGGGCACAGTGCTATTTACTTCTTTACCCATTAGTTGGATTTTATGTGTTATATTATTGATACTTTGGATGGTATATATTTGTATTTCAGATGTTTGCATTTATGTTTGTATTTTTTCTCTGTATTTAAAAAAAATAAAAGGGGGGGGGAATCCATATCCAGGGGGTGTGGTATTCCGTATCCCTGTTCTAAATGATCTCACCCGCTCACATGACAAAGCAAAGAAAGTGAGATTTGGAGGAAGGCCTCATGTGAAACCTGGGTTTTGGGACCCCGGCCAACCACACGAACCCACATCCTTTGATGCCTGCCTAGACGCACGGCGCATCCGATTTCCCCAGCAAGTCTTGCAACGTGCTTGGCTCAACATGCCTAAAATGGAAATTGTCCACAAGGGCACGCGTGGAACTGCGAAGTCTTCCGCCGCAGAAAAGGGGAAATGACTGCATGGAACTGGAGCAAAACTCGTCTTGACTGACAAGCAAAGGGTGTAGAAAGAGTGTCATGAGGACGTTTTCCTTATCATGAGCAAACTGACCGACTAATTTCCTCTGGGGACTTCTGGGCCTTTGGCATCTGCAGGCCGAGTGTTTCCTGTTGATCAATCATGTTAATAGAAAACCATAACAGATCCAAGGGCGAGTACGAAAGATCAGCAGAGAAGACCACTGCAGTATCTCCAGATCACCGGAATTCAAGCAAATGCACGCTATCCCTGAAATCAGGTTTCTACAGGAATTCTTATCCTAGCCCTCCTCAACCTGATGCACTCTAAATGCCCTGGACTAGAACCCCCATTATCCATGGCCAGCACGACCCATTCACTTACCTCCTGTGTTTGTGTGTGCGTGTGTTTGTTTGTTCTTAAACACACACACAGAATTGCCCACACAGTTTCAGGCCTCTTTGCATGTGCATAAGGACTAGTCACGTGCTTCGCCAATTTTAACTAAAAAGCCGAACTCATCCACCTGACTTCGTACTGCACCCCACGTCTCCGTGTTGTTTGATTTTTCCTGACTTGCGCAAACAGACGCACCCTTCCCACTTGTGAGCAGTGGAATTGTTTCATTGCCCGGCATCTGTGGCTGTCTGGGAAAAGAGAGAAGCATGGGCCTTAGCGGTTTCAGCCTGTTATGGTTGGAGGTTGTGTTTCCAAATCCTGGCCATCAGTTCTTTGATGACAAATGCTTGGAGGCGGTTCCTCATTGGTTTGCACATCAGACTGGCTTAGGTTTCAATGACTCACAGGCAGGTGCTTATGAGCGCCCGCTCAGATGTCACTTGCAGCGAGAAGCGATAGCGGAAAGCAGGTATGGTGCAAGCAGTCTGTGCATGCACAGGGGCTCACAGGTTCACAGGAACTCTTTCCCCCACTTGCCACAGCAGGAATACCCATGCCAGCTCAGGACTGTGGATCCTCTTTCGGTAATATTCTTTCAACCAAGGGCTGTTTTGGAGATGCTCTGGGGCAGGGGGTGTGTTTCGTGTGAGTTGTGCCAGAGGAGGGCCAAATTCCAAAAATGACACCATTTTGTAGCCTGAAATTCACCCTGACAGCAAAGAAGCATTTCCATCTTTCAGCACGGGGCAGGTGGAAGTGGGTCCCATGCAGGGAAACCACCACACAGTTGGTGGGGTGAATGTCCCCAGGTGAACCGGTGGGGCCTTTTGGTGAACCCCAGAAGGCCAGTTTGGGTCTCGGGAGGGCCAGGTTTGAGGTTTTGCACCCCAGCTCTGGCAAGCCCGAGATGCAGTCTTGCTTTCCAAAAAGAGAGACATTATCCTAGGCCAGAGTTAGGGAAACTCTAGTCCCCCAGATCTTGCTGGCTGCAGCTCCCCAGCCAGCATGGCCAATGGTCAGGGATGATGGGAGCTGTACTCCAGCCAAGTTGGGAAGGCCATACCCTCCTGAGCCCTGTGCTGGGGAGAGTTTTGGTGAGGTGCAAACAGAATGGCGGATTTCCTTCTTCAAACTCTGCCTGCATTTTGGGTTCTCTTTCTCCTCTACACGTGGAAGCTGCTGTGTATCCCAGGGATGAGATCTGTGGGATTTAGTCTGTTTTAACCAAAACTCCAAGGTTCACCAACCAAAGGCAGGTGCAGCATCATGCCCTGGTTCATGCCAGTCTTGCAGTTTGAATGAGCTGTTATGATTTATTTATTATTTCAGTTTCTGTGCCGTTACAGCAGCACAAGCCTATCATTAATTTACATCTCGCTTATTCCTGGAGATTGAGACTTCAGGCAGCTGGAGTCGTGGATTGTGCAGGTACATGATGGGCACCATTTGCCTTATCACCCAGCTCACCACGGTTAAAGGCATGGCTTGTTGAAAGGGGAAGTAACTCGGGGGTTGTGGAGGTTTGATTCCCCCTCTAACAAGCCATGTTGGCCGTGTCCAAATGACACGGCAAGCTGCACCTGGGTGGGTAATTAGGCAATGACACCCCACATACGCCACAGCTTAAGAAAGCCCCCTAGGTTGTTTAGCCACAGCGATCATCCATGGGAGGTCAGCAAGTGAGGCAGGCAGAGAAGAGAGCCTCTGAGCATGCCTAGAATTCAGGAACTGCCAATCAGTACCCAAGACTCAAGTTCCCATAAAATTCTACTCTTGGTTTTTCTTCTTTCTGTTTTAAAAAATTAGCGATACGAGGAGGAATTTTTCAGCTCCTTGGTGTTGTTAGATAATTGGGAGTCAGAAATCAATGACGAATCACCTAGAGATCCACCAACTGGTCGTGACCAACGTCCTACCTAGACCTTGTCTGTCCTCCAGGAATCCCCCATTCCTACTTTAAGCTTGCCATGCCCTCTTCCAGGAGACTCCATTCCAACCACCATGACCACCAGATTGTTCATTTTTCCTTTCCAAAAGGATCGATGGCCACTGAACACTAAGCTGTTTTTGAGGATTTTGCTGTCACAGACTTATTTACCTACTTCTGCAAACCTGAGATCGCCGCAATTGTGCCAAAACTTTCCATTGACTCTTAGTGGCCCCGTATGTGGTTTTGATAGGAAGTAATATTAATTGCATTGCATTTGTGACCATGAACTTTTGATCCAGACAGTGGGATGATGTTCCCCATCATCCAGCAGCACAGAGATCAAAACACATAGCGGAACATACACAGTCATGTCATATGGCGTTGAAGTGAGTGAGTTTACTTGTGACTGTGCCAAAAAAATACTTTCTCTGACTTCCGTTTTCTTCCCAGTTCTTCTTCCAGGTTCACAAAAATAGCTAACATGACTAAGAAGCATCGAGCGCTGCAAAGTTGCTCAATATTGTATGTCTAATAATAGGCAGTATATTGCTGCCTTTTCCTTCTCCAATGTTGTAACTTTATGTTTTGTAATTTGTATAACCTGTGAAATATGGGACAGAAAAAAAATGGAATTAGAGCAGATGGAAACTTGTTTTTGTTGTCTCCAGAACCCATTAGTCATAACTGATCAGAACTTTGTTCTCAGTGTGAAATCAAGATTGCTATTTCTTTGGTTCTATTTGATTTGTAGCTGGCCTTTCTTCCAAGGAGAATGGTACTCGGATGGCTGAAAGAGCTTATCCTATGGAGCCCAAGAGAACATCTAGAGGGCACATGACTTTTTGGGTTCCCAGATCTGAGGCTGGAGACCAAGCTCCCACCTTGAAGTTGGGAGTTTGCAGTTGTATCTCTTGCTCTCATCGCTGGCACCCTGAGGTCAGAAAAGGAACCTCAGAGACAGTGTAAAAGGGTGGGAGGTTTGCCAGGATTTGACGAAATCAACCATTTTACTACTTTGTACAGCTGTGGCAACAGGGAGCTGGCTAATTAACAACAATATTCGGTTTCTGTTTGTGGCAAGACCAGAAGTTATCCAAGAACGTCATAAAATCTCTCAGACATCTTTTCTTCCATCCCCACTAATTTCTCTTCCTAAGATAAACATGGCTGATTCGTTTATCAAATACAGGAAGAGATCAATTCTCCTTGAAAAATGACATCGCCCTAAAGGAGCGCTCTGTTTACAGCAATGGACAGCCAGATCATCTCTGGTTGGTTCATTCAGGAGCCCAGCTTTGCACAGGAAATTGGCTGCATTGATGCTCAAGCTACAAGCACGATTCAGCTGAAAGCACCCACAGACCTTGCAGTCTTGACCAGATGTCCAGCAAAAGGAAATGGAGATGCGAAAGCGTTGTTTGGCCCTAAATCCTTCCAACCATTTCCGCACTCAGAACCATGCCCTTGACGGATTGGGACTAAAGCTCCTTGAACTCAGGAGGCCAGGACAGCAGAGGGAGATGAGATGGGAAACAGGACTGCTCCACCGGTCCTTCAGAAAGACTTTGCTCTTCTCCTTCATTACTTCCCGCAAAGAAATATATGTGCAGAGGTGAAACCTTCCACATTTTCCTTAATCGTGATGATTACCGAGCAAGGCAGGCCCATTCCTGGCAAAAGGGAGCCAACTATTTCTGATCTCAATGTTACGGATATCCACAGATTATTTTCTCTGCCTGATGAGTGCCTTTTTCTGGACAGCTTCTTAATGAGCATCCTGGAAAGGTAATTTTGTCCATGTAAAAGCAAAAACATTTTGAAGGTTGCTTTTATGGATCGTGTGATCCCTCCTTTTGGGGGAAGCTTTATGCATTACTTAGGGAACTTTGCCCCCTACCAAAAGAGAGTAGCCTCTGTTCCCAACTCAGTTACGTGTGCTAATCCCTAAATTCAATGCATCCTTCCACGCTGTGAAAATCCACCGCTTGTGCTGTCACAACAAGTAATTGTTCCATTCAGTGCCAGCTCCAGCTTTTTGCAGCTCCTCAAGGGGTCTCCTCTATCAGAGAATGCCCTTTTCACTGGCTTGGCCACCAGCAGCTTTTGCTCCTCCTCCTCCTCCTCTTCATCACTGTGGCCAGTTGCTCACTTAACAGGCCAAGAGCCAGTGGGCAAGGTAGCTATGGCACCTGCTAGCCCTTTGTCCCACGGCCAGGGGGGAGTGGACAAGCCAGTTGCAATGGGAAAGAGGAGGAGCAGGTGGGAAGCTGGGAGCTTCTGATGGGTGGTGGGTTCTCACAAGTGCCCAGTCAAGCCTTCCCTTGATGTTCACTCTCATTTCTATGTTTCTATTTCACGGGAGGTGGTGGAAGCCCCATCCGTGAGGGTGTTCAAGAATAAGCCGGACATGCACATGATAGGTATGTCATGACCACAGCCAGCTGGAGCCGGGGGTCAGACTAGATGGCCCGGGAGACTCCTTCTGACTCGCTCTGTTTCTATTCGGTTTGATTCTGCATGGGTCAAGATGGTATCTGGACAAATGCGACCAGTTCTGGGCGCCCCATTTTAAGAAGGACAGGAGCAAACAGAAGAGTGCCCAGAGGCGCATGAACAGACCAGCAAGATGAAGAGAGCCAGCGTGGTGTGGTGGTTAAGAGCGTGGGACTGGGACTGGGACGATCTGGGTTCGAGTCCCCGCTCAGCCATGGATCCAAGTGGGTGACTTTGGGCCAGTCATAGACTCTCAGCCCAACCTACCTCACAGGGTTGTTGTTGTGGGGATAAGATGGAGGAGGAGAATGATGTAAGCTGCCTTGAGCCCTTTGTAGGAAAAAGGCAGGATATAAATTGGAAATACATAAATGTCTGGAAACCATTCCTATGAGGAATGCTTGAAAGAGCTGGAGATATTTCCTTTGGAGAAGATAAGGGGAGATGTGATTAAGGGGAACTCTGTCACACAGTGATTACAATCTAAAAGAGACACTTAGAAATGGGGTGGGGGGGATACAGGCTGTGGGAGTTTCCTACATATTTCTACCTGGCTTTCCTTTTGGGAAAGGATCCTTAGTTATGGATGAACGGTAAGTCCATTTTCCTCTTCTATCCCCACCCCTTTGGACTTGCATGCCATGTGCTTTTAGATTGTAAGCCTGCAGCAGAGACTATCTTGTTTAACTGCTGTCTACATAAGTTGCTCTACGAACCTTTTTGGCTAGAAATAGGAGAATGATTAATAATAAATCATATTAATGTTAATAATAAATACATTGGCAGTTGTTTGTATTTAAAAATATGCAGTTATTTAACCCGAAGCACTGTCCAAAATCTGCTCACAGAGAGGACCTATTTTTCTATTTGTTCAGACTGGGAAACAGTTATAAATGGACAAAAGAAGAGGAATAATTTATAGGGTAACATCACATGACCTTCATACTACTTATCTAAACACTATTGTTCTTGTGGCAGAGACTATGGGACAATGGTCCCAGTACTTTCATTTTCAAAGGTTAGAACTTATCTACACAGCCATACGGGAAAAATGGTTTGTGCTGTTGACATTTCCCAAGGGAATGGCTCAAAATGTGAAATAATGATGGGCCGGATCCTTAGGGAAGCTTTCCCTGCTCAGTCTTTCCTTAGATGCCTTCCCACATTTTGCTGCTCAAGTTCATTTTACTGGGGGACATGCAGAATAATTTGCTATGTACCTAATCTGAATAATAAGGATGGCAATGCAATACTTCTGAAATGGCTGCTCTGTTGTTGTTATATTTGAGTCTTTTTATTCTGGGTTGGGCAATCCTATACTTTCCAGAAGTGTTACTCTAAAAGTTCCAGCTAACATGAGCAGTGGCTTGGAATTATGAGGGTTGTAATCCAAAACCATCTGCAGGATATAAGTCTCTGCTAGGGAAATTCAGATAAATCCTGGCAGAAAAATGTTGCTTATACACGCAGTTGTATTTTAAAAATACCTACATCCTTCTCTCAGAAAGTACAAGAATCCCAAGGCAGGTTACTATTTAGCCTTTGCTGTTACTTTAAGAAGTCGGAATGCATGGCGCACCTGAGAATTGATCAGTATTAGCTGATAAGGCTTGCAATTACCCTAATTTGCAGGAGAAGACTGGCAATGAATCCTGATTGTTATAGCAATGTCCTGTAATCAGTGGTATTGTACTGAGCCCCCTCTGCAGGCCTCGCATCTTCTTTTGACCACGTGCCCCTTATTTTGTCATTAACTGCCCAGCTGCTGGGCCCATGTGACTCAGAATCTATAAATCACTCTGTACGTGTTCTGGAAGCTCTTAGTTGGGCTGGCCTCTGCTGAGCGGCGGTGTAGTAAGTGTGGTTTCCTTGTAGGGGGTCCCTGGGTGGTCTTTCAATAAACTGCTGACGTTCAAGGGGGAAGGCGTCTTTCCTTACTCAACCTGCCTATCCTGTCTCGCGGCTGCTATCGGGACACCCTTCCGGCCACGGGTGAGAATGTTGCTACAGAGCAATTCTGAATTCATCAAGATTTGAAAAATTCTCTGTTCTCAGGACAAAAAATTGAGGTTAAAACATTTGTATATGGGGGAAAATGAACCTGACAAATTTGTCTATCCAGACCCAGAGCTTTGAGTGCCTTGCTCTTGAAGGATTTGGTTTCAGACCCCATGAATTCAGGGGACGTTCCGCGGCCCAGGTCCAAAGTCAGCATTTTAGCCTTGGGGAAGGAAAGCGGAGCTCTGAGCCACATGTCCTTGCAGCAGGTGTGGAAGAAATCATGATGGCTGCCCCACAATTTCAGGCAAGTCACTTTGGGGAGGGGTAAAACAGGGTGTGTTGGTGGGCGATGAGGGCGTATGGTTTATCCTGAAGCTTCTTCGAATAGTCTGATTCAGCCATCCCCTCTGAAATGCTTCGGCTGGACAGGCAAAAAAGCCGATCTAGCAAAATATGCTGAGCGGGAGATTAGAGATGCGGAGGTCACTTCTGCCAATTGATACTGGGAGTTGTAGGATTGGTTTATGGCTAAGCATATATAGTATTGCACCTTAAGAGAAGCATTACAGAGACAGACATTTAATGCACAATCCTATCCATATTTAGACAAAAAGCGCTACAAATCCCAGCATCCTCTGGGCAGCAAGGCTGGCTGGAGCATGCTGAAAGTGGACGATTTTTTTTCCTGCCTAAAGGTGCCTAAGATATAGTGCCTTAAGAAATGTATCATGGAAGAAATGTAATTACAGCATCATGCTAGGTATGTCTAAGGGGAAAGAAATCTATCAGCTTCTGCATCCCCCAGACAGTATAGATTGTTGGGACGTACAGGGAGTAGAACGACCTTTCTGTTCTAAAAAGCAGAAAAGTTATTGCGATCTCACACAGACAGAATACAACCCACAGCTAGTTGGGGCATGCTGGGAATTGTAGGCGTTTTGCCTGCCCCAATTTGCATAGGAGTGCACCCAAAGAAATTCTGGGAGCATGGCGGGCTGGGGCATGCTGGGATCGTCAGGCCCTATTTAAAGTCTAAACATATTTGTAATGGTGCCTTTATTAATGAATGTGTGCCTCGCCTTTCTACCAAGAGAACTGTCACTCGGTGAGAGAGAATGCAGAAGGCAGCCAAGCACATCCCTCCCCATCCCCCGAAAAGAGGGAAACAGAGCATCACGCTATGGAATTTGGGGGAGGCGGCGCTCCAGGACGCCCTCTCTATGGTTTTCGCCTTGGGAGCCTGTTAAGGAAGGCGGGGAGGGAGCGTAGAGCTGGCATGGCTAGAGTGCTCGCTGAGGCCTGTGGGATTCGGGTGGAGCGGCGGTTCTCGGCTCCATCCTCTCTGTCCTTCCGGATTGCTAGGCCCGGCGGGCGGCTGGAGCGCTTGACAGGGAGGCGGCACCGGCGAGGGGGCTCTGGGGCGAGGTAAGGGGGCTTTTCGTCTTCCTCTTCCCCGCCTCGGGCTTGCTTTTTTAATCTATAGCTGGGGGGGAGAGCCCTCTTCACCTCCCCCCCCCCCGGTCTAGGGCGGGTTTGCGAAGCAGGGGGCAGACAGACGGACAGGCGTGCGGTGCGCGGCGGGGGGTGTCGGTGCGGTGGGAGCCCCGCGTGCTTGCCCGGTCGAGGCCGTGAGGACGGGGTCCCTCCTTTCCTGGCGGGCAGATTGCGGGAGAAGGAAGGCTTGTCTCGGGTCTCAGGAAAGCCTTCCACGTGCCCCTCTGTGATTTTGTTGATTATATTTCCCCGCCCCGTCCCCGTTTCCCTTTGCAAAGCACCTGGGGCGGCTTGCACGAGCCTTTCCCTCTCCACTTTATCCTCCTAAGGACCCTGCAAGGTGGGCTATTCTGAGACTCGCCCAAAGCCACCCAGTGAGCTTCATTATTTGTCATTATGTGGTGCAGTGGTGAAGAGTGTGGGACTGGGACTCGGACGATCTGGGTTCTAGTCCCCGCTCAGCCATGGAGCCAACTTTGGGCCAGTCACAGAGACTCAGCCCAACCTACCTCACAGGGTTGCTGTGGAGATAAGATGGAGGAGGAGAATGATGGAAGCTGCCTTGAGCCCTTTGTCGGAAAAAGGCAGGATATAAATTGAATAAATAAATAAATTATTGCATTGCATTCATATCCTGCTGTGATTCTTCTTGCAAGGAGCCCAAAGTGGCTTACATGGTGTTCTTTTTCTTCATCCTGACCAGACAGGGACTAGAACCCTGGCCCACACTCCCAGCTCTGCACCGGTTCTCAGTCTTGCCTCTCAATCTGGAGTAAGGCATTTTCTTTTGGCATTTCTTGTTTTTAAACAATCTCATCTCTTTTACTTTTATGTTCCATCTTTTTCCTGGAGCACAAAGTGGTTTAGCTGGTCATCCTTTTATCCTTACAACAACCTTGTGAAGTACACTAGTGTGAAAATCAGCATCCTTCCCAAAATCACCTGGGAGCACCATGGGTGCATGAAAATGAGAACTAGGATCTCCCAAACCACCAGTCTAGCACTAACCACTATGCTATACTATTAATGATAATTTAAAAAGTAGAACAGCTCATGCCATGCAGGAAACTCCCAGGCTATTTTACTAGCTTTCACCCCATGAGAATGCTTAACCCTTTCCCTGGGGATGGGGGGAAGTTCGTGGTGGTTTGGAAGGTAGGATTGTAGGTTTTTGGTGGCTGTAAGCAGGAGTCCCCAGATGAATTCATTACTGCTCTCATGACCCTGAAAATGCTTCTGCCAATGGGAATAAGGGGTGTCAGCAGTTTATTTTACAAAAGACATCTGCCTCATTTGCAGATCCTAATGCCATCTCTTAACTGTTAAAAATTTGTGGGGTGTCAAGTGGTCTAACTTTATCCAGTTTAAGTTTCATGGCTGAATTATTTGAAGCTGAGTTGTGACACTCTGACCTTCTAGACTGCACTTCCTAAACATCTCTGGCATCTCTAGTTAAATGTTTCAGACAGGGTAGAACCCTCTTCCTGAGTTTCTGGGTTGGTCATCCAAGTGGACAATATGTGGCTAGGTAAAGAAACAATCTGGTGTAAGGCATCTTATAGTATTCTGGTAAGGTTCAGGCAAAAATCAAACTGGTAGTGTTTTCTCTGGTACTGCATTACAGGATGTGTGAGGTAATGAGAAGTTGAAAGCTTCACCTGGTAGATTTTATTTATTAATTTATTAAAACATTTTTATGCTGCCCCATTCGCCGAAGCATGGTTTATTGCCCATCTTTGAAGAGCTGTCCTGTGGATTTTTCTGATAGGCCTTCATTAAACAGATGTTCCACGTAAATGTATATGCAGGATAAAGTTATATTTGGGATGCTTTTGGATCTTAACAGTCTTTTTTAGCTGCTTGGGAATGCAGTAGCAGCCTCTCTTTTTTGTCTTTATCAGACAAATTCAGCAGGTTATTTTACCTGGGAAATATCTTTGGGACTTTTGGATGGAAGGTGGAAAGCTTTCTGTGGTGACTACTGGCATGATATACTGCTTTAAAATACACATTGGGAACAAGGTGTGGTTTTTTGGGGGTATGTTTGCATCATTTACAAATTCATTAAGATGCTGAACTCCAGTGTGTGCTGGAGTTCGGATTAGAGAATTTGGCAGAATTAGCACTTCTGATTCTATACTGCAGTGTCTAAATCTGGAATAATCTTCTCTCTCCTCCTATGAAGGACACTGTTCATTTACTTCTGAAGTTTAGGCATGAATTGAGCTGTTCAGGCACGTTTTATGCAGTACGATCCCTTACCTGGGAACTTTCAGTTTGAAGAAAGGAAAAGTCTGTGGCCAGTGAACCTCTTTCAGTCCATTTCTATCCAAATTCAGTTTTGGATAGTCGGGAAAATTAGCCGTTTGGGGAGAGGTGATGGAGTCTGGGAAAAGGACTCATGGCTGTCACAGGTGCCCCAGAGGAACAGACTGGGACCCCAGGTGGGATGAATTCGACCCACAGATTTAATACTGTTGGTTTATGCATTTGGAAACATTAGTGAATAGTCCTCCTAGTTGTAGCCAAACTGGATTTTTTCCCCCTGTGGAGAGCAGTTTTCCATGTTGAAACCCTGACAGCTTCAGGATCTGCCCAGAGGTAGCACAGAATGTAGTTTGAAAATTAGCCCCCTGCCCCCATTTACTCCTTCAGCAAGAAGGAATTTGACTATGGATTATGTCTTGCCATTTTGACAACCATTCATAGGCCTTCTCTTGATGCATCTGCTTGTTGTTAGTTGCAAAGTCGTGTCTGACCCATTGCAAACCCCATGGGCAACACTCCTCCAGGCCTCCCTGTCCCCCACCATCCCCCAGAGTCCACCTAAGCCCACACTGACTGCTTCCGTGACTCCATCCAGCCGCCTCATTCTCTGCCGTCCCTTCCTTCTTTTGCCCTCTTTTGTTCCCAGCATTAGGCTCTTCTCCAGGGAGGCCTTCCTTCTCATTAGGTGGCCAAAGTATTTGAGTTTCATCTTCAGGATCTGGCCTTCTAAAGAGCAGTCAGGGTTGATCTCCTCTAGGACTGACCGGTTTGATCGCCTTGTGGTCCAAGGGACTCGCAGGAGTCTCCTCCAGCACCACAGTTCAAAAGCCTCAGTCCTTTGGAGCTCAGCCTTCCTTATGGTCCAGCTTTCACAGCCATACATTGCAACTGGGAAAACCATAGCCTTGACTACATGCACCTTTGTTGGCAGGGTGATGTCTCTGCTTAATCTTTTGCTATTTTTCGTTTGTGTGTGCATGCGTGTGTTTAGCATATTGTCCTGCTATACCAGAGTAAGTGAAGGGAAATGAGGGGTTAATCATATGCACACAGGTCTGCTTCTAAGTTGCAAAGAAGTCACACTTGGGAGAATCTCTAAGGCAGGCAAATTATTTGATGCTCATTTCCTAAAACTGGGAGACCACCCTTGAGCAAACCAGCACCAAAATCCTATGCGTGTCAACTCAGAAACAAGTCCTGTTGGGTACATTGAGGCTTATACCCAGCTAAGCATGTATAGGATTGAAGTCTAAGTGTGAAGCCTTTGCACACTGATTAATTGCCCTATTCTGCTCTGAGTCTTGTTATCCAGCAGATGGTTCTGCATCTCAACCTTCTCTTTTTTTTCCCCTTTGCAAATGAACTGCCAATTTGTGCTTGGCTTTGCAATTCTGAAAGCATTTTAGGAATGCCACATGGATTCAGGGCTTCCTGCTTCCCTCCCCACCCAGAGTGTCTGAGATAAGCTATAACAGGGTATAGCTTATGGCCACAAAAATGATAACTTGTAACACCGTGTCATAGAGATGGACTTCCTCAGTTC
Organism: Varanus komodoensis; assembly: GCF_004798865.1. Lineage (NCBI taxonomy): Eukaryota > Metazoa > Chordata > Lepidosauria > Squamata > Varanidae > Varanus > Varanus komodoensis. The sequence goes on from NW_025335909.1 coordinate 1,105,611, forward strand.
TTGCATGTATCCTCAGCATTGTCTTTAATCTGGAATAAAGAGAGTTTTAAAGCTTTTGTGGCGTGCATCCAACAGTTCTTCCTTTCAAAGCCTATAAAATGTCTTTGGTTTTGGCATTAAAAATGCATCAGGCTGCTTATTCGGTTAAAGCCAGCGACAGACATAATCACTGCTCCAAATCCCAGACATGCAGGATTTGAACAAGTAAAGCATGGATGTCTGAGCTGGGTTTTATTTGCTTCATAGCTACAAATGTTGAAGAGATATGTAGCCATCGCTGCTACTTTTTGTGACAAGATCATTGCTGTGATTGTGGCTGTGAGTGTGCCTGTGAGAGGTGGTGCTGGCCTCCAGTTTGGATGGCTTTAAAAGGGGATTGGAAAAAAAGCATGGAGGTAAAGGCACTTAGTGGCGGCTAGTCCTCATGACTGCAGGGGAACTTGGGTAGGAGGGTGCCGTTGCACTCGCATCCTGATGGTGGGATTCTGTGGGAATCCAATTTTTCACTCTGAACAGAATGCTGGACCAAGTTAACCATCCGTCTGGTCAGTGTGACTTTTATACTCTACCAGTGTATTTTTTCCCAACAGATTTGTTTTTTCAGTGACTTTATACTGGGCCCTGAACTCAAAGTTTGTTAACAGAACCGTGGGTTGAATTGAAAGAAATGGTTCCATATGGGGAGAGTGCATTCTGTCAGAGGAGAATGTCAACTCGAGTTACTAAATTGAAAGGTTCTTGAGTGCAGTTTCTTGCAAAAGCAGGTGAACTATGGACATTGCATTGACCTGATACTACACTGTGTGAACTCTTGAGCAAATGCTTTCAGAACAGGGTTTTCAGCCTTTTTCCCTCTGCTTATGTTCCTTTGGGTGCAACCCAAAGTTTTACTTTTATCTCGGAGGTTGGATAGCTGTCTCTTAAGGATACCATAATTCCAAGATTCTTGCGTTGTGTAGGGGGCTATTGGTGGATGACCCGAGGTTACTTCAGTCTCAAACAACCCCGTGATTCTACTAGGTTAGTTAATTTTGCACAGACTCTAAGTTTCATGGGAAGGCATTTGGGTTTGTAAATATAAAAAGTAAGAGTTGCTATCACATCCCTTTGCAGGGCGATGTGGAGTATCTTTAAAAAGGTATCTGCCAGATAAAGTTAGGTTCCATCTAATTCAGCGGAGGGCAAGAGATGGTCAAAGAGTGTCTGGTCAATTCTCTGTTCAGTTAGTGTCTCAAAATGGTCAAACATTTCAAAGCAATGAGTTTGATAGAAGAAAAAATGCTGTCATCCACAGAGTTTGGAACTTACGTTAATTAGAAAAACAAATTGAGTAACGTCTTGTGAAACACTGGGATGATTATTTTTCATTACACCTAATGATAACATAAGCACGTTAGGCAGGTTTTCCATAATTCCATCTATTCCACTGAATAGATCTGTGTATTTTTAGCAGAACACCATTGCCAGGGTACAGGTGGATGCTTTTTAAATGAAAAATTAAAAGCAACTCTTCTTCAAAGGACCATTTTTAAAATCAAAAGTAAACTGGGACTGGGCTACACAATGACATTCTTAGTTTCATGGAATAGTTAACAGTACTGAATAGGTGTGCAACACCACAAGAAAAAAATTGAGGGGAGGAGCATGGGAGTCTTCTCTTGCAGCCCTAATCCAGGCGGAGCTGCTCTGGGTTCTATCACAGTTGGGGGTTTGTTGTGCCAAATATATTGCTTTGTTGAAGGAATATGTTATTTTCTGGGAGCCTGGGGTTCCATATTTGCTGCTCAGAGGAGGGCGACTCTTCCTCTGCAGCCAGAATGAAAATGTAGGTTACCAGATGTTGTCAAACTCCAATTCCCATCAACCCCAGCCAGCATAATTGATGCTTGGGCAGAGGACTGCAAGCTTTTGATCCCTGATGGTATGCGTGTGTGTTAGATTTATAGCCTGTTTTTTTTCTTATGAGGTCAAAGGGGCTTGCATCATTCTCCTCCTCCTGCTCTCCATCTTATCCCCACAACAACCCTGTGGGGTAGGTTGGCTGAGTGTTTGACTGGCCCAAAGGCACCCCGCTGGCTCCATGCCTGAACGGGGACTAGAACCCAGATCGTCTCAGTCCCATGCTCTTAACCACTAATGGCATTATAAGTGCCCTTAGTGTTTGGGGGGCTTTGCAAAACACAAAGGAACTTCCTGTCTTGGGGTGCTTACAATCTAGAATTAAACTTAGATAAGAGGAATAGGAAGGAAATGGTGGCATGAGAAATGAAGAGACTGTTATAATTTCAGTTCACTTTGAGTTTAAGTATAGTGAGATATGGGAACTAAGGACTTGTGCCAAAGACTTCAGAGAAAATTGGAGGGACTTGAAGAATTTGATAGGCTGATCTTTATCCATCATTCTGGGTGCATTTAGCAAAAGAGTAACACATAAAACATATAATACCATAAATAAGAATCAGTAACAGTAAAATAATACTAATAAAGTTACTAGTAATGACAGTCCATGAGTTTCACACAATTGTATGTTTTTATCATAAGTCATTGTTCTTTGCTTTTGTTATGTAAAGTTTTCAAGCTTGCTGTATAACATTTTTGTTTTGCTGAGGGAAATCCTCAGATGCCGGCAGATAGGTTTGTGCTTTGCATTCTGGAGTTACAGAGGAAATGAGCTGGGTTCCTTCCTGCCTCTTCTGTAGGGGACTTTGTCTTATAATGGGATTCTGATATGATGACATGTGTGGGACTCTTGTGTTTCAGCAGAGAAAGCCTGAACTTGATCCCTGTGTACTCTTGGAGTGTAACTTTCAAAAGGTTGCCCTCCCATGAGATAGGAAATGTGTTGGTACAGTACATGTAGTTCAGAAATTATGTCTGAGCAATAGCTGACCATGTTATATAACAGTGAAGTCTGCCCTTTGACTTTCACAGATCTCCGATTCCAAAATATTTGTGCTTAGCTTTGTATGTCTCCAAAAATTGTTGTTCCTTTGCCATTGTTCCTGGGAATAAAATGAACAGCAGTGAAGCATACAGGAATTTTTCCGTTTGCTTTTATATTATTGCTGATTAGGCCTGTGTATCAGGTCTGTCTTTGTCTAGCTGGTAAATACCCTCAGCAAAAGTGTTTCTTTGTGCTTTTGGTTCAAACTCTGCATGCTGGTGGCTAAACAGGACCAGGCAGGAGAGGACTTGGCCACTGCCCTGTAGGGTATTCAAAGACAGGCTGGACATGCGCATGGTGGGAGCCGGCTGGTGCCGGAGGTCAGACTAGATGGCCCGGGAGGCCCCTTCTGACTCGCTCTGCTTCTGTGTTGGGCTTTGGATGCCCATTTATTTATATTTCCTGCCTTTCCTCACAGAGAGCTGAGGTTGACTATCAACCCTTATAAAAAGGGTGTTTCTAGTGTTTTGACAGTTAACTAGAAAAGTAACATACAAGAGCCAGTGAGGTGTAATCTTTGGAAAGAGTTGGTTTTACATCCCCTCTCCTGAGATGGAGATCAGGTGACTTTGAACTGATTAATGCCTTTCAGCCGAACCTAATTCCTGAAAGGCAGGCGGAGGCAGGCACTAGAGTGCTTGGGAAGAAGGATGGAATAAAAAATGCATGGATAAATACAGTAATCAAGACATGCAAGACAGCTTTGTGCTCAGTTTTTTGCCTGGTCACCACGGGTGAGGAATCCGTCCGAGTGTGAGTGGGCTGGCAGGAGAGGAGCGGAGCGGAGTGCTTTGCCGCCCTGATTCTCCTCTGGGATGGCCGTGGAGAAATACAAGCTCTTCGGCAGAGAAGGGACGGAGAGGTCTGATCCCCCTTCACCAGTCCCACTTCATAGAGGAGAACATCTTTTTCCCTAGGCGAGCTTCGTTTTTGGTCAGCCCAGTAATTTTTCTGCCCTTTTATCAAAGACGAAGTTAAGGTTAATGGCATAGATGGCACCAAGGCTGTGCCGGTGGAGATGGGAGATGGCTGGCGGGCATCTTGCCTACAGGGAAGCCAAGGCTGGGTTTGTCTGTGTTGCCCATTGACCCTACGTTGGTGCTTTAGTAGAAGCTCATTTGACTATCAGCTGACCTCCAGAAAAAACATCTGGGAGTTAGTCCAAGCTCAACCAAAGCTCTGTTTGTTCAGCTGCACTGTGGTGGTGGGGAGGGAGAGGGGGGTGTGTGTGTGTGTGTGTGTGTGTGTGAGAGAGAGAGAGAGTGAGAGAGAGAGAGAGAGAGTGAGAGAGCGAGCGAGCGAGCTCAGGCCCTTGGTAAAATGCAACAATTGAGATGAGGGCTGTGATACTAATGGATCAAACCACATTTGCTCAATTTAAAGAAGCATCTGGACTCCTGATTTAATTGGGCAGCTGATTTCTATTTTTTAAAAATCAATGCCATAAGACTTTGTCTTGTCAGAAACAGCGGATGCCAGCGATACCTGAAGGGACATCATTCCTTTTCTTCCTTTTTGGAGCTGGGAATGCCTCCTGAGAAACAATGCTGGCTCTAGCGTGTAAGTGCAACATCAGAGGCCAGGATGAGAAACTTTTCTGCTGGGGGCTACCTTTTTTTAGGAGCCATCTTTTGGGGGCCCCACGCTGACTGTGGACAAGACCAAAAACCAGCCGCAGGAGTGCCACTTGCTCATTTTTTCTTTCTAACTTTACTGGTGAGCTTCCAGTAGAGGGATGCTGCTTTTGACAGCTTGTAGAGGACTTCTAAAATTAAGCTGTGGGATGTGCTTTCCCCACTTCTGAACTTAAAACAAAAGAATGTATATTTTTCCTTTCAGAACCATTATTTTTGTATGCAGATTTGAACATGGATGGTCTGATGTTTCCTTCCTGGCAATGAGAGACAAATGCAGAGATCACCTCCAGCAGCGCATCTTTCCTTTTGCTCTCACCTCTCTTGGCTTTGCACGTTGTGATTGGCACTATAGGAAGCTACATGCTTTTGCTTTCCTGTGCTACTAGACAGCTTTCACTGCTGGCTTGATAGTTTTGTGCTTTAAAGTATAGGTCAGTCATAATGGTAAGCTCCCCTCCTCCAATAGGAGGAGTGCGCCGTCGAGAGAAGAAACCCAGCACCAAAAGCAGCGTGCAAACGACTTTGCCTGGCGAAGGGCTTTGCTTTCCCTTGCAAGGAACTGTAGAGTTGGATAGGACGCTGGAGGTCATCTGGTGCAGTCCCCCTCTCCTTGGCTCAGTGATGCTACAGCATCGCCCACAAACAGAAGGCGTCCAATTTGGCATTATAGATTAAAGACAAGGCACAAAAATGGCAGGTAATTGTGTTAGCCCATTTCAGGGGTGGGCTGGGGTAGGCAGCAGGAACCCAAAAGTTTTTGTTGTTGTTGTTAGTTGCGAAGTCGCGTCCAACCCATCACGACCCCATGGACAACACTCCTCCAGGCCTCCCTGTCCCCCACCATCCCCCAGAGTCCACTTAAGCTCACGCCAACTGCTTCAGTGACTCCATCCAGCCACCTCATCCTCGTCTGTCCCCTTCTTCCTTTGCCATCTATTGTTCCCAGCATTAGGCTCTTCTCCAGGGAGTCCTTCCATCTCATTGTGTGGCCAAAGCATTTGAGTTTCATCTTCTGCATCTGGCCTTCTAAAGTTTTTGTAGAACTGATTAAAAGCACCTGTAGCAGAACTGATGCGCATATGAAGTAATGAGTATTTCCACCAATACAGAGATGGGAGAGGAGATGGTAATAGGACTTAAAACTGGGCATCATGGAAATCATCCTAAATTTGCATTTTGTATCAGTTTTGGGCCAGTGCTGGGATGGCTGATAGGGTTAGGGCCACTTCATTACATTCTGGAACCTACATTGTAAGTTTATATTGCTGATGTTTCATTTAATTATTGTGAAGATGTAACTAGTGCTTATTCCCTGCTTTAAGAGCGAAGAATCTATGTGGTGTAGCAGCGAGCATATCGGACCAGGCCTTAGATCCAGGTTCTAGTCCCCACTCACCTATGAAGCTCACTAGCTGATTCTGGGCCATCACCCAAAGTCTCTCAGCCTCACCTGCGTTACAGTGCGTTTGAGGATAAGCCAAGGAAGAAGGGGACTCTGCACGTTGCTCTGGACTTCTTGCTGAAGGAAAAATGGGGGATGTAAGTGTAATTAAAGAAATAAAGATGAGGACAGAATGCTTCTGGACAAAGACTTCTATTGTGCAATTGTCCTGCCAATTCACAGGATTTTATGGTGGGGTCTAGAGATTATTGTCATCCATTTGTAATGCTTCTGTGTTTTTGTACCGCTTCCATTTTTTTCTTGCTGCAGAAAATCTGTTAAGTAGGGACACATACAATATGTATCTTTTGATTTGTGGCACTTACAAACTGCTTTTCCAAAAGGACCTAGAATATACAGTATCTTAGACTTTATTGACTGTTGTTATTTTAAATGTGCATTTCTGGATGTAGTAAAAATAAAGCAGGGGATGTTATGCAGACTAAATTAGATTGTATTGGATACAGGGCAAAGTAGATTTCAGGATGCATTGAGTCCACAGGGACAGAAAACCCACAGTAACTGTTCATTTTCTGGAAGTATAAAGGCCGTTAATTATTTCTATCTTCTGTGATACTGACTGTGCTTCTTTCTTTGCTCTAACGATCTTTGATACTGTCTGAAATGCTGCTTTTCCACCCAGCATTGTTTAACTTAAACACGCACATTCTTCACCTTACAATTATCTAGAAAAAGTGCTTTTGAATGCGATGGGGCTGAGTAGGTGTGCCTCTTAAGACTGTTACAAACTGCATATTTTGGGATCTCTTGTCATACCTGTTTCTTGCTTTACTTTGCTGAATGGTTAAGTGTTAATTGAAGGATTCTGGGAACTTAAAAGATGTGCAAGCAGTGTAAAAATTATTATTATTATTATAACATTTCTATGCTGCCCCTTGCCGAAGCCTCGGGGCGGCTTACAACACAATAAAATACATTGAAATACAATATTATTATTATTATAACATTTCTATGCCGCCCCTTGCCGAAGCCTCGGGGCGGCTTACAACACGATAAAATACATTGAAATACAATAGCACATAATAAATTGCCATTAAATACAAAAATACATTGATTTACAAATATAAAATTAAAATTAACAGTATAAAATAAGTAAATAAAGAATATAGGAGGAGAAAAGAGAGGGAAGAAGTTGCCCTGGCCAGATCATATATTTTAACAATTAAAATGATGTTTAGATAAAAAGGTCTTTATCTGGCGCCGAAAAACCAGTAACGATGGTGCCAGGCGGACCTCTTTGGGGAGTGAATTCCATAGGTTGGGCGCCACTGCAGAGAAAGCCCTCCTCCGAGTGCTTACTCTCCTAATTTCTTTCATGGAGGGTTCCCGGAGAAGGGACTCTCCCGCAGATCTCAAGGGGCGGTCGGGCATATACGGACGTAAGCGCTCGTTCAGGTAGCCAGGACCCAAGCCGTTTAGGGCTTTATAGGTCATAACCAACACCTTGAATTGGGCCCGGACTTCAATGGGAAGCCAGTGAAGCTGACGGAGGACTGGAGTCATGTGAGCATAACGCCCCGTCAGCAACCTGGCAGCTCTATTTTGCACCAATTGAAGTGTTCGGACCGTCTTCAGGGGGAGCCCCACGTAAATGGTTGCAGTACGTTGCTTGTGAATGTTTGTGTGTGTCTATAGAGAGAAATTTATTGTTGGGTTTAATAACAAATCTTCAGGAGCTTTATGCTTCCTCTCCCAAAATCATTAGTTATGGGTTCTGTCAGGTCCAGTATTTGTTCATTTTCTTTAGTGCAAGCTTTCAGCTGACCACTTGCTTTTTAACATAATTTCATGCTGCATCCTGCCAACAATGGTGACCGTTAAGAAGTAACAGGAAAGCATCTGCATCCAGAAGTCGCAGGTGTCTGTCTATAGGTCACTTCCTCCCTTTCACGCCAAGAATTGTGTTTGTCAAGAAGCCCAGTAATTCAGTTTCTTGCCTCTTTCCTCCTTTGTTTCTGCAACTGTTCTAAATAAAGGAACAATTTATTTCATATTAAACGGTAATGTGTAGACACAAAGAAAACCCAAGCATGTGGCAAAGCTATATAGGGTGTCCAAGGCTGGGTGTTCTTTCTGCTTAAAAAAAGGCAATTGTACTAATTTCACTAAGGTAATCCAAATTCTGCAAGGTGTAGACAGTGTTGAAATGCATGTGTGAATAACATCGGGGTAAGGATTTGTGGTAGGGTTCCAGAGCCAGAGAAGGAATCATTTAAGCCTTTCCCTTGTGCTATTCTTCTGCTCTAAACTTCACCCCCCTTTCAGAGGTTTCACCTTTGACGATTTTCAGGTTTCCTATGTTGTCCCTCCCTGGGAAAAACTATCCTTTGTGTTATGACTTGATTGGTGGGGTGGGGTTAACGTCTCTGCCAGGATCATGGCCCTGATTTGAATTCTCTCCTCCTCACCTTTGTTCTCTCTTTGTTAATTGCATATATCTTCTTTAAAGAAGTGGGGGACCCCCTCATAGCTCCTCAGATGTCATCTTGAGTTTTGCTTTCTTTCAACCACAACATGGGTATTTAGGATTGCATTAGTCAGTGTGCATTTAGGATTGCATTAGTCAGCTAGAACCTTTTTTATTTTAAAGTTGAGATTATCCGGAAGCGGAATTTTGCACCCATTCTCTACTTACATGGAAAATGCATGCTAGTTTTGCAGTCGTAAAGACTCCTGAGGCTGTGCCTTTGAGGGGAACGAAAGCTGTGCAACCCTGCACAGCATTAGCTGCAGAGAAAAAGCAGATGGTTTCACTGGCAGAGCTCACTCTTGTTCTTGTTCTGAAAATGGGAAGATAAAAGGAATTGTGTAGATCTGTGATGTGCTTTGAGGACCCATGAGAAAGCAAGCCTGTAAAAACAGTAAACCCATCATTTGGGGCAGTTCACATAGCAATCAATTGAGCTACTTTTGGAGTTGGGTGTTGAAAGAGTTTATGCCTGTATCTTCTAACTGCTTGCATCCTTTGGGGTGTTCTTCTGTATGCTCAAGAGCAGAGGTTCTACACTGGATTGTGGGTGGGTAGCAGGGGTTTTTAAGAATCTCTTGGCTTCATGTAATTTTGAGGGCAGGTTTAATCTTGTATCTGTGCCCACATTCGGATAGTCATATTTCATCTTAATGTTTGGGCTGTGTGTGCAGTTTGTGTGAGTAAACAAATTAGGAAGTCTTCTATTAACTAGAGTTTCCTCTGCCTTCTGAACCAGACAACTGAGGCTAACAAACCAGGATTTGAAGCGATTTTTGGTGCAGGGGCTCATTCTGGAGCAGTTGGCCATTGTTTTCTAGGGTGGCCAACATGGGAAGTTGTTTGTTCATTGTTTTGATTGTTTGTTCATTCATTTTGTTCTGTTTACTCCTGCTCTGCAGGGAAGGAATAAAACTACTCCCCTCTGAATATCTGATGTTACCTTCATTTGTAATGTCTAATTTTTGAGTCCCACAAAATATAGTCACTGTGTATTTTCATAGGTAGAGGTGGCTGATGACTATGTTGGCTTCTCCATTCCATAATAGTGAAAGTATGAAGATGATAGTGTGAGTCAAACCTCTAACTTTCTGTGTGCTTTTTCCAGGCTTTGACATTTGGAGTGCAAGAACATGTCTCAATCAGGTGAAAAAGTCAAGGTAAGAAGCATGTGGCAGGGCATAGCTCTCTAGGTGCATGTGCTAACAGTATTATAGGGTAGCATCAATACTTGCCAAGGGTGGTATAGTTTGTGCTTTCCGTTGTGTTTTGACTCGACCCTTTCATGATCCCAATTTTGGATGGTTGGGTTAGAGACTTGGAACCGTATTTGAAGATGTTCTCAAGCATCTGGATCATCCTGTGAGCCTCATTCATGTGCAGCAGCTCTGTTCTTATCTCTTCATGCACAGAAAGCCTACTGTTAAATCGATTTTCCGGTTAAACTGCAATGTGGTCATTAATAATTTATCTGGATTTCATTAAACTCTGGTTTTAAATTTTTCTTAATGATCAGAGTTTCCCCAGCTCGGAACTCTCTTCCAAGGGAGGTTGTGAGATTGCTTTTTGATTCATTCCTAGACTGCCAGGCTATATTTAAAAAGTCCCATTGAAGTGTTTTATAACATAAAAGCTTAAATTCAGGGTGTCTGCCATTAGCATGTTTACAAACAAGGGTTACAAAAGTATCTCAGTTAAAACATTGAAAACAAGCACACTCTCTAAACAAAGCATTCTTAGTTAAAACATTTAAAATCAGACTAGAGAAATGTTTTTAAAGTTAGAATCAGATGGGCTGGTTTTGTTCCTTCATTAGTGACCCATAGACAATTAGGGTCCATTGAATTTTACTGGTTAAGGATGCCTTTGCATTTGAAGATATATTAATACTATTAATTTTAATAGGTCTCACTACTTTCTTGGCATGTATCTTATCAGCTTTATTCCAATTTGGTTTTGAAGTGCTGTATTTTGTCATGTTTCTTGTCAGTCTTTTCCAGCAAGTGGAGGAATGGTTCAGAAAAAAACAGATCAGAATAACTACTGAGACCTATGGCTGACTTTTGAAGTGGCTTGTGTGCTGTTTGTGCAAAGGATGGAGCATAGTAGCCAGTGGTCTGAGAAACAATTGTCTGAATGTGGCCAATTCATAGCACAATCCATTGTGCATTGTTTCCTGTCTTCAGGCTCAGCCTTCCCCAACTTGGTAGGAATGGCTGGGGGATGCTGGGAGCTGTAGTTCAGCTTGACTGGAGGGCACTGGCTTGGGGAAGGCTGTTCTAGCTGCCACATTCTGAGCAGAGAACTCAACACTTCAGCCGTTCTCCTTCACTTTGCTCTGTAGCTCTCAAGCAGATGTAAACTTGCACATTGCTTCAGACATTTTGCTTCTAGAGTATGTGGTTGCTGTGGCAAAGGCAAATTCCACGTTAAGCATAATTAGGGAAGGCATTCAGAATAAAGTCATCAAATTTGCGGGTTTTAATTGTAATTGTTATGTTGTATTTATTTCTGTAAGCCGTTCCGAGGCTATGTAGCAAGGGGACGGCTTATTAAAAACTTTAAATAAAAATTCATATTTCTTTTACACAGATCTGGTGAGATTCCACTTGGAATATTGTGCACCTTTCCGGTTGCCATTCCCCCAAAAAGAGGGTATTGCAGAGGTGGAAAATGTCCAGAGCAGCAATTAAAATAAGCAAGACATGTCCTGTGCTGGAAGGATGCAGCAGCTGAGATCCTTTAGCATAGAGAGAGCAATGGGGAGACATGAGAAAGCTGCACAGAATTATGCATCGTGTAGAGAAAGTGGATGGGGTGATATTTGGTCCCTCTAAACACCAGAACTCAGGGTCATCCCATGATGCTGATTGGTGAGAGATGCAGGACAGGTAATAGGAATTCTTCATGCAGCACTGAGTTACGTTATGGAATTCGTTTTCATTAGAAGTCGTTATGGCCAGCAGTTTGGATGGCTGGACACATTCCTGGAGGACGAAGCTCTCCATGGTTAGTAGACCTGATGGCTCTAAGCAGTCTCCAGGAGCAGAGGCAGCATGCTGAAATGCCCCATTTCTTGGGGAGTTATGGGTAGGAGGATGCCGTTCCCCTCATCTTCTGCTTGTGGGATCCTGCGAGCTGGCGGCTGGCTACGGTATAAACAGAATGCTGGACCATTTTGAATTCGAAATTGTATTGCTTCAGTTCTGTTTCTTTTTTCCTTTTTTCCACTGATGTGGTTTGAAGCTTTATTTGCATTGCACAATAATTTTAAAAGAGAAGCTGTACGAGATGTACTACTGGTGTCGTGAGCGTTGTTCCTATGTCCTTAATGCCTTGTGCTTCCAATCACAGTGCTCTTTGTTGCTTTCCCATTCCAGTTTTCGGACTCTGCTGGGTATGTAGGCTTTGCCAATCTCCCCAATCAAGTCCACAGGAAGTCTGTCAAGAAAGGCTTTGAGTTCACCCTAATGGTTGTTGGTAGGTGCTCTTTCTCTTTCTTTTTATAAATACTTGATTGGTAAGGCAAGCTGCTTCAGGTGGCACCTTAGAGTAAAGAATTAAAAGGCAGGAATTGGGTTTTGAATGGTGCTGCGAGACATTTTGGAGTGTCCACCTAAGCTGGGCTTGGTGCTATGTCAGGCAGCAAGAAGTGTCTTGTGGGTGAGGGAACAGCCCTGGACACATTCAGTAGAAATTTAACCGAAAGCACAATGGAAGTATAACAATTGGGGTTCCTGTCCCTAGTTCTTAGGAGATTGAGAGTACCTGCAGGCTCACAGGGCCTTGGCCCCTCTCCCTCCAATTTTTAGTGGGAAACCATGGCGTGGTTTTATGTTTGCAGAGATGCTAACGGCATCAGTTCATCCCAGAGTCTGGAAAACGGTTTCTATGCTTCCATCCAGAGTTTGCAAGCAAGCTATCATGGCTCGCCCTAACCTGAGTTACACAGACAGCTGTGACTTGGTGAGAGTTAAACTGCTTCCCATCTGGAAGATCCTAGGTTCAACTGCCAGCTTCTTAGGCTAGGGCTAGAAAGGAGTCATGCCCAGAATCCTGGAGAACGGCTTCGAGTCTGTGATGAGAATATTGGGCTGGACTGATCAGTACCTGCCATGGGGAGAGGCTGCTTCCTGTGTCCCTATGTAATGTTGCACAGTACCTCCCAAAAAAGCAAGGGGAAGGGGCAAACCGAGTGGGAAGGCAGAGGATTTCATGGGGCACTCATGTAATATGTAGTAGGAGGTTGACCCAGTGAATCCAATGTTTGTGATGTTTGATTTTTTTTTTTTAGTGTTAGTTTAAAAAATTTAATTATATATATAAATGAAGATTTGATGCTTAAACCATCTCTGACTCACTTCCCCTCAGCTGCCTATGAGAACATTTCAGAAACTTTTCATTTCTGTGGAAGAACTATTGCATAGTGAGTCATTGTTTAATGACTTTCAATTGCTGTTAATGTTTGGAAAAGGTCCTTGGAAAGTACAGTCAGCAAGAAGAAACTGGATTATACACGCCGGTCACAGCTTGACCTGGCTCTAGGTTGGAGGGGCACCACTGCAGAGGGCGACCTGCAGAAAGCAGTTTGATTTCAGTGGGGCCTTCACTGTGACCTGGTGGCAAGCCACATCCTCAATTGCGCTCTGCACCCTTAGAGTTAGAGTAGGCATTTTGGGGCCCTTCCTGATGTGCCAGGTGGCAGCTCCAGGAATCCCTGACCACTGGCTATTCTGGCCATGGCTTGGGGAGCTGTAGTCCAAAACTCCTGAAGGGGTAGCCTTCAGATCGCCCTGCAGAGATGCTGCTGAACCAGTGCCCACTTACCCTGGCATCTTGTTTTCCAGAGAGGCCAGCCAGCAAGCTGGATGTAAAGGTAACAGTCCCGGCATGCTGCTGTTTCTCAACAGCTGGTGCTGAGAAGTGTTGCTTCTGATCCTGGAGGCAGCATATAGCCGTCAGGACAAAGCTTGTCTCCTTGGATATCTGTTTAGGCCAAGCGGGGCATATTGTGGCCCTCTCCCTACATCTCCCATGATCCCTTGTCGTTTGCCCTTGTGGGATCTGCAGGCCAAGGCATTTGGAGGGCCACAAGCCATGCTGTCTGGATTAAGTTCATACGGTTTATAACAGGGAGGTGACCCAGGGAAGAGGACCTGGGTAGGGCCCAGGTAGGGCATGTGGTTTCCCTGGGGGAGATTCCAGAGGGCATCTGGAAGGCTGCATGTTGTCCACAACTGCTTTACGGCTTCTCCTTCCAAAGTGAAAAGAGCTATCATATGACTGCAGCACGTATGCCCAGCAACCTGAAATGTGCCCGTTTGTACCCGTTCACCGTGATATATTTTTGGCCTCAAATTCTGTCTTGCTGCACGAACATGGGTGTTCTCAGAGACAAGATCTGGGAAAAAATGAGTGAGGGGTGATAGTGATTTTGTAGGGATTTGATTGGAGTGCCTAATTCAAGTTTTGGGTTAGTTTGTGAAAGTGTGTACTTTTGGAAATGGTAGCCTATTCAATATACAGCTTGTTTTTCCTGTTTTATTTAGTCAAGCCTAGCAAAGTTATCTTGCAAACCAGGGTGGATCCTGGCAGGAAGAAATGCTTTTGCTGCATGACACACCTGTGGTTTGCATGAAAGGGTGGGAAGAGTATTTCATTAAATTAATACCCATCTTATTCACAGGTGAATCTGGCTTGGGAAAATCCACTTTAATTAACAGCTTATTCCTAACTGATCTCTATCCTGAACGGTACATTCCTGGAGCTGCAGGTAAGCCATTCTACATCTCAGCCTCTGTCTGTGGTTTTTCCTAGATGGGATTATTCACGTATTCTAACGGAAATAGACCTTAAAAAAAGCTAATTGAATTTTTAGAAACTGAGTCATTTATTTAAGAAGTGACTGACTGCATGTGTATGAAAATGGATTTTCAGTGGGACAACATTATCTGATGTCCAGAGAGCCAAACAACAACGCTAACATGAGTGCTTCATTTTAGGCTTCTGCCGGTCAGCCACGTCCTCTCTGTGGTGCGCCAGTTGCAAAAGGAAACTGGGGGTAGGGAAGCAGCACATTCCTTCCCCTTTCCGTGTGCATTTCCCAAGTAACATTTCCCGTGTGCATTTCCCAAGTAACAAACAATATTTCATGGCTACTGAGCCTGCTCTTTGGGCAAGCTCTTTTCAGCCTGCTTAGGGTTTTTCCCCCAGTTTATATAATGGTGCTCAGCATGTTGATTCTGCCATTTTGCTTCTCAAGGGCCTTGTTTTGGCTCAGTTTCTGTCAGCACCTGCTACCTGAACTTGCAGTTAGGTCTGAATAAAGTTTGGTGGTAGTTGCTGCAAATGATTCAGTCAAATATACTCATTATCATGTATTTCACCTGTGCAAAATTTACAGGCATTTTGAAGCTACGGCCCAGCGATGTCCATCACTGCTATTCATCTCAGCTCCGTATGAGGCATTGTTCTCTTGTCATCTAGAGAAAAGCAAGGGAACTCTGCCTCCTGCTGAACTAGAAGATTAAAAAGCTCATCGGTGCATCAGGATAGCTTGGGATATTGTTGTGGGGACAAAACCCGACCAATCAAGCCCAAGGCTTTTAATAGGCTGCTCAGATCAATTAACACTGAAGTCCCAATGAATGTGTATCCATCCTTGTACCTCTCATATGTTGCTGTGCAAAGGGATGTCTTCGAAATCACTGTGTATTCCAGTCAACTGAGCTGGCTTCTGTCCTGCGCGCCTTCCAATGTTGGCACTTCTCTTGTTTACCTTTGAAGCACTTCAGAGTACTTCTCACGTTCCTCATCCTTTTAAACTGCGCCTGTGAAATGGCTGTTGTGTTTCCCTTTTGTTTGTTATCTCAGCCTTTTCTGGCTGGGCGATATATATTCTTTAAAGTGCTAATGTGTAAACAACAGCAAAGGCCTATTGCTTTTTTGGAATATACAGTGGCCCGTGGTGGCCTAGATTCCAAAGAGCCACACGCTGAGTCCCATGTGCCCGCCACGCTGTTATTTTTACTCTGTTTATATCCTTCCCTTTCATCTCACTAGAGATACTTGGGGCGGGTAATGGCCTCTGTAAAGCACGCATTAACCATAGCACAATAGCCCTTTATGGGTATTCTGTCCAACTATTGCATCTGTGCGCATAGAACCCCCCACATGATTTAAAACCCTGCCTCTAAGTCATGGAAGGAGTCCATGATAGGACGGGCTTCTGTCTACGGTAGTGGCCTGTGAAGGATGCAAATCCGGGGCCAGTGGACACAGCCCTCCTCTCCCCTTCTTTGTGGTTACAATCATGTGGACCGAGCACCCAAAAAGGGCTATAAAGCTAAACCCAGCAGCCCAATCTGACAGTTCCCCTGAAAACACCCTGCACATATTTTTGTTGGATGCCATTGTCTGGGTGCCACCAGGGAGAAGGCTCTGTACCACTTTCCCGCCATTGTGCTACATGATGCAGTTGCGACTGCCTTGCGCTGTGTCCGACCACCTGTAAGGCAGGTTAGGCGGAAAGTCAGTGCCTGGCCCAAAGATACCTCGTGAGCTTCATGGCCTGAGTGAGGACCAGAACCTGCACCTACCCTGGTCCAACTCTTCTGCCTTTCCTGACGACACCTCTGGATCTCGTTCCGTCATGGTCTGCTTTTCCTGGTGGGATGATGCCATGACTTTCCCTGTTTCTGCCCACTTTTATGATATACATGCCAACAGCAAACTCAGTTTTCCAAGCGGCTAAAATGGCGCCATCCCTACACAAGTCAGGCTGTAGGCTTCGGAGAACCCAGCATCTTGCAGGTGTATAATCTACGGGTAAAAATAGCTAAGGCAGGGGATGCTCCTGTCCCAACAGTGTGGAGTATTGACTGACTGGCGGCTGGGGAATGGAGGAGGGATGGAATGCAGGATCTGGAACAGGAGCAGCTGATGCTGCAGCACTTGGCACAGTTCCCCCGTTGGATTTTGTTGGCTACTGGGTAGTGTTCTAACATACGCACAAACAATCCAGCGGGCTCTTGGTGCTTGTAGTTTTGAATTAAAAAAACAAAAACCTCTTTCATGCCCCTCGCTGTTCTGACAAGGGAACGTTAATGTGTTTAAACCTTCCTCTTCTAGAAAAAATAGAGAGAACAGTCCAGATTGAAGCTTCCACCGTAGAGATAGAGGAACGAGGGGTGAAGCTTCGTCTCACCGTAGTAGATACTCCAGGATATGGGGATGCTATTAATAGCCAAGACTGGTATGTTTTTATCTGGCTCTGATACAGATTCTTCACATCTATTCCAATCTACCGATTCCTGAGAGTGTTTTACCCTTATAGATGGCCTAAAAATAATTTAAAATGATAACAAATGTTGGTTGGGAAAGGGGGCATTTTCTCACTATCAATTTTTAATTGCATTAACTCTCATGGCTTTTTGTCAGTGCTGGGTGTTGGGTAGTTCATACAAGTCCCAGCAGGAGATGGGTTTATGTTTAAGACTTCTACTACAGTTTTTACTACCCTTCTTGCTTCAGGCTGTGCGGGGCAGCTAGATGGGCAAGCTGGAAAAAGGAATTGCTCCCCAGTCTCAAGGCCTCCCTGCCTGTGGCAGGACTACTAACAACTGTAGACGATAGCAAGAGAATATGGAGCATAGGAATCTATTGTATATGAGCTTGGACTGTTTGCCCATTTAGTCCAGTATTTGTTCCTCTGACTGGCAGCACCCAGGTGTCAGACAGAAGGTGTTCCCAGATAATGCCAATATTTAATGCTGGAGATGGACCCTGACCCTTTTTGCACACAAGGCAGGAAGCTACCTTGCTCTGAGTCGTCTAGTGTTGTTGGCACTGACTGGCAGTGGCTTTCCAAGATTTCTGGCAGGAATTTTTGCAGCCCTACCTGCAGATGCTAGGGATTGCACCTGGCAACAGGTGTGTACAATTCCACAACTTTAGTCCGTCTCCAGTGGGATGCATGCAGTCTTTATATGGCCATGTCCTGATGTGGATCCCTCCCTCCGCGTGTGTGTGTAGATGTTTGCCACAGATAATGACTGTAAACTAAGAGCAACTAACTTTTTATAAATGTGGGACTTAAAACTATCATTCATATAATACCTCTAGGTAGTACTGCCTATTTACTGGTATTCATAATATTGCTTTCCTGCAGTGATTTCCCAGTCCTTTTGTACCAGAGAAATTTCTTCATCAGGTTGGCTTAAACTTCCTTCTGTTGGATTTCCAAGTCCATTTAGCTCAACCATTGTGTTGCAAGTTGAACTTCCTGTTGATTGTGTTCTGATGCCGTGTTTATTCTTTGGCAATATTTCATAAAGCCTCTGTGAGTTTGGATCTCCACCCGCTTTTTCCGGGTGGGAGGGAGACCAAGAGAAAGCAGGGTGATGGTATCATTGCACCACTGTTGTTGAATCTGCAGTGAAGAATTCAAAGGATTAAGTCCAATATTTGTCATAAAGTTGAGACTTTGAATTCTTCTCCCCATCTCTGTCAATAGAAGGTAATTTCTACTTTTTAAACACCCTCACAGAATTTATCCTTGAAGAAAATATAACGATGCATTGTGCATTGCGAAGTTGTTTTGTAAAGCTGTTTGGACTGTTTATATTTCCTGGTCTGTAGGTCATAGCCTATTTAGAAATTCCCCTCTTCTAGTCACCTGCAGCCTTTTCTAACTGTAGCTCAGGAACTGCTTTTGGTCTCTTGAAAACCCATATATGCTAAATTTCTCTTGTGTTCTCTGTTGGGTGACCCAAACGCAAAGAGGAGCAGAGCTTTTTTGCCTTATATAGAAGGGTGCGTTTTACTGGGTAAAGCATGCCACCATTGTCTAAGGATGAAAATCACACATTAATGAGTGAGTGTGTTTAAAATTTTGATCTTGTTTCCCTATGAAGAATGTTCAAGGCAGCTTAAAATATTTTAAAGGAACGTAAAAAGAAAATCAAGCAACCAGTGAAACAGTTTAGCCCCAAATATTAAAAGGGGCTGTGAAACAGTTTTTTGCCAGAATTGAATGTGGAAATTCAAAAAAATAAAAGGGTCTTAATCTGATAGCAACTGCGATAAATGAATCTTTCTGGAGATGTTTGGAACCACTACTGGAAAGGCCGTTTTCCAACTATGAAAGAGGAAGGAATGCTGTTTGTTTCTGTTCTTTCTTTCTCTTGCTCAGAAAAGACCCAAACAGAAAAGAAAATGCGTGTGGTGCTTAGTTGATCCACTAGGTAAAACCAGTGTTATGGGCTATTTTTTTGTGCTGCATATTTTTATTTGAATCCTCCTCTGCTAGATTGGTTGACCTTACCTCCCTTTTCTCTGGATATCCAGCGGATGCTTAGAATGCCTCCTCACCGCAGCGAGTTATGCCAGAGCTAAGAATTAGCATAACATAGCAGCTGGTAGTCGGGGTTCTAGTATCTCTATAGGAGGTTTTATATCTCCTATCCCCAAGCACTATTTTGTGGCCTTATACCTAATAATTGTCATCCATAATGTGTACTACTATTTTACATTACAGGATCGTTATAAGAGTGGCTGGGATAATGTAATGTACAATATTTTGGATGCTGAAGGAAAGCAGTATATACTTTAAAAATGCATTTGCAATTTGCTACTCAGCGGAATTGTATTAAATTCTAGGAACATTTCAGTTGTATTAATTCTCTCACAACTCTCTATGTTAAATGAAAGGGGCAAATAACATCGACTTGATTCTTGACTTTTGTCCCAGGATGACAAGGTTAATTGGAAAGATTGAGCAGTGATGAAGATCTGAAAACTGCATGCAAAGAAATAATTGTAGCAGAGACCCTTTAATTGAATTGCCAAGCTATTTTTTAGTCCTTGAAGAAGCAGGAAACAGGAGCAACTGGGTGTATGCGTACATTGTCAGCCTCATTCTTACAATGTGAATTCCATGGGGAAGAGAGCAGAATCTTATTCGAGAGATGTGTTCAGGAGGAAAAGCTTCAAAGAGAATCTTGCTTATTCACAAGAGTCTGGATGAAAGAAAGCCTTTCCCATTGCAATTGTTTTCCTCTCCCTTCTTTTTCTTCAGTTTCAAAACAATCATCCATTACATTGACAACCAGTTCGAGAGATACCTGCACGATGAGAGCGGCCTCAACCGGCGCCACATTGTGGACAACAGAGTTCATTGCTGCTTTTATTTCATATCTCCCTTCGGACATGGGTAAGGGCGGATTTGCACGCGCGGACGAGCCTTCTCGCCTCTAAGCACGCACCGAGTAACTTTCTGGAAGGGATTTAGCCATCCTGTTCCTGGACCTACTTTCCTCCTTGACAATCGGCCAACTCAATTAAAATCACCTTTGGGATTAATAGCTGCCTATTTGGTTTTGTCTCCATTTCAGAAAGGATTTAATACCAATGCATGGCAGGGGTATGTAATTAAAACTGGTGGCTACCTAGAAACTTAGGAGGTAATAACTGCGTCTTCATGTGAATATAGGGGGCTTAATTGTCATGTGAGTCACATGCGTACAAATTCAAGCGATCTGAACTTTGTACAGTACGGATTTTGTCTGGGTTCCTGAAGCCTCGTTCATCAGCGGAAGTTGAAAGATTTTTTTCACGAGGAGGTTTACATTGCTGTGAGTTTACGCGCTCGAAACGGTATATACCCTGTTTCCTGCATTGAAGTAATGGAACATTGTACATCTGCAGTGCAGACGCTGTGCGTGTTTTTCCACGGAAGGGCACACCACATTCTAGGGCTGTTGTGGGAAAGAGTGTCCCATTTCCTGAGATGTTTGTTGTTGCCAATGCATAACAAGTAATTCCAAGTAATTCTTAGGTTGCTTTCAGCGCTGCATTAAGTTTTCTGATTGATTTTCAGGCTGAAGCCTTTGGACGTAGAATTCATGAAAGCCCTTCATGGAAAAGTCAACATTGTCCCTGTGATTGCCAAAGCTGACACTTTGACGCTGAAGGAGAGAGAGAGGCTGAAGAGACGGGTAGGCACTCTTCCGAAAAAGAACATGCCATCACCCCTTTTGGAACGTCCCAGCTCGTAAAGTGAATGCGTGCTTTCTTCCCTGGTGAATGGTGATGCGGGCTGGGGCTGATGGGAGTTGTAGTCTGGAACATCTGGTGACATCCATGCTGGGAAGGCTGCCATGCACTCTCTTTTTTGGCTGCTTTCCAGTTTCATTCATTCATGTGGAGTACCCTGGCCATTTGAACGTGGCAGTTTGCTCTTACATGGGATATCTATGGGTATAAACTCATGGATGTCTGGCGGAGCACATGCTTTGCATGTGGGGAGGTCTCTGGGCTGCACTGCTGCAGCTCCAGTTCGAAAGGATCATGGGGCGACAGGGCTAAGAGAGGCCTCTCCTTCACAGATTAGGGTTGGGCCCCCGTTTTTGACCTGGAGTGTTCAGTGTGGTGCCAGCAGGTAGCGCTATGCCTGCAGCTCCCATGTCTGAGACCCCCGCTACCTTCCCATCCCTCCTGCTTTCGTTGTATTTTTTACTTTCTTAAAATTGGGAAGCTATCACACCACAAAGTGATTTTTTTCCCTTGAATGTCCTTGTTACATGGGTTCAAAGTGTGGGTTTGTGTGTCGTAGCTCAGATTCCAAGGCTGGGTTTTCTTTAGGTTCATCGCGGAATTAATGGTTTTAGTCTCTAGGATGACTGCTGGGAAATGAGGATTTAGCAGCTGGCTAGATCCACCATGGCAGCCATTTTCTGAGAGTACCACACACAGGTCGGAGGTGTGCTGAAACAGGCGTAACCAAGTTGCATGGATCGATTGTCTGGCTTGAAGAACAAGCTCTGCCGATAAGGGTGTCTTGTGGGGAGACTCAGTGTACTATAGTTTCATTAGATGCATAGCAGACATTTTAACCTGTTGGATGTATTTCCTAAAAACCATTGGTCACAGGATCAGGCAGTGTAATTGGATTACAACGCACATTTTAAGGTATTTTATGCTCCCCAATGTGTAGAACCACCTTTTGTATTTCTATTTAATCCATTTAATCCATTGCCAGGCCACGTGTGAGAACCTGATAGGTATCCCTGCCATCTGGTATGAGATTCCTGAGAGTGGATTTCTACTCACCAGAAATTTCAGAAACAGCCCTAGAGAAATTATACAGATCACAAAGTTGTATGTAATGGATGAAGTCTTTCACCTCTTTCTGCCCACAATATATACAGGGCAGTATATGCCTACAGAACAGTATACGCATATAGCATATACCCCTCTCTTGAAATCATCTGTAGGCAGATTTAACTTGTCATTCATGGGTCTGAATGAAACTGCAAGAGGGAGCGTTTCTGTGGGTTCCAAATACTTTATTCTTTGGAACTTTATAGCTTTTCAGTTTGCCGTTAAGGACAATGACCAAAGATAACATTTCTGTAAAAAATGTTTTCATAAAGATTAAGTTCACATTTATAGTAAAGATAAGCTCACCTTAGTTTTTACTAGGGTGGCCACTTGATTTAAAGAAATAATATATAGGATCAGGAGTTAGTTACTGAATAAATCAGAATTGGCTTCAGTTTGCACATGACAAACATTGAGGGTTTTTGTATTTTGACATGCGTGCTTAAGTTGTAACAGACACCTGCTTTCCTCTCAGTGGGAGTAGCTCTTAAAATTTTGGTTAAGTATATTTTTTGTCATCCAGTATATCTGGGAGCATATTTTAGATTATTAGCAGAAGACCCAATGCATAGCTTCTTGATGTTTCAGAAAGATACAAGTAGCTGGGCTGAAGATGACAAACTTAAGGAAGCCACTGGTTTTTTTGACTTTCATAAAAAGCAGCAAAGAGGCTGTTGGTCTTAATAATTGCAGGGAAAAGAATCAAAATCAAATCAAATTTTATCTAAGGTTATTCTATGACTGCTGATGACATGCCAGCTAATTAATCAGTTATCAAAAACCCATTAAAGTTCTTTCCAGAAAGTTGGTGTCCTAAATCACAAAATGGTTAGATCTGGAGAAAAAAATGTCATTTGGGAACTTGCTCATTTTTGCGGTCTGATTCACTCTTAACAGCACCCAACGGTACCACAACTGTTGCCTAATAAGGAACAGTTGGAGGGCAAATAAACATCTTGGACATGATTATTTTGGGTCCTTTTGGGTAGGCCATTGTTATGAATGGCTTAACAGGATAGAATGTTTAATGTTGATCCAGAGCTTTGAAAGCTTAGCTCCTGTATATTTTTCTAACTCAAACATCTCTTAATGCAAAACCTCTATCAAGGCAGGGGATCAGAATCTCTCTCTTCTGGCCTAGCTTTGAAGCCTTTGCTATTTTTTAGATCTTTCTGCCATTTGGCAGTGAATCCAAGGTAAGTTGGGCCGGGGTTTTTCCCTCCTGACTGTTTGAATAAGCAGAAGGCTTACTTGTGGGGGCTTCTTTCAAGGAAGCCCAGCTTGGAGTAATTCCTGTTTTGACTTGACGGAATCCAACCTTCTTTTTTAAAAAACAAAACTCTCAAGTGGGAAGAACTGGACAGCCATTTCACAAGCGGTGCTATGCCAAGCCACAAGAGGAAACCTGCTCGAAAGAATGATTACATGAGAAGGGGAACTTGGATTTTGACTTCTTTGCAGATTTCCCCTGGGAAGGCTAATCTTTAGGAACCAAAGAACCTCCTGGGACCAATAAAACTGATGTCTGAAGAAGCAAAATGTTGCTTCATTGTTGGGCGTAGTAAATGCAGTTTGTTTTCCTTGCAATTCTCTTTTTCCTTTCAGGAAAGCACTTGGCTGAACAGCTGTGATACATTATTTCTGCACCCTTGTTAGTTTTCCCGCCATTGTTTCCCTTGCAGGTTTATTGCCAAAATCTCTGCCCAGAGAGATGGGCTTGAACGTTCCCTGTATCTGGCAAAACGCAAGCCGCAGTGCCTCCCTGTGTTATACACAGCTAGCTGGCGTTTGGACAAACCTCCTATCTGTAGCCTATTCTAAAGATGCTGCTCTTTTAAATGCAAGCTTTGTAGGCCACACCTGCCTGAGGGAAGAACTCAGGATTGTTTAAAGAGGGATTTTTCTGCACTTTTCCAGTCCATGGTGTCCTTTTGTGGTCTGGATTTTGATGCTGTGGTCCATTTGCCTTCCTGTGTTTCTCTCTCTTGAGGGCTGTTGCTACTCCTGCTTCTTTGTCTGTGGGGCTTTTTCTTTATCAAGTGAGCATGATCCTATGTTTTCTTTGTAGAATATCTTGCACGTTATCCTTTTCAGAATATATAGAGAGGTCTCAGCTTCATCACCCATGGTCGATCAACTAGAAACCTGCAAGCTCCCTCCTTTCCTCTGTTTGGGCTGTGACTTCATTGCTTGTACTGTGGTTTGAAGTAGAACCACAGATCTGATCCTGCTTAGTAAACCAAAATTAAACCAGTTTTCTGCCTCAGATTTAACTGGAAACTGTACCTTAAACCACAGTAGAGGCACTGTGTGAGAGGAAGGTTTGGTCTCAAGGTGCATGGGATTGAATTGTACTGGGAAGGTAGGATTTGGGTGCTGACCATCTAAATACAATGTGTGTTCTTGAAGTCTACTGCTGCGTGCTGCTAGAAGTCACCTTTGCATTCCTCCTCGTTGCAGGTTTTAGATGAGATTTCTGAGCATGGCATAAGGATTTACCAGTTACCTGATGCTGATTCTGATGAGGATGAAGAATTCAAGGAACAGACCAGGGTTCTGAAGGTGGGTTTGATGCATCCTAGTTTGATGACACATCCTTCTGTGGTAGTAGTCTTATTCAACCTATATTCTTCAGGTGTTTTCATCATTTCTCCTCATCCAGAATTCTAATGCACAATGAATGTTGAAAGTCAATACATTAGCAAGGTCCAGTTGTCCATGGAACTGAGTTCTACAGCAGCAGAAGCACACAATCAGTTTACATTGTGTTTTACAATGTGCGACACGAGCAAGAAGCTCTTCCATTGTACTCACTTTTCTACAATAGATTTGCACACAGGCGACAGTTTCAGACAGATACTGGAATATAAGACTTGCTTGACCAATCTGAAAATGTGGAAAAGTGGAGGGAAATACTCTAAAGAACATCTACTTAGGTAGAATGGCCACAGAGTTCCTACTCAGCTCTCACCTGGACTCCAGTCTCCATCAACTCTTCCTCTGTCTTTGCAAGAGGGATTAGTCCATACATAAAAACTCACCCTCACCCCAATCCTATTCCAGCTTGAAGGGATGGCTCACGAGGCTTTGGGTTGGGATACAAGCACCGTCATTTCAGTCTCTCCCTGGGAGAGGGGTAAAATCTGAGCACCAGAGCTTGGGTGTGGGGCAGAGATGACAGAATCTCTCACCTCTAGAAGTTTACGTGAGAGATTATAGTAAGAAGGAAGATAAAGAGGTTTTGTTTAACATTTTTTTTAGAAAAGTTATACCCAGAAAATCCCAATTCTGCTGTTGGAGCCAAGCTCAGTGTTGGAATGCTTTTTTTTAAATATAGAAGCCCATTCATAATAGCATTTATTTGTAGGTGCATTCGTATTAGGCTGTGTGTTGTCTGAAAATACATCAACAATCCATGGCTTTAAAGAGGGAAGGCCACCTGCATCTTCCCATCCTAATGTACCTCTAAAACACTTTCTGTTATTTTATGCAATCACCCTTCCTAAGAGGTATCTTCACAAGAATATCCAGGTTCTTCCGATCCTGCCACTTCGCTACATTAGTGCGATTACAGTCATTGTACTGACTGCATTTGTAGTGCACCTTCCTTCCATTGCGAGGTCCTGGAAGGTCCCTTCTGCAAGCACTGACCTGAAGTTGCTGTAAAATGTGCCTTAGGACCATAGCCCTGGCTTGTGAGTCCTCCCTTGCAGTCAGGTCTCCTGCTGATGGTCTGCTTTCCTTCTGAGATTTTTATGTTGACCCAAGGCACAGGTAACATTGCCCTGAGTTAAAGAATGGGTCAGAGAATCACCCCTAAGCTTGGATATACAACCAGGCTTGCTTCACATGTGAATTTGTTCTGTTTTCACCCTGTTTACTTGTATTCTTTATTCATTGTGGCCGTCGTTAATTATTTTTGCAATCTGTGCCTAGTTAAGAGTGTTCCTGGGTTCAGTTTAGCCAGGCTTAGAGTCAGATGCAGGAATGGAAGAAGTTTATACAAGTGAGAGATTAGGAAAGAAGAGAATGTACAATGATAGAACCACATAATTTCCTTAACTCTAGAATAGCATTTGCTCTGTCCCTTCGTTTTAATTCTTTTTTTAAACTACTGTTGTACCACGTCCATAATGGCTATGTTTACATTCTGATTCTTCGTGGACACTTATCTAATTGCTATTGGGTTGAATAATAGAACAAGGAGGCAGTTTGATCTTTTGAAACGGTTTAGTTTTGTTTTTACAAAGAGGCTTTGCCCAAAGTTTGAGTAGGATGAAAATGAGGTGCATGGAGAGGCTGGAGTTTACTTGGGGGTTGGGGGATCATGACAATAAGACGATCTTGTGTGTTGTCATCTTTATATTAGGAATAGTTCCCTAATTAGCATCTCTGAATTCCAGCCTCTGAGCTATTAGCTGAAAAGTCCCACTTTTCTGTACATGATCCTTTTGACCTCTATGGGTTAAAACTCTACACTTTACTAAACACAAGCTGTATAGTCCACGGAATCCATTTCTGCCCGTGCATGTACCAAAAGCGGTGAATATTTGTCCTGGATGTGCTCATCCAAATCCTACCTTCAGCATTTTTCTGTGATGATTGTATGACATGGAATTTCTGCTCCATTGACTCATCCAGGCAAGCATTCCTTTCGCTGTGATTGGATCCAACCAGCTGATTGAAGTGAAAGGAAAAAAGATCAGAGGTCGCCTGTACCCCTGGGGAGTGGTGGAAGTTGAGAATCCAGAGCACAACGACTTCCTAAAGCTGCGTACCATGCTGGTGTAAGTTCGGTTCTTTATTGAGCTTAACACTTCAGGCTACCCAAAGAGCGAGGTTTCTACGTAATTTTGCTTGTAAAAAACACCCTTGAATTATCTGAGATTTATTTACTCTCCTCTTTCTAGTAAAAGTACTTTTGGCTTTTCTTTCTAGGCTTATGTGATTTAGTTGAAATCATGGGGGAAGAATCTTAAATCTTTTTTTTAAATCAGGATTCCCTATACTTAGAAGGCAAAACTTAAGGTGAATTCAGAATTTCAGGGGAGGAGGCAGAGGGATTATTATTATTATTAGAACATTTCTATGCCGCCCCTTGCCGAAGCCTCGGGGCGGCTTGCAACACAATAAAATACAAAACAATATAAAAATAACAATATAAAATTAAAATTAATAATATAAAATAAATAAAAAATATAAATGATATAAAAGAAGTTTATAAAAGAAAAGTTATAAAAGAAAAGAAAAGAAGTCGCCCTGGCCAGATAAATAAGTACATACTGTTAACAATTAAAATGATGTTTAAATAAAAAGGTCTGTCAGAATTCCTCTGTATTGTAGCTCAAATCAGTATGTAGGAATTTTGATATCTTTATCATTGATATCTTTACATTCCATTATTTTGAGTTTGTATATCCACAGTAGTTTTATATTAATGTAAATAAATATACTATGGAAATTTAGACAAGAAAAATGGCCTACAACTCCCAGCATGGTACCTACATTTGCATAGTATTAAGCCTTTAGTTGCTAATGTAAAAATTTATTTCATATGCACATGGGCATGCGTACCAGTGTGTACTGACTTTTTAATCATAATAATAGGAGCAACCCCCTGGAAATGGTTACAAATGGAATGGTAATTAGGTTATTTGAAATGGGACAAGCGGAAGGATTCCTTCAAGAGCTGCAAAACAAATATTGGTATAAATCCAGGAATACATTAGAGCTGATAATCTGAAGAGTGATACTTGGCTCTAATTTTTAATAATGTCTTGGTTATTACTTTTTGGGTAGATCCATTAATCAGATTTTGAGATACTGCAGTGCTCCGGTAGTTAGACCTTAATCCCATTATTTACTTTTTGGCAGCTAAGTTTCAGGCAAGGAGCTCCCTCTGGTGAGCAATTTATGTGACAGTTGGATGCAGAAACCATGATGCAGATAATTTTCATAAGCGCCTTGGGAGATCAGTTGTTGTATATTTTATAGCTATAAAACCAGTGGAAAGCGTGTATTAATGGAAGTGTACATTCAAGTTAGTTTTGCCTCTGTCCCATTCTCTGTCTTCTGTGATGAATGACACGGTCCAGGCTGGAAGTTCTTCTTAATCACCTTTTTAAAAAGCCCCAGATAAGCCCACTGCTTTGGAAAACTACATGCATTTGCCGAGCAAGTGCAAAGGCTGTGGGAAGAGAATCGTGGCTTAAAACAAAACAGAATGGAACAGGCTCATATTTGAATTAATTTGGCAGGATCGCATGGCTGGAAAAATTCAAACCAGGAAAGCATTGCTTGCAAGCGAGTGAGGTCCTCTGCGGCTTCTATCCATAATTGGCCAGCCCCACTGCACAAGCAGTGCCCCCCTGTTTTGCGAGAAAGATCCAGCGCTTTGGGGGCAAACCCCAAAATGAGACCCAATGCCTGTCTGTGCTGTGGGGCAGGTGGGCTGCCCTTCCTTCAGAGAGCTCCATCAGCACGTGCCGGTTCAGGAATTTGTGTGTGTGTTTCAGAAGGACTGAGCCTCTGTTGTGCAAGTGATGGGTGTTGCTTGCCTTGCAGAATCCTCAGGACTGTAATAAAATAAATGAACGCGTGACTAAGACTAAAATATATGCAGAGGAGGATTTTAGAACGTATAGGCATGAAGATGAATGTTAGAGGGCTAGGAGGATGCAAGCCACTCACAAGCTGGGAGTGCAATTTAGTGTCGGTCAGAAGCAAAGGTTTCTGAGCCTCTCTTCACAGTCGCCTGATGAGTCACCAGAGGCTCACCTGGGGTAATTCAAGTTATGCCAAGCTATCGTCGAACGTGCTGTCCGAATGCAGTTTATAGCTCATGGCAAAGGCTTCCATGTAGCCTGAAGTGCCTGATCCTGCCTAATCTTGGAAGCTAAGCAGGGTCAGGCCTGGATAGAAGTGGGATGGGTGACCTGAGTGTATGATTCTATGATGATTGCTGTCAACTGCCTAGAGAGCTTTGGCTATGGGCAGTATAAAAATGTAATAATAATAATAATAAATAATTTAACGTGGCACTTCCTGTTTCAGGACACACATGCAGGACCTTCAAGAAGTAACCCAGGATTTGCACTATGAAAACTTCCGGTCAGAAAGATTGAAGCATAGCGGCAAGTAAGTAGGAGCCCTGCAGTGTCTTGTTCCATGTACCTTTCCCATCCTTCTAATCTCTTCTGGTCTTAACCCAAAAACACACAGGCAGACGCACGAGTGGCTTTGCAATAGGCTCCTTAGTGTTACCTAAGAGAAGGAACCCACAGAGCCAGCAACGGTGGCTTGCCTGCGAGCGTGAGGGTGCTCCAGAAGGAAAGATACTCCAGCAAAGGGACACAGTGGCATATTCTCTTTGCGTGCCTTTCCTTCATTTTGCTGTAATCTCCGTAGCCTGTCTCCCATTCCAGTTATGAGAGTTATGTGCAAGAGATCCCTCCCCCACAACAGCTCCCCGCCTTTTCAGGGCTCGTTTTAAACCGTCAATGCTGTGCTTACTGCTATTCAGCCAGTTCTTTAAAAAAAGAATAGAAAGCAAATGGAAGGGAAACTCGCACCATCTAGTGGGGTGGGGTGTGTGTGTTGCTATTCTTGTTGAGCAGCAAAGTAGCCAATCCCCACAGCCTACATGAAATTGCTGTCTTGGGACTGGATGACAAGACAACCCTTCCTGGATTGGAGAAACCCTAGAACAAGCCATGGGCTGTCAGGATGGCTTATTGCTAAAACATCAGCCATCTGTGGGAAAGTGATCTGCCTTTGGATCTCATGATAACCCACCATGACTAGCTACCCATGATGGATTGTTGTCTTGTGCAGAACAAATCGGTCTGAAGGAACGGGAGGTTCTGCACATGCATGTTCATGAATGCCGCCCTTATGTGTGAATGGCCCATCCCAGGTCAAGCACCAAATACAGTGCAGGTCGTTCCCACTTTCTACTGCTGGTCGGTGAATGCTGAGTAAATTAACCAGATGGCATCCCCACAAGCATCGACTGACCTGACCAAGTGAGAGTTGGATTCAGTCTTCAGAAATTTGGTTCAGGCATTAGTCCAAATTGTCCTATTATGTGTGTTTCAATATTTACATAGCCAGGCGAATGTGATTGGCTAGAAAAAGGTGTCATTTCTTTTCCTGATTGCATTCTAACTTCACTTCTGATGTATTCCATTAGGTAATTCCTGCGCCCTTGACCCTTACTTGTAAGATGTAAAGCCTTTAACATTTATACTGGAGCTTTCCTGATGGCAAACCTGTTCCTCTGTGTTTCTCTTTGAAATCATTCAGCAGAAGTCCAGAAATACTTCTAGTTAAGGAAATGACTCTGTGTGTCTGGGCTGCTGCTTTGTTTTCTGACCCATGCTGGTGCCATGGGGCGGGGGTAGGCAGTAGGCAGAGGAAATGGCTCCACACAAGTGTAAGAATTAGGATGTAAAATTCAGGCGGATCCCTTATGAAACAGGAATGAGAAATAAGAGAGCTACATAAACCACTGGAGAAGGGATTGTCACCATCCAGCTGCCTGATTCTTTCCCATCTGAGAGAATAATTACAGGGAAAGTTACTGATTTCATCCTCTAGGTTCTGATCCTTTGCATCTACATAAATCTGTCTGTGAACAGAAAATGTCTCACTTTCTTTTAGATGATAAAGGCTTCATCTTTGGATGCCCTTCCATTTTCCAGTAGTACTGGGCTCCAACTTGCATTGATCATGCTGGTTAGGGAGATGGGAATTGGAGTCCAGTACATATGGAAGGCACCAGCTTGAGAGAACTGATCTGGGAATATGTATTTCCTCCTGTGAGAGACTTTGGTCCTTCCAAGAAGGTTTAGCTATGCCCAGGGATTCATAAGAATTTTCACTGAAAGTGTTTGTGTGTCTTTAAAACCTGCTTCTCAGTTAAAGATAACCAGTGTATATATATTAATTTATTACATCAATGAGAAAGCATATAATTAAAATGATCTATACCATACTACTAAAGTATTAATATTTAATAATATATGGTATTGCACTCAAAGTATCTATTAATGCACATTTACACCATTAAACTGCATGTAGCAATAGCTGTCAATCCAAAAATAACTATCAATAAATTAAGGATGTGGGAAATGTGACTCTTGAGTTTCAAACTCGGTGGCTTATGAGGTCCTATGCATGGTGGCGGGGTGGCAGAGGTGATATTCCCCACCATGCCCTCCTGTCCTGTGTTTTGCTCAGTTGACTTTTTTGCTGTCTGGGGAAAGCACTCCCAGACTGTTCTAGGTACCAAAGCTGTTGAATCTTCCATGAACTTAGCAGTGGTCCATCAGCACCGAGGACATCAGGCTAATTTGTGGGGTGCCTATAACTCTTTCCTCAGTATCTCGCCACCTCTGACTTGCCTAGATTGCGTAGGAAATGTTTCCAGTTCAACATTTTCCTTCCTAACGGTCAGACTGATCCCTTGGCGCTTTTGAAATCTGCTGGCTCATTCCGTGTCTGTTTCTATATCTCTCTTGTCTTTCTCGCAGGCCAGTTGAAGAAGAAGTTGTGGACAAGGATAGGATCCTTCAGCAGAAAGAGGCGGAGGTGAGGTCATAAGCAAAACTATGCGAACAAAGCATCTTAACGAGGCACTTGGTTGAGTCAATGACTTTTTGAGCAGAGGGCAAGCCCATGTTTAAAAAAATCATTTCATCGGCAAGCTTTGCTGCTTAGCCATAATTTTTCTTCCTCTTTCTTGTCTTGGCCCAGCATGGAAGGGTAGAAAGGCTTTATCTTATCCTGCTTTTTATTATTAGCCAAGTGTATAGCTCCCACTGCTGGCCATTTCTTCCCTTTTTCATTGTGTGCATGTGTGTTGGGTGTATAGCAAAACAGTAATTCCAGAGAGTTACAGTAGTTCAGCTTAGTACATGTATTTATAGTTACTCATGGATGTGAGCCGCCCCGAGGCTTCGGCGAATGGGGCGGCATAGAAGTCTCCTAAATAAATAAATAGTTGCTAAATCATTTGGTTGGAACCCATTCCAAGAATTGATGAATGGTAGCTAACCTTTTGAGAAAGCCTGGATGGAATTAATTCTAAATTTCCAGGCAGATATTCTCCTGGGTATAGGCAGTAAGGACAGGAGAATAAGTGCACAAGCAAGTGTTGCTTAGGAATAGTAAACAAACTATGAAATGGTGGCAAAATGTGATCTTTGAGGTATTTTGGCCAAGAATTTCCATGAGCCTTCACCATTGGCTGTGCTGGACAGGGCTGTTGGAAATTGTAAGCTAAAGCATAGGGAGGGACACAAGTTGCCCACTTTTGCCCTGAAATGTGTGTTAGAAAGGAATTGAGCAACTTCCTCAGCCTCTACGTTTTGTAAGTGCACACATGTCTGTGTGGTTCTCCCTGTGTGAAAACGAGAGACAGTTTTGGATGTTCTAAGGGAATAAGCTTCTCTGGGGACTCTGCTGCTCTTAAACAGCTGACATCAAAGTTACAGGGGATTAGTTCGAAACTTGGAGGAAAGCAAAATTGTTTTAAATATTGACTGCCGTCCCTTAGGAGATGAAGCAGCCTTGCTTAGTCTCTTGTGTAGATAAGGTGGCACGAAATCTCTTTATCTCCAAAGCAGTCTGCTGAGGGACTCTAGTTGGGAGAGGGTTGGAGGGGTGGGGGCAAGGCAGAGGAAATGGGCTAACATTCCTTGGCCTTTGCTGAGAACACAAACATCAATTTCCCTTTCTGTTTTTACATTCTGAGCACTAATGGTGCTTGAAGTTCTATTTACAGATCTGCAAGGTTTACATAACCTCGGGGGGGAATGTAGGGTTGGGGAGAGGCCAGGCTCATCATGCTGAAGACATCACTTCTGCTAAATAATCATTCTGGATTTTATCAAAGGACACTGTCCTTGGCTGGTTGGAACCATTAATCTCTTGGCTGCTTTCTTCAGCGGCCATTACATGACCATTTCTGACATGTGTACATTTATTATTATTTATTTTTTTGCTTTTTTTGTGGACAGCTGGCTTCTGTTTTCCAAGCTTCCCTTTTAACACATTTCTCCAGATGCAGAACATATTTGTAATTGCAGAACAGGACGGTGCTTCAGAAGGGGGGAGAATTAGTAGTAGGTCTACTGCTTCATGGTCATTTTAAGAAGAAAGAGGTAACTGAGCATACGTTGCATTCTGGTTGCCATCACGGGTAGGCATGGCTGGGCAGTTGTCAAGGTGCCAGCAGGGGTCCATGGATAAGGACTCTCTACAGTTGCTTCTTTGGTTCAACACTGCATTCTGCTTCCTCACTTCGCTCTCATTCGGGGCTAGGTAACAGCAGTAGTCAGGAGGAGGAGCTGTACATGCCTCTGTGGAGTTGTTTACTGGCTCTCTGCCTGTCTAGCAGTCAGATGCTAGCAATAATGCAAGAAGATGAAGAGTAATAGCAGCAGGTGACAGTGGTGGTGAGAAGGTCTCTTGCCCAAGGGCCTTCCAGAACCAGGAAGCATCCTCGAACTTCGCACAGAAGTCCTGAGCACTGTACGCCTTGCACCACGTGAGTTTTTGTTTACATTGAAAATCGTGGCAGTTCAGCCTCACCTCCTAATGGGAGGGCTCAGGCTCAGGAAGCAGGGGAGCCAGGCCCTCCTCCTGCATGGCATTTCAGCCTCACTCCATTCCCAGATTTT
Source organism: Varanus komodoensis (assembly GCF_004798865.1). NCBI lineage: Eukaryota > Metazoa > Chordata > Lepidosauria > Squamata > Varanidae > Varanus > Varanus komodoensis. Next base: position 1,138,966 of record NW_025335909.1, read on the forward strand.
CTTTTCCAACAGACATTCAGTAGTCTGTAGCTAATGAACATGCTGAGTGTGTGGACATGCTTGGGAATGGATTGCATTTTCTTAGACTTTTGTACTTCTGCCATCTTTGGCCTCTTTAACAGGCTCTGTCACTCAAGTGAGAAGGAATGGCAAGCTTTTCCCCTCTTAAGTATATATCTCACAGGAAATCATCTTCCATGCTTTCTTGCAAGTGAAAGATTCTGGCATCTTGGCCATGGTGGAGAATTCAAATACAAGCTTTTATTTTTCACATAAAATTTGCAGCAAGACGGCACATGGATTCTCTGTGTTCCCCCTTCCCTCACAGTAAACTTCAGACATCTACTGTACTTCTCTGTTACAAGAGTTCAGACTCAGCAGTTCTCCCATGCTCCCGTCTCCTGTAACAGAAATAGGTTCATTTATTTATGCGTGAATCATAAATTTGTGTTCGTGCTTTTGGGAGCCTCCATAACATGCCGTGCTGTGGATCTGCCCCACTTGTGTTGGAGACGGTCTGCATTGTTGCTGTGGCCGTTCCCCTGGTTTTGTCTTTTGTCTCAGTGCCACTGGTGAGCATGGGCTCTTACTCACCTTGTAAATTATTGTTATTATTATTATTATTATTATTATTATTATTATTTATTAGAACATTTCTATGCCGCCCCTTGCCGAAGCCTTGGGGCGGCTTACAACACAACACAACACAACACAATACAAAAATAACAATATAAAATTAAAATTAATAATATAAAATAAATAACAAATATAAACGATATAAAAGAAGTTATAAAAGAAAAGTTATAAAAGAAAAGAAGTCGCCCTGGCCAGATAAATAGTTTAGAGGACTCACTGGCTTCCTGAACCAGCACAGAGCAAGGGTTTTTGGTGATAAATATATTATGCAACAGTCTGCCAATTAATATGTATCATGCTCATATTTCAGCTTCTGTTAATCTGACTTTTGCGTCTTTTTAAGGTTACCAATTTAAAAAGCAAAACAAATAGCTACTCGAGAGTTAAGAAGCCACAAGGGGGAGCTGTGCAGGACACGACTGAGCATTGTCAAATTCCCAGAGCCTGATAAATGCATAATAATGTAGGAATCTGGGAGAGGCAGAGGGTAACATTTAACATGAAGCAGCAAATACAGTAGGGGCACAACTTACAGATGCTAAATATACAGTGAAATATTCATGCATTGAGAAATCAGCAATAGCATGAGAGAAATATCTAGGATGTGACTTTGAGCCTGCTGCAGCAAATTGGTGAGGCATTTGCACTACTGAGAAAGATTCATGGTAGGTCTGTTACTTTGGACTGTGGGGACAAGATAGCCCTTTGTTACTTTTAAGGAATCCATGTAAATCAGAATTGGGGCATTAAACGCTAACTACCCCATACCTCAAGCTCTGGCACATCATAGCGAACAACTTTGCATATGTACTTAAGAGCTGCCGAGCAGGGAAATGGACTTAAAAGGTTTCTACACATGCACCTTCTGTCTATCTTCTAGTCAGTGACTGGGTGTTAGCTGAATGGAAGGAATATAGATTCATAAATGGACTGGATGATTTCTGAGGCCTATGATGCCCACTCTGCATAAGAGTACAGTTCCAGCATCCCAATGAGGTGGCTGCCAAGCTTCGGTGTAACTGCCTCCAGCAACGGAGAACCCACCCTCTCCTGCGAAGTCTTAGCTGACTTCTGCTCCCCTGAAGTTTCCACCCTAGTTCGAGTCCTCCTCTCTGGAGTAACAGAGCCGCTCGGCTCCAGCTTCAGCATGGCTGCCCTCACACTGGAGGACTGTCGCAACTCCCCTTGCTGGGAGGCACCAGGTTTGGTCCCCGGCATCTCCAGCAAAAAGTGCTTTAAGCAATGGATTGTATTGTGAGTTGGTGCAAGTGAAGGGTGGGCAGTTGGCTGTAAATAAGGTGGCCCAATGGAGAGCTAGAGCTAAATGTCCCCATACCTTCATTTGTCAGCCATTTTATAGTTGAAAACAGGACAATAGTTTCCCCATTTATTTATTTATTTAGACTTATATGCCACCCCATTCGCCAAAGCCTGGGGGCAGCTTACAAACATAAATAAATCAACAGTACAATTAAATATAAAATTGGAGACATAAAGCAAATTCCTCCTCTTGATACGTTGCCATACAACTTTCCCCACTCCCATCCTGTTTCAGGGTGATGGGATTTGTAGTCCAAAACATTTGGTGGGTGGCAGGTCACCCTTCCCCACCCTTTGGTGATTTTCAGACCCTCTTCATGCTTGATTTTAAATTTAAAAAACCCAATGGTTCAGCCAGTTCTAAATACAAAAATAACACTAACGCAGCATCTTGTCACACTTGAAGAATGTAGCTTTTATGATACCCAGAAAAAGTTCCATGAAAGAAAGTTTCCCGCGGGAGACTTGAAATAATAATTTAAGCCAGTTTGTGATAATGGATGTGGGTTTTTCTGGCTCAAACGCCTGAAGATTAGTGGCTAGTTAAAAATACCTTGAATACCAAAGCTCATATTTAGCATCGTGGGAACGTCTTCCTGTTACTGGCTGCTTCATGGCCTGAAATTCTCTGGGTCCTTCACCCTACAGTCCACTGGATTTTATTAGCAAAGAGGTGGCTATTTCTGTCCTCTAGTTTTCCTTGGCTAACAAGATCATTGACTGGAGAGGGCTGGCCTTCCCTTCCCTTCCATTCCCTTCCCTTCCCTTCGTTCAAAGCAGTGCTGACTGATCTTTTTCCCCCCTTGCTTGTGTCAGACTTCAAGTACTCCATACCTTCTACCACAGAATAGCTGCCTGGACTTCCTAGCCTATTGCTAGTGATGAGATGCAGAAGTTCAGGTACTATAATGCTTTTGCATCTATCCCTGTACTATTGTTATCATCCAAACAAAGGACAGGTCTGCCCACCGGAAGAGCCTGCATTTTAAGCAGAGGCAAGAGAAGGGGCAGAGAAAAGCAAGACCGGCAGAAGGCTGGGAAAAACACAAGGGCATTTCTGCACCGCCCATTGGCCAAAGCTATCCGGGCAGTTTTCAAAAGATAGGGTGAAAAGGTGTGCAGGTGTGCAGGGCCGATCCTCTCTCAGTTTGTATGAGCTGGTCCCCCGGAATTGCAAGTAGGAAGGTGCGTTTGGCCTTCAAGGGTCACAGGAGGAGCTGCGCTCAGCAGCTGGGCTCTGGTGCTGGCCAGCTGCTCACAGGCAGTGCGGCCTCACCCATCGCCCTCTTCTCATGTGGGAGGGGCCAGATCTGCGGCGAGGGCGCGAGCGTCATCCTGCCCTCCCGCTCCAGTGCTTCGGTCTGCCCAGAGGCAAGGTTGCCGTTTCTCTCACGGTTCTGGGTTACAACTCCAATTTAGCCCCCCTCATAGCGGTGTCTTTTACCGGTGTCCTTGGCGTGGTGTTTTCTGCAAAGCTCCCACGGTGTAGTTGTAGCCCTTGGCATGAACTGGGCTTAGAGCGTGGTTGGTAGCCTGCAGGGGGTGGGGTACCCATTGCCTCCCCCGGCCACTCGCTCGCCATCACTTCAAGCACAGCTCCTCCACACCTTGTTCTCGGGTCAGATCACTGGGGATTTCCCAGCTGCCACCGTTTCCGTGCCAACTACAGGAGCAGCCTCGGGGGGGGGGGGCAGTGGAGGCCCCCAAAGAAAGCTGGGAGCTTGCATGTTGCCCACGGGTTCCACTTGGACCGACCTTGATGTAGGTGAGAGGGAATCATCTCCTTTTCGGCCATGCAGGCTGGACCAGAAATGTCTTGTGAGGTGGAACATGGGCTGACCTACACTTACTTGTAGCTAACACGATTTGCTTGCTGTTTTAATAAATGCAGTGGGATTCCATGCTGGGGAAAATGGCATGAGCTTAGAGGAGCCACCAAGGGATTGGTGGGGAAGGGAGGACAGGTGGGGCAAGTGGCTACGACTCTCTTACGGATGGTGGTAGGCCAGACTTTGAAGGTGAGGCTGATCTGAGCATCTACTGTTCCTGTGTCAGGGAAGGGGATGCTGCTGGGTTCTCCCCACTCTTTGCAGCTTGCTTCCTCCAGAGATTTTGAAGCCCGGTCCCCACTTCTGCTCTTTCTGCCGCCTCTTCTCCAATAATAATGGGAATGCACATGCTTGTCTGGAAGCCCATGGCGTGCTGAAGGCAGGCTGCGGTTGCAAAAAGCAAGACCGAGTTCACTTTCTACCCTGAGTGTCTATAAGAGGCTCCTCACTCCCCTCCTTGTCAAGTAAACGTCATGAGACAGGAGCATTTCAATGCTTTGCACGGAACGTAGGGCAGAGCTGCTCACCCTGGAACGATTTTGCTCTTGCTGCTGAACGCGTGGGTCTCGATGATCTTGTCAGCTGCATGCAGGGTCAACCAGAGATGCCTGTCCCGGAGCCCTCCCGGCCAAAGGGAGACCTTTCAAGTAGGCTGTTGAAGTGTGAGCTCATTAGTGGTATCTGAAACGAATTAGTGTGTGTAGACACAGACAAAGCAACCACTCAGGAGTCTTTTCTGCTGTAGTGACCGGCCCAGCTTTCCCCAACATTGTGTTCTCTTGAAGTGTTGGGTTACGGCTCCCATCACCTCAAGCTGCCATCCAGGCTGGCCGTGGTTGCTGGTTACGCTAATCCGGAAAGCCTTTTGTGCTGCTATGTAACACAGAGAAAGAGAGAGGCAGTGAGAAAATGGAATGCAATCAAATGGTGTAGCTACGCAGTATATGTATAGGATTATTTCATATTTTCAATGAAATGGGATATGTATAGAACCTCTGAAACACATTGGGCCTACTAATAAATCTTCCAGCATCTGGAATTTACTCCCCTTTCCCTCCATGCTGTTAATCCTTTTGTCCAGCTTTTAATCCAGCACACCGAAAGGGAGCTTTGGGCTAGAACGTTGGACTATGATGAGGAGCTTTGGGTTCAGATCCCTGCCCCACCCCAAAACACGAAGGATGGACCATCACATGCACCTTCTTGGCTTTAACCTGCTTCACAGGGTTTGCGAGAGGGTAGATGCAGCTTGGCGTTGACATGACATGTTTGTTTCTCCCTCACAGTTGCGTCGCATGCAGGAGATGATCGCGCAGATGCAAGCCCAGATGAGGATGAAACCGGGTGACGAATGAGGGAATAGCCAAGCCGCTGACAGTAGGTGTGGTTTCGTGGGTCTTAGCTTTTGCATTGTTCTCTCCTCTCTCCCCGCAAAGCCAGAACGGTCCCCAAATTGGGGCACGCTTTCTGCACTAACCCGGAACAAAGACCATAAGCGAGTAGAAGAATGATAAAGCCAGCTGTGCCACATGCAACAGGAAAACAAAGCAGTACAATCAGATTGAATTCCAGCTTTCTGTAATAAATACATTTGTGTAAGGTGCCTTTGATGTTTGGAGCCAACATGCTGCTTCAGCAGCTTGGCAAGAATGAGTCATGCCTGCAGGCCCTGTTCTGGTTTCAAAGAAGTACACTTCTCATGTTTTCCCTAAACTTACTGCAAAGAAAAACATAGGAGTGCATGACATTTGCTGCTACTGTTTCTGGCTTATTTAAATTTTAAGGCATCGGCTTTGGTTTACTGGTCTGCTGGAATGTAACGCTCAAAGAAAAATGATTTATGTTCTACCTTATGACTGTGTGACAGCTGCCAGCATTCCAGGTATTAAACAGAGAGGATCTTTTGTTGCCTCCACTTGAACCTTCAGTTTTTCTTTTGGTAGCAGACATGAACTCCGCTCTTTCTTTTAACATAGTCACAGATAATGTAGTTTAGGGCAGACTGCTCATCAGAGTTCAGAATGCCATATACTACAACTTAACCATGAACTAGATCGCTTGGGCAGTTTACAAATGCTTGAGATCCCCCCACCCTGCAGAGTTTTGGTCTGATTATTGTAGTTCAACATTAACTGGACTTGTTGCAACTTACATAACCGCAGTGAAACCTATGCAATTTTCTCCTGATTGACAGGTAACCTAACAACTGAGACGTCTGTTCAAAATGATGTCTGTAAAATTGTGACTTTCATAGGACTCGGATTTCCTCGCGAGCTTTGAAAGAAGACGGAAAGTGTTTTTCATATGATCAGTGGAGGGCCAGCTGTACCGTAAGGCATAGGTAGGAAGCCACAGGAGGGAGCAGATTTTAGGTGCTATAAAGGGGAATTATTTTTAGTGATTTATTTGGTTGTACTTCTGCCAGGGAAGAGGAAAGGTGCTTATGGGATTTTCTGCCTCTTGGCTCAGAAGGCAGAGGCCTTTGGATTCTCTGGGCCAGTGGCCATCCTTTGTGCTTGGCCTGAGGCTGTGAAATGTTTCGGGTCAGCCAACCCTGCCAGGAAGTCATGGTTAGGGTTATCTTAGGCCATGTTACTCTCCTGAATGCATGAGCACCCAGCGACTGTCGCCTGCATTCCTCAGTGGGGGAAGTTTTATGTTACAGGGCTGAAGAACACCCAGCTGAAATATTTAAGACAAGGCAACTGATGCTGTGCGGCGACTCTTCACTGTGCACAGCAAGGTGCAGTGCCTGGAGGACTCCTTGCTGTGGCAGGACAGGATATAAATGGGGAACAGGTCAGATGGTGTCATAAGAATCCATAGCACTGGCTTAGAGTTAGCTTCCCGGGGCACAGTTCAGAATGATCCTTTTGACCTTTAAAATTCTTCACAGCTGGAAGGACCACCTGCCTGTCTTCATATGATTTACCTGTGCATTAATACAGAGATCTGTAACATTCAAATCTGCAAAACATTGATTAGACAGATGGGTGTCTGGTTACTGCTCTAGGCAGGGTTATACTGCTGTGGGTGGTGGTGGTGGTGGTTGTTAGTCGTGAAGTCGTGTCCGACCCATCGCGACCCCGTGGACAACCTTCCTCCAGGCCTTCCTGTCCTCCACCATCCCCCGGGGTCCACTCAAGCTCACACCAACTGCTTCAGTGACTCCATCTAGCCACCTCATTCTCTGCCATCCCCTAATTCTTTTGCCATCTATTGTTCCCAGCATTAGGCTCTTCTCCAGGGAGTCCTTCCTTCTCATTAGGTTGCCGAAGTATTTGAGTTTCATCTTCAGGATCTGGCCTTCTAAAGAGCAGTCGGGGTTGATCTCCTCTAGGACTGACCAGTGTGATCGCCTTGCGGTCCAAGGGACTCGCAGGAGTCTCCGCCAGCACCACAATTCAAAGGCCTCAACCCTTTGGCGCTCAGCCTTCCTTATGCTCCAGCTTTCACAGCCGTACACTGCAACTGGGAAAACCACAGCCTTGACTATACGCACTTTTGTTGGCAGGGTGATGTCTCTGCTTTTTAGTATGCTGTCTAGATTTGCCATAGCTTTCCTCCCCAGGAGCAAGCGTCTTTTAATTTCTTGGCTGCAGTCCCTGTCTGCGGTGGTCTTGGAGCCCAGGAAAATAAAATCTGTCACTACCTCCACTTGTTCCCCATCTATTTCCCAGGAAGTGAGAGGACCTGATGCCATGATCTTAGTTTTCTTAATGTTGAGTTTCAAGCCAACTTTTGTGCTCTCCTCCTGTATAAGAAGCAAACTTCGGAAACGATTCTTGCAGCCGTATAATTTCAGCTGGAATTGAAACTAGGGATGGATGACGGTGAGAAACTCAACCTGCTTGTGCCAAGATGGCTTTTAAACACCTTGCTGAGTTAAAGCTGAAACTGAACCAAGTTGGATTTCTTTGTCGTTCCTGTTTGTGCTTCTGCTTTTAAATTGCACAGTTTGGCTAAATTCTGGCAACAAATTGATCTAAAGTTCTGCAGCTTAAAAAATGCAAATCACAGCTTCAAATAAGGTAAAAAAAACAACAGGGTACTGCATGCAGACTCAACTTGTGTTGACAGAGTGGAATCTGGAGGGTTGAGCTGGGCCAGTCTACCAGATTTTGACTCCCCTGCAAAAACCTGGATTTCTTGAGTTATCTCTAAAGGGGAAAGAAGAGTTGGAGTTGGTCTCTTTTTCTTCCAGTCAGTGGAGTGGGCCCTATTTCCTATTTCATTCTGCTGTAGGCAGACAGAATGGCTGCTGTCAAGTGATCTTGGAGAAAGGAGTCTCTTGGAGAGAGGAGGCACTGGATAAAGGAGGCTTACAAGCTGGGAAGAATGGGAAAAATGTGGGACTTCAGTGCACGATCAAATCTGCCAGATCCTTTCTTGGACTAGCTTTTCACGGGTTTCTTTTGCAGCCTCCTTGTGTGGTAGAGAGATGATAGCAGAAATGATGATGGCATCTCTTGGACAGGGTTGCAGTGGCACCTTCCAACTGAGGATCAGTGCTCTCCCTGTGATTTATATGGCTCAGTCGCCTTTCCCCAGTTTGGCTTGGTCTGTGGCCATTTTGTTCTGAGCCAGCTGCTTCTGCAGTGAGAGCAGTACTAGAAATGGGTATGGGCGGGTTCTTCAGCATCGGTTGTTGTAAAGGCACTCTGGAAATGGGAGCTCAGCATCCGAACTTGACACAGTAGTCTTTGCACTGCACAGCAGCCTCCTGGCTGATCGATTTTCATGTCTTTCTCAACTCTGCATGCTTAACTTTCTTTTGGCAGTATACTCCCCTAAAACACTCCAAGCTTCTTCTGCATGCCCTTCCCTCCCTCTCCGGAATTGCCAAATTAGGCCAGTGGTTTATATGACTATAACTCACGGCATCAACATCTGTCTGTGTTGCAGAAACAGCTGCTGTAAAGTGATGGGACATCTATATGCTCCCCCCCCCTTTTTTTTTTTGGTGGAAATGAGCATGGATAGCACAAATCTGTTACCCTCCTACCCCGCCTTAAAAAAAAAAAACAACAAGAATACTCCCCAACTGCAAAACAGCCAAACATGGCCAAGCTTGGGTTGCCTTCCATTTCCTCAAGTCGTTTAGGATGACTTTTGTGATGGCTTTGGGACACTGACAATAATTTAAATTCTGGCAGATTGCAACAATGAACTCACCCCAGTTATCTGTCAGTGTTCCACCATAATGATATAGAAGTCTGCCCTGCCTCCGTGTGTGTGTGTGTGTGTGTGTGTGTGTGTGTGTGTGAGAGAGAGAGAGAGAGAGAGAGAGAGAGAGAGAGAGTCTTGACAGCTCCTTTTATATCATTTTTACCCCATTATCAAACCACTTGTGGTTTATGTTGTGTTAGTCATCTTCCTGATGAGGGCATTTTTACAAAGGGAGGATTGAACAGCAGCCGATTCCCTGCGATAAAAGATACATGGGCCTTTAAAAGAAAAATAAGTGTGGCGTTGCTGTAGTAACCAGACTTTAATCATGGTCTGATGCCAAAGTGATGTGATGAGCAAAGTCATGCCTGGAGCTGCTTCTGGAAGCTGGAATGTGAAGCTTAAGCAGAATTTTAGCCATTTTGGAGTGAACTGCCTTGCTTGTAGCCTGTGGGGTATTTTTCTAACCAAGGCCGCCCTGCTCCTCTCTTAGACCTTGCCTCCCTGGCCACGAGTCACGCCGGCCTGCCAGCTTCAGCGTGTCTCCGTTGGCCTTGCTGAGGCTCCCTGGCTGCTCGATCCGTCTTGCAGATTGGATAGGGTGGAACAAGGATCTGGCATGCTTTGGGCAGAAGTAACACTTGGTGGCTTTTCCGTTTTCCACGAGAGAAGTTCTTCTGCGTGTTGTATGACATCCTCCTTGAATGAGGGTATCGCATGTTTCCCGCGTGGGAAGGGGAGCATTTGCTGGCTTTGCTCACTTCCTTAGTCTGCCTCCTGTTTTCATCTTGCAGAGTTAGGTCTTCTGTCCATCGGACCCTCTCATTTTATTTTACTTTATTTTATTATTTTTCACAGCTCTGTGACACATCTGGCAGAGGGAAGGAATCACTGTGAAACTTGACCAAGGCTGTGCTGTGAGCACTCTGACTGGGTGGACTTTTCCATTAAACCCAGCACTCTAGCCACTGTTTTATTCATAGGGTGCTTATCCCACCTTCTTCTACAAGGCAGTTTTAACAGGCCAGATAAAGTCTTTAAGTTAAAAAATGCAATACACAAAGCAGCAGAGTGAGATAAAAACAGCAAACTCCACCAAAGAATCTCATTTGTTGTTTGCTGAATTCGTTTGAAAGCTTTCCACTGAGAGGCCATTACAGTAATAAATACCAAATAAAATAGAATTGGATAAAACCAACACAATTTAAAATACCAAAGTAGAACAGGATGAAATCATAATGTGCCTAATTAAATACAAATACAGTATGTTTAAAAAGAGTGCAGTTAGTCAAGTGAGCAAGTAGCACCAAAGGGGTGCTGAGAAAGGAAGGTCTTTGCCGGGTGCCTAAAACTCAGCCAAGTAAGAGCCTGGCGATTCTCAAGCGGTAACACATTCTGCAGTTGGGGTGTTGTCACAGAAAAGGACTCTTGAAAGTTTCAGAGAACAGGATACCTTTGGCCTGTTGTCTACACTAACAAATACGGTGCCAGGTAAACATCTCGGGAGGGGTGGGGGAACAGCCACCACAGAGAAAACTTGCCATTAGTTGCCTGCCTGGTCTCGGAGGATGGGCAATTGCACATAATCTCTTAATGTAGAACATTGGCAACTAATCCTTATTGAACTGTATCTTGAAAAGCAGGAAAGCATGAGCGTTTTTTGCAATGCTGTTTCTTCCATGGCTAATCAGGAGGTCAGAGTTTATTTTAAAAGGACCAAGAGATCCACAGTAAAAGTGGAGGTTTCATTCTAATTCCTTTCTTCTATTCGAATCCTCTCCTTGTCCCACTTTACCAGGGGAATAGCAGTAACCATGAAAACGGAGGGGTAACTATCCATTAGGCAAGGACATTTACAGAATGCTACATTCTCTCTGAATTCCCCCCTTTTATCTGAGTGCAACACTATTCCATGTCAGCTTACAGTATTATAAATTGCAAGGTCATAAGAACCTGTGTCTTGTATTAAAGAAGCAGGCAAGAATTTTGGATACTTAAAGAAAGCTAAATAAACGGTTACACCAGGTTTTTGTTTCAGCGGTATTTGGAAGGGAAACAACCTAATTTGCATGTCCAAAGCTAATGTGGGGTTTGGAGTATTGTTATCCTTCTGATCCTGGTTTGCTCCAAGACCTGTAATGAATTTTTGAACCTTAAAAACACACAGAATTAGTATAAAAATGCACCTACAATGCACAGAGATTTTCACACTGACTGCTTTCCCCCACACTGGCTAATACAGGAAGGGGATGGAACAGACGTCTGTATGGATACAGACCAAACACAGTCTGAATTTTCCATTTCTGCTGTACTCCAAGTACATATCACATGGCAGCTGGTGTGCAAAGAGTCCAGGTGTAATGTTCTGAAAATCCTGTCACTAGTGAAAAAAGATGCTGTGTCATTTAAAAGTACAATAACTGTTTCATATTATGCTAAAAGAGGATTTGGGCTCTATTTTTGTATTAAGCGTCTAATCCTTCGAAGTAAGAAAGAACACAGAGTTCATTTTGAGTGGAGCAAAAGCAAGTGATTGTCTTATGCAGTGTGATCCATTTTTGATGTGTCCTCACTGAGCCAGTGTTTTGAATACTTGTCAACATTTGGCACTCGGGGGCTTGTTCTATGAAATGTTCTTTCACAGTTTCCGTCCGTGGCCTCTTTCAGGGGCTTGGTAGGGGTGCATTTTTTCGCTGTCGCTTGCTGCATCATGGCATTTCCCAAAGCGTATTACCTGCTTTTGTAAACGCAAGGAAGGGAAACTCTGTGGAATGCTGGTATCCTTTGACATTCTTCCTGGGGCAGTGGGGAAGGCTGGGGGGACAGATCGTGTCATTCTTGTTCAGGAGAATGTGTTATGATGTAACTAGGGGCTCCCCATGGGGCCCCGTCCCCTGGAGGTCACTGGTTCCATACTTTATCCAAGATCTCCCCAGAACACCAACTTTCATGACTCAACCGATATATAGAAAGCAGGAGGTGGTCCTATTTTATATACCAGGTGTGTGGAATGAGATATGCCACTCTTAAATTTACTCAAGCAGCAGCATAGGTATTTAAAACTATATCCATCTATTTGGTCAATGCCCAGAACAAACAGTAACGTAATACTCTGCTCTACTCATGTCTGTTCACCTGTCTAAATTGACAAACACTGGTCCCTAATACCTTATAATCCATCCTACCTCTGATGGCTCCTTCCTTGACCTCTTGCTAATTCCAACTAACTTTCCTGCAGCTGCCAGCGAGATTCCATTCTGGTCTCGCCTGCCAATCTTTACACAGGTGTTTCCAGAGAGATGTTTCTCAGGTGTCACCTCTGACAGAGAAGAACTGTGTTATTATCACATTACATTTCATTTATACCCTGCCTTTTTCCCTTTTGTGAAGAATCCAGGGTGGCTGGCACCTCCGTTTTATCCTCATAACAACCCTGTGAGGTAGCTTGGGCTGAGAGGCTGTGACTTGGCTGAAGTCACCCCGTGAGCTTCATGCCAAGTGAGGACTAGAACCCAGATCTCCCAGGTCCTGAATCGACACGCCACCCACCAGACCGGCTCTCCCCCGTCTTGCAGATGTACAACATTCCTGTGAGGTCTGTTGGAGTTCAAGATGGTGACTGCCGCCAGGTGACTGAGTAGCCTTCGTGGCTGATTGGGAATTTGAACCTGGGTTTCTCCAGACCTAGTCCAGCACCCTAAGCCACTGCTCCACATGGGTCTTGAGAAGGGTGGGAGGGACCCATAAGCTCAGTGTCAGAGCACTCCTTTGCAGGCCGAATGCCCCAGGAACGCTAAGATCTTCAGTCGACAAAAAGAGACACCAGGCAAGGAGAACTGGAGAACTGCTGATCAGAGTTGAACACCCTGGGCCAGGTCTAGGGTGTTGCAACCCTTTTGGCTCAAGGCTTGAATTCCCTTTTGCAGAAGTTCAGCAGTGGGGCTCTTCCTGCCAGCAACTAAGCCTTCAGAGAGCTATTCCAAGCTTTCAGAAATAGAGGGAAAAACTGCTCAAAGCCAGGAACCACCAAAGGGTCCATAGCTGGGGAGACAGAAAGAAGGTGGGAACAGGAGAAGAGGACATGCTCACATGAGGAACCCTGGGAGTCCTCTGTTGGTCACCAGGCAGAGTGGAAGGTCCATGAGCTGGATGGATTTTTAGCTTGACCAAGGCAACTTCCTTTTCTGCACTGAGGATCTGAAGGCTCTGAATGGATCTACCTGGGAGTCCCAACGACAATTCACTGCTGAAGTGGGTGTGAAGCACGCGAGGGCTTTCTTCTGGACCTTTGTGCTAGCTGTTGAGATCTTGAAAGGGACCCCTCACATCTGGTGTTCTCCTGAAGACATGAGCTTGGTTTTCCGTAGATCTTAATACTGCCTCTGAGCTGAGCCCCTCAAATATTTTAGCATCTTCTGGTACTCTTACCTGGAGCGCTTTGCACTGTTTCCAGCACAGCTGCACAAACATATACGTGGTATGAAGTGGCTTAGGGCTAGAACTCTGCGAGAAGCAATGCACCCGCTGTTATAAAATGGCTTAAAGGATTTGTCTCAGATGTGGGTATTGGTAAATTCTTGGGAGTATCTGAAGAAACACAGCGCCCCTTTGTTTTTCGCTCCCTTCATTGCCCTGCGGTTTTTACAAGGCTTTGGTGCAAAGGCCGGGGGGGGGGGGGGGATATTCAGGTATTGGAGAAGCAACACTCAAAATGCTCACACTCAGGTGAGCACCTCTTGCTTCGGCCGTTCACACAGCTCTGTGTGAGCTGCCTTTGAAGATGCTTTAGCAGGAAGTATCAACTCATGGGGAACACGTCTGCTCAAGTGTTGGTTGGAACACCAGTGCCTAGATTGGGCCAGGCTTAAAGGCTGCCAGAGCCCTTCCAGGTCCAGTTTACAGTGTTGTCGCTAACCATTTACATCAGGGCTTTATGCCCGAGAAAATTTGGAGCAAAACTACACGAATGGCCTCCCTCACCCAAGATTGCCTGCCCCAATTTGATATTTCCCTTCGAAGCCTTACCCACACCTATCTGCGACAACAGCACAACAGCTGGGTCAGCGGCCACAGGAGCATCTCCCCCCCTCCCCGCAATAGTGTCACTTTGTGAAATCCGTTGGAAATTGGTGTATTTTGGGCCTTGTTATAATGGACCTCAGGAGCATTTGGTTTCTTCTCGCCATCTTCGGGTATTCCATTTGTCTAAGCATGGAGGGCTAGAAGACATTACTGCCACCTTTCGTGCCCATAAAGAGTGGAATCCAGAAAAGGGCTATTACATTGTCTCAGAGAGGATTTTATTGAGGTGAACCTGCTTTTGGCTTTAATTATGTCTTGGTTCTTAGTGCTTTACTGGGCTGGATGTGGAGGTGGTTTTTTGGGCATTATTGATGTTTTCTGAAGGTTGTTTTTTTCCCCATTTTTTATTTTTATTTTAGACAACCCCCCCAGAAATACGGTACATCGTAACAATAATAATATAACAAAAACACAATAATGAAAGGTAAATTTTTAAAACTAGTTTTTTTTTTTAATTTTTAGCCGAGAATGCACTGAGGTTTTATTGAGGTTTTATGGCACTGGGGTTTTATTGTATGGTTTATTTATTGATGATGTGAGCCGCCCCGAGGCTTATTGCGATGGGGTGGCATAGAAATGTTTTAAATAAATAAATAAATTAAAATAAATGAAAGTGCCCCCACCACCCTGGAGACCAATGCTACCACCATTCACGTACTATAACAATTAGTAATATATAATATACTTCAATTATTTCCATATCCCCTCCAGAAGTTCATATAATCTTGACTGGATTTACAGCCTTTACTTTCTATCAGTACTGCTTTTACAAAATCTTCCCATATTTCATTATATTTATTTGCTTTCATTAACTCTTTTAATTTTTATTTCTGTCATCAGTTTATCATTAATTACAATGTTCCATATTTCATTATACCATTCATGCCTTTGCAAAACCCAATTCTGTTTCCAATATTTAACTATCACTAGCCTAACTGCTATTATCTTTTCTGAAGGTTATTAATGTTTATGTTGTGCGTTGATTACCAAAGGCTTTCTTTTTAAGCGTGTTGCAAATGCTTTAATATATAATCAGAAAATGAAAACTGTGTAGCAGGGAGTTAAGGACCAAGTCTGGTTCAGCAGATATGGTTACACAAAGCTTGACAAAAGCTACATTTGAGTCATTTTAATGGTGCCCTTAATTGAGGAGCCTTGAACAAGGAATCTTTCTGCAATGGGGCATTTAAATTCTGATACATTCTGTGAAAGTCAGCGCCTTAGCTACTCTGGTTCCATCAGGGAGTAGGTGTGTATGAACCAGGCCTGCTGAACCAGTTTCAGAAGACCACCAATTCAATTTATGTTAAATAATTTGCCTTTTGAGCAAATTATCTCCAGGAAAGTTTGCAGCAGATTCATTCAACACAAAGCGATTAACTTTTGCTCAGTGGGCAAACCAGCAAAGAGAGATGTCTTTGAGATGTGATGCTTCTCCTTAGCAATGGTGGCATTCTTAGTGACTGTTGCTAGTAATTAGTGGATTTCGGAAGAGTGCTAACTTCATCTCAGTGTATTACCTGTGGAAGCGTGTCTGTCACTCCAGCTTCCTGTTGTCCAAAGACAACACCTCACAGGTAGATGAAATGCCATGGTGCTGGCCAGTGTGAAGAGCTAGCTACAGCTACTGGGTACAACTGCATGGTGGCAAATGTTCCACAAGGTTTATGATAAGGAACGGACTTCGACAAACCTTGGTTTTGCATGTGCATTTGAGCTTTCGTCTGCTTTCATGTAAAACAAAAGACAGCCCCATGTTCCGCCTGAACTCGAGGGAACTCTAGTTTCTTCTGGACAAGCAGCTCAGACAGAGATCTGACACCATGGCTTGATCTTTTTGTTCCGATGAGTTGAGTTAAAACAAAGCAGAGTTTTCTGAGTGCAGACATAACATGGAATTGCAATAATTTCTAGAGTTAAAGCCTTCACATTCCATTCTCCAAATGCGAAGAAGGGGGAGCACATTGTTTTCTGTGAGTGCAAGGACGGTCTTTTAATAGACAAACCTTGGAGAACAGACTGTGGTCCTAACATTTGCAGTTTCAACGACGTTGAAATGTTGAACGGAAGGACAGTGTACAGTTTGCATGCAGCAAATCACGAGCAGAACCCTTTGACGCCATTTTGGTGTTTTTGTGATTTTTTTTTTCCTTGCAAAGCAAAGTGTTTATCCTTAATACCTCAGGCAAGCTAGTTTGTGCCTGTAGAAGCCCAGGTTAATTTTATATTATTGTATCTCAGTGTATTTTTTGTATTTTTGTATTTAGTGGTAATTTATTGTGTTCTATTGTATTTCAATGTATCTTATTGTGTTGTAAGCCACCCCGAGGCTTCGGCAAGGGGCGGTATAGAAATGTAGTAATAATAATGATGATGATGATGATGATGATGATGATGATGATGTGGGAGACTGTTCATTTGGCCTTTAACTAGAATTGTTGTGGCAAGGGATTCTATGAGGGAGTGATGAATTATTACAAAAGCTAGAAAAGAAATCCTGATAGCCAGCTATGTATTGAATTCATTTAACAGTGCTACTTCTTAATGAGCAACTTGGTAGAATATGGCCTGACTTCTTATCTCCACAAATGGAAGGGCAAGTGGTTTGCTTTTTAAAATCTGAAACTTCAGAGAAGAGCCAGGAATATCTCCAGGGAACATCCTCGCCTCCATAGCTGCCTCCATGCTGTTACTTTTCTGATGGTTACTTGGTACTCTCATTGGATGCCTGGCCTACTTCCCTTGTTGGTATCTGCAGAATCAGAGTCCTGCTTTCCTGCTCTTCTGCTCTGCTTTACCTTGGGTTTTTTTTTTAACTAGGAGAGAGTGCCCAGCCTAGCACAACCGGCACTTTCTCAAAGGAACTGGAAGAACAGCACGCTGTTGTTGGATCTGAGTTTTGAGTTTGCCTCCAATAAAAAGCACATCTGCCCTAGAGCACATTTAGGTAGCATTTTTAAAAAAATCCTTCCAGCCAACCCGCAGCATCACCTTCTTAAGGTTGGCTTTCTTGGATTTGCAGTTCTTGGATGAAGCACGGGTGTGGGATTCAGCTGCAGTGTAATACCCAAACTATGTAAGTATCCCATGCAAACATCAGAGAGTCTTCTGATTGTTCAGAGTGATGGGGCTGCTTTTGAGTTTCCTGAGTGAGAAGGTGGCTTTGCTTGCATCATAAGACTGTGGCTTGAGATGGTTTCCCAACTGCGGAAAAAGCTCCTGCATTTGGTGAGAGGTGGTGTAGGCTATGGAAGCTGAGAAGCTGGGCTACAAATCGGGAAGTTCCTGGCTCACATCTTGCCTCGACCATGAGTTGCTATAAACTCACCTGTCCAATGTAGGGAATGCATTCTTTTTCCACAGCGCCAACTCCAGGTTTTCAAGGGCCTTGGGAAAGAGGGGCCCTCCTCCCTCGGTGAGGCTCCTTTCTCACTGCCTTTTCCTTTGTTCCTCCTGCCTTACTCCTGACCTGCTTGCTTGATGAGCAGAAAGCAAGTGTAAAGTAGCAATGCTCAGCCAGAGGCCCTCTGTGGCTAACCTTTTGCAACTTGTTTCCAACTCAACTGCCTGTTTGCACTATGCGGATAATACGACTGATCTAAATTACAAGGTGGTTGCTAAGATTATGGTCAGGCAGTGCTTTTTTTGTCATAGACCGCACCGGAATGGAGTTCCGGCACCTTTTTTTGACAGATTTTCCAAGTTTTAAAAGTAACTTTTGAAAATTTGATGTTTGGTCCACGTGGATTTGAATTGCCCTGTCGAGCATAGCAGGTTGGCGGCAAAGTCATTAAAACGGTGCATGCAGGCTGCTTGTGTGTCGAATCTGATGCATGCGTACTTCGTCCGCGCTGGTTGTGATGGCGCTGCTCAGCTTGGCTTGTGATTGGTCGTGTGGTTGTGCGCTGAGCTTACTGCAGGCGGCAACCGTTACGTTTCGTTACACAACTGACGTGTGGGTGTGTGTACAGCGATTGCTACGTACGAAAGGTAAATAATTTCATGAGTTCCGGCACCCTTTTTCTTACAAAAAAAAGCACTGTGGTTAGGTAATGTTTATTAGACTACAACTCCACATGGGAATTGTAGTATAACACCTGGAGGGCACCAGGTTGGGAAATGCTGGCTTAGAACATTTGAAAAACTGTTATATCAGCACATTAGCATGCTTGTCACTGGCTCAGATTGCCTGCTTTCTAATCTCTCTTCTGTGTTCCCTTGCTTTACAGCAGTTCCTTGGAGCTTGTAAAAATGGCTCAGTACTTTATTTGAACCCGAACCATGACACTAGTGAATACGAATGGGATCACGCATGGATGTACTACAAGATGGAGCCTAAAGTCTTGAAGACATATTGGAAAATAGCCTCTTCCTTTCTCTCCTTCAACATATACCTCTCCTTAATCATGTTGCTGATCCCCCTTGCTTCACCCTACACACTCAAACGTAAATGTGGGACCCATTCTCCTTACCTAATGTACGCTTTCTCTCTCATTGTTTTTATGCAAAAACTTAATATGCCGTTCTTTATGTAGTGGGCTTTGAAAGTATTTTGACGAACCATGTTTTTTCAGCTGGGATAATTCTTTATACTTTTGTACCTTTCTTACATACTAAAAGACTTGGTGAATCGTTTACCATAAATGTGTATCATTTGGACCTATTTGAGCTATAGTTTGTTTAGACCTAGCTGGAAACATTGCGTAGCTTGTGGCAGTCTTCTCTCACAGTTTGTTTTTCAACGCGTTTGTCTCTGCTTTGGCTCTCTGGGGTACAATTTTCTCTGGTGCTTTTAAAAAAGAACAATTAACGGTACGGTATACTAATGCTATATCATGTTAGTGATGGGAGAGGACCGGGCATCCTTTTACCCACAATGCCTTAAATCATGGAAATAGTCTTACATGCCAAATATCCTTAGAAGCCTCTAAAAAGATCCATCTTGAATTTTCAGAGATTAAATTAGCGGCAGTTTCTGTTGGAGCTGTTTTTTTCCCCGTTGGTTGAGAGAACAGTGATACATACTCAAAGTGTTTTATAATGTATCATGACACTAATTTTCCTTAGTTTTGTAATAAATGGGATAGACATGATTGAAATAGCGTGTTTCATCCTTTCATTTTGGATTGCTAATGGAATTGGTGAGGGGGATCTGTGCAGAATGTAGGTGCCACAAGAAAAGAAAGGGCATTTGTGTGTGGCATTTTGCTAGAGCAGTTAATATTTTCATGTAGGGCTGGAGGCCTTTTCCTGCACCAAACATCCATCTAAACCAGGATTGAATCAACTATGACCATCCAGATGTTGGACCCCACCAGTCCCAGGCATTATGGATAGTTGCTGGAGACGAGAGGAGTTGTAATCCAGAATCTGGAGCAGGTATAAGTTGCTCCAATCTAAACACACACAGATTAGTATTTTAAAAAATCCACATTTTCATCCAATCTTTCTGAAGTCATTCCTGCGTTCTTAAAAGGAAATTTAATTTAAATGTGCGCATGTATTGATAGACTTGGCTATAATAAAACTTCTCTAGGAGTCAAACAGGGATTATAAAAGGTACGAATGAATGACTCATGGTCAAGGGAAAAAAGATTAATTACAAACCAGGGTTCAGACTGACAGGAGCGCTCTAGCTATTGGGTGCTATAGAAATACGTAAGAAAAAGGAATGAATGAAAAAATGTTTTTTAAATTGTAATATAAGTTATTTTGGTGTCTGTAGAGAAACCAAGTGTACATTGTTTAGGGCAGAAAACTTTCTGAACATTTGCTTAGCAACTGTTGAAGTTCCACCTTGTTCCAGGTGAATCAAGGACTGGTTTATTTACTTGTATCCTTTCCTCCCATGTTGTATTGAATGAAATATTGATTGAACTGTTTCACTGGATGAAATACTCATTGCCACAACTACTGGTGATGCTGCTGCTTTACGGGCTTTAAAACAGAAGTATATTAACTTTCCCCAGCCTGGTACTCTCCCCTTAGGATTGGACTACAATTCCCAGCATTCTTCACGGGTCATGGTGGCTGGAGTTCCAGCCTAAACTTGCACACTGCTTTCAGCTTTCTGGATATGACTTGATTTCTAGAAATGGTTCTCTGATTCTGGCATGCTGTCTTTCATCCGTAGGCCGTCTCTTCCAAACAAGCTATTGCTTTTACATTTCAGATAGCAGATTGTAAAGCAGCACAGGAGTCTGATTATTAGATCGCTGAGCCTTTTATCGTGCGGTCGCTTAATGGTTTGCGGTTGTCTCGTCTTTTAAAATTGTGCAACTGAGAGAGCCATTACTAATTCTCTCTGCTTCCTTCCATATTGATTGAGGCAAACTGAGAATTTAAGGGGAGTCAAAACAGTTTTTGGAGATAGATGCATTCTCTCTCTCCCCTCCCCCCTCATATATATATATACATGAGGGTTTTTATATATATGTACATGAGAAAGAGAGAGTGTGTGTGTATTTATTTATTCGTGATGGGCCCGCTACCAATTTTACAAGCCTTTTCTCTTTGTTGTATTCTGGGGTGGGAGAGATTTTTTTATGCAGAAAACCTGAGAATAATGGCCATATTTCCAGTTTGAAATGACCATGTTGGATTATAACACCATCTGTTCCTGCACCAGTAGAAGTAGCTTGTGTTGATTTACCAGCCTCCAATGCCCCAAAATGGTTTTAACTATAGTCAGCTATCCAATGTTTCCCTTCCATAAGGTGTTCTCAGACCACCAGCACAGAAAAATGTATGACCACGGAAATGATTTCAAACATATTATGTGGGTACGTATGAAACTTCCTTATTCTGCATCAGACTTTCTGTCCGTTTAGACAAGTATTGGTCAGACAAAGGCCTTTCCAGACATCTGACCTGATTCTTCTAATTGAAGAATCCAGTGGTTGCACTTGGAACCTTCTCCAGTTATCTTATGACTGAGCTGTGAGCCCAGCACTAAATGGGAAGCTATGTTTATACTAGATCATGGAATGTGCCCATAAAACCTGATATTTGTTTGGCCTAACCAAAGGCAACTCTTCAAGTTCTCAGAGGTCTTTTTCGTTACCTGCTTCTTGGCTTTTTTGACCTGGTGGCCAACCCCAAT
Source organism: Varanus komodoensis (assembly GCF_004798865.1). Taxonomy (NCBI): domain Eukaryota; kingdom Metazoa; phylum Chordata; class Lepidosauria; order Squamata; family Varanidae; genus Varanus; species Varanus komodoensis. The sequence goes on from NW_025335909.1 coordinate 1,160,104, forward strand.
CTAAGCCAATGCTGGCCAACTTTGCTACCTGATGGTACCCAAGATGTTGGCACTTGTAATAAGACCCACCGAACTTTGCCCCCAGCAAAGTGTGACTTGAAATATTCTACATCTGGAAAATCAAGGCAGCACTGGCAGTCTGACTCAGAACTTGGATGAAGGGGCTTCTTGTGAACTTATGCAGGTATGTTCTGTGCTTCTACTTGTGAAGACTTGCTCAAGTATATGTTACCAGAGTAGAGACAGCTTCCTCTCTTTGCTTCTGTCCACCACAGGGAATGGAACTCTTTTCTTTCAAGACAACAGAACAGAAGGGAATTCTGGGATGTCATGTGATTTCCCAGAATCTGATCTGACAATGTTTAAGTTGGGTCATGGATGCATAGGGTGGTAAAAATTCTGGACAACGTTGAAGGCATCAGATAAAAAGAACCACATTTTCTTGTATGAATAAAGACATTTGGTTTTGCTTTCATTTATTACTTTTCTGTACTGCCCAACAGCCAACGCTCTGGGTGGTTCCCAGAGATTAAAACCTTAAAGATAACGTAAAAGCCTTGTACATGCACATATTTTACATGGGGGCACATAAAGCAGTTTTAAATCAACAAGAAAAAATGAAGACCTGATTAAAGTCTTATCATATGCTGTCATATGCCTGAGAGGAGGTCTTCATCCAGTGTTGAAAAGAGAACAGAATTGGTGCCAGGAAGGCCCCATCAGGAGGATCAATCTCCCACGTTTTGGGGAAGAAGACCTGATGTTTATGTTGGGTACAGATCATTCCATTGTCTCCTTTCCATTCTTCCTTCTTTGAAGGCAATGTGTCCAAGCATCTGAACTGAATGCGAGTCCAGCCAGGTGTTCTGTATGATTATGGGCTCTCTCTCCTAAAGCATAACTCTTCTCCAATGGTGTGCTTGTGTTCTTCCTTAGATTAGAGACCAACATGACAGAAATACAGGAAATGGCCTTATATTGGGATAATTGAATCCAGCTTAATACTCTTACCTGTAGATTCTCCAGGACTTCAGGGTGTAGGTCTTCAGCTTTCCCTGAAGATCCTGGGGGGGGGGGGGGTTGACTCTGAGATATTTTGCATATTAAGCAGGTGTTTTATGAGTCATGGTCCGTCCTTTTCCTGTGTCTTCCTTCTTGCTAGGTGAATGTCGGACTGCAGCCTTAGACTCAGATTGATGTGATCTATGGTAATATATTGAGTTGGTACTGAAGGGTTCTTCGTTTTGAGTAGAATTGGAGGAGGAGGAATGAGACCTCACCTTTGTGCCATTTTCTAATCTCACTCTTCCTTCCCTGTCTTAAAGGTGTTGGAGTGGTGGCAGGGAGGGATTCAGGAAACTCTTCTGCCACGAAAGGCAGTCATTCCAGTCTCATTCCCGCTCTGCTTTATCCATACTTGACTTTTTAGCCTTGAAGAGGCAGTGACTGGGTTCAGATGATATTCAAGGAGTGACTATGGGTTGTCATCGAAATATGGGTTACCATGTCTAATGTACTGAGGTGAGCTGACCATGGCTTGTTAACCATGAACAACCCATGAAGAGAATCCATAGTTAATTGTTGGGTTGTGAACTTAGGGTGTTTGTGGCTTTAAAAAACCATGTGTTGTTAGCATGGCTAACACTTTTCAATTACCCATGGTTCAAGGGTGATTGTGTTGTCTGATTGGTGGTTAAGAGTGTTTTACTAGGACTGGGAAGAGCTGTGCTCTAGCTGTAACTCAGCCAGGAGGTTCACGGGGCAAAAATGGAGCACTCATTGACTCTCAGCATAACCCACCTCACAAGGGTGTTTTGAGGACAGAATAGAGAAGAAGAGGATCATGTACACTTCCTTGGGTTCCCTGGAGGAAATCTAGCTAACTCATTCCAATATGAATAAAGGAATATATCAAAAGAACACCCATCTGATTTAGATGCAATATACAGAGGTAAGCTAGAATACATTGTTTATATTATATTATGCCTTAAGGTAGAAGCAACAAATCTCTAAAAGCAGTAAAAATTCCAGTTGACATTCTGTGTTGTAATCTGTTTTTAAAACCCTTTTCTGGTATGCTCATGTTGCTCACGTGTTTTTCAATAGTCTAACATTTTGTATTTATACTGTATTGGGAAGGGAATACACACCCTGAAAGGCAGGCCAAAAAAGGGTACATAAAAATAAGTATCCTCCATCAGCCAAAATCTGCTTTTTGTAGCCTAACAAGACTAGCACTGAATCACGGCACATTTAGAAGGAGATGGCAAATGCAATTATTTGCAAACCCGCTTCCCTTAACTGATTTTGAAAAACACAGGAGCAGCTAAGGCATACGCTGGAGAGGGCTGGAAAGTGTGTTTAATTCGTACTGATTAGCATTGCTACACGGGGGCGGAATGGGAGAAACACTGAGCCTGCAGCTGAGCTTAAACCTGCCTCGCTCTCCTTCCGAAGCAGGTGGGACCAGACCGGCGCTTGCCCGGCCTTCCTGATCTGGGCTTGGGGGGGTGCTCGCTTAGGCGCGGCTCGAGGCTTCCCGGCTTCTGGGGGTTCCGGGGGCGACGGAGGCGCGCTCCCGCCTTTCCCCCATCCGCCTGTTGTGTTATTTTACCGTGATGGCTGGAAAGGGGGAAGGAGGATGGGTGGGTGGGGGTCTCCTCAAGCACGTGGGAGTGCTGCATGCTGGAAAGGATTTGGGGCGCGCGGATCGGCTGGTCCAGGGCGGGGCGCTGATTGGCTGCGGGGCGGGGGCGGGGGCGGGGCCAGGCCGCCTCCTGCTCCGCCTCCCCCCCTTTCCCCCCCCCCTCCCTCCCCCCCCCCCCCGGTTTCTATCTGTATTGCAGCAGCAGCTTTTGCTGACACGCGCGTGCGAGAGAGAGGGAGAGAGACAGAGACACAGACGGACAGACCGACCTGGGCAGGGAGGGGGCGGAGGGGCCCGGACCAGTCGCCTGGAGAGGAGGGCGGCTCGCGGCTGCAAGGAGCCTCATCCGGCGCCGTCCTCAGTGATCCGAAGCGGTTCCCTGGAGAAGAGGGCAAGATGAGCACAGGAATGCGGTACAAAAGCAAGCTGGTCAACCCAGGTGCGTTTCCCTGCGCGCATCTTTCGGGGGAGGCGCGCGCTTTGCATTGTTCCAGGCTTCTGATGGTCTCTCTTCTTTTCTTTTCTCCTCTTCCTCAATGCGCTCCTGGGCATCTCTCTCTGCTCCCGGATGGGTCGGCTCCCGTACAGAAGAAAAACAGGTAAGACTGAACCCCTTCCTTCCTTCCTTCCTTCCTTCCTTCCTTCCTTCCTTCCTTCCTTCCTTCCTTCCTTCCTTCCTTCCTTCCTTC